>NW_028288564.1:3889598-4203058 GCF_059628265.1 Tinamus guttatus | reverse complement strand
GGATCTTTTAAGAGTACACTGTCGTAATGAAGACAAAGTCAACATGATGGTGATAGGGCTGTCTGGAGGGCAATCTCTGATTCCAGAAGAGCTCAGAGAGATTAACAAAAAACAATGATTAAGGAAAGAAGGGAAGCGTGGAATATAGCCAACCAAAATTTTCATTAGTGGATCTCAGACTTCCATGGGGTGAAGAGCGAGGAATTCAGACAGGCATTTTTGAAACAGGAAGATGACTTTCCATACCTTGACATCATATAAGTATCTTACAGTATGACAAGGAAGAAATTAATGTAGAATATTCATTTTCTCCCCTATCACTTCACTTTTCATTCAGCTTCTAACTTTCCAACAGGTCTGGGAAAGACTCTATTAACACTTCATCCAAATGGTCCATTAAACACATAAATTCTTGTGTCATACTATGGAGAAAAATATTCTCCTTATTTGTTTTGCATATGCATCTGCAGGTAAAAGCTGTGCATGGTTTTCCTGGTTATAATAAAACTCAATCAGTTCGAGGAGTGGCAGAGTGAATCTTACTAGATAACTGGGACAATCTCACCATGATAAATATGCCACAGATCCAGATATTTAACTTAAGGAAACCAATGAAATGGTTTTATTGAGAATAATATCCTTGGGCAGCTGATTTGGAGCAGATGGTTGGATGCTGGTATTTGGTTGTGTTATCTAGTGTAGATAAAGTTTTTTTTTTTAATGAATTTGAGACATATTTTCAAATGTTTTATTATATCCACACTATGTATTCCATAAGTTATGATGGTTTGCCTTTTAGACGGGGATATTTAAGCATCTGAAGGTAGTCTTAGATGCTGTATAAGAGTGTCCTACCATGGATCCTATAGTGTTTTAAAGGAAAGGGCCAACTTTTGTATTCCTTGTTCAAATGCATGATCTCTGGTCCTGTGGATATTCTTCTCTGACCTTAACTAACCAGCAAAAAGTGATATACACACAAAAGCACAAATGTTATTTATGCTTAATGAAAATTCACTGGTGTCTGGATAGTAACAGCTTGCTAAATATATGGGAATGTCCTATCACGATTTCCTGACATTCTTTGAAGAGCACAAATCTCTGTGTGCACACCATTAAGCATCTGATCCAGGTGCTGAAGAGCCAAAGTGTCTTGTCATCTCTTTTAATTTTAATACCACATCCCTATTGTCTCACATGCAGAGGACTTGCTTCCAACTTGGGATTCGAATGATCAGTGGAATTTTAGAGGTGTAAAATCATAGCAAAAACTAAAACCAAAATAAAAACAAACAAACAATCAAAAAACCCCTCAGATTATAACTTTTGGCTTTTTTTTTAAAAAATGCAATAAACATTTAAGAAAGGGCATAAAATGTATTGCAGAGCCTCTGTTGCTATTCCATGGAACAGTTAGACAACATCTGGATTGGAGACCTGCACCTTTTTGGACACCATACACTAAGCACACATCCAAAAACACTTAAAGGCCAAATTTTGGCATGTTTTTGGCCCATGCACATGGCTCACTTAGCAATAAACTTAGGATTAGAGGGATTTCTGGTATCTCCATGGCGAAGACAAAGAAACGGTGAAATGTGACTTTAAGAAACTCTTTGGGTTTTCCATGAAAGGAGATTGCCATTTCCCTATGAGCAGAGAGGGGAGAGGGAGAAAAAGTATTTTGCGTGGAAGTTATTTGACATCCAGGTATGGAGTATCTTAAAGCCCTGTTGGTACATTTACCTGGACCTTACATCCTTGCTAATTAAAACCTGGTCTGTCTTTAACGTTCATCATCTGCTTTGCAGATCAACATGATGACTATAACTACTCACCAATAGTCATTTAAGGTAGTTGAGGACTGGGCTAACCCCCTTCCCTCTCCTCTGGCAATTCCAAATAATTTAGTACAAACAAAGTATTTGGCCTCCTTAGCCCTGCTGTGGCACTTCTCCCAGGGGGCTCACACCGCATTCCCTTGGGATGTTTTCTTGGCAGGTGTCTCCAGCGTCGGCCAGGAGACTGCATGCATCTCCAAGGCCAGGTCACTGCTTTGCCTCCAAGAAAATTGTCTTTTGTCACTTTCCTCAGGGAGAAGGATTAAAGAAACTCCTCTGGCTTAAGCCAAGGAGCAGGCGTTAGCCAAAATGTAGGGGTCTACGTGATGCATTTTCCAGAGTTTCCCAAAATGCGAGTGCAGTGCCTGGGCCGTTTTCAGGGGTTTTAGAGGAGGCTCCAGAAGCTCCGTGAAATCACTGAGATTCCATAACCGGGGAGGGCAAGAGTGGTTTGCGTCCAGGAACTGCATGGCAACTGGCACCACTAAATCCAGTTTGCTCGCAGAGATTTTAACGCACCATTTGCCTGCACTCTTCTAGCAAGGTATTTTATGTGGCTATTTTGAGTGAAGCAGGTTAATTCTGAGATTTTTAGAGAAGCACTTGAGGTATCTCTTTATGGAAATCCTGTCATAATTTTAGCCTTGGGACTGCAGATTTTTTTGCCAGTGCACAATACACAAATTGAGTCAATTTATGGGAATACTTCAGAGAGAGAGAAATAAATACTGAGTGATTCTGCAGTGAAACAAAAGACCAAAAGAAATTCTCCTGCTGAATGAGTAGCACTAAAGAAATACCTTTCCTCACATCAACTGAAAGATATTTTGAAGAGTTCCCTAAACGATGCACCCTCTAGACATATTTTATATTTCAGCATCAGGGTTCTGCATTTTCCTGAGCAACATTTTTCCAGCAACATAAGAAAAGTAAAGCTAGAGAAGGAATGCTGGCAAAAAAATTAATACTTGGGGAAATTTCAAAGAATGGTTTATTTCCATCTGATCAGAAGGTGATAGTAAAAATGACAGTAAAAAATCTGCGACTATGTACTGTAGTTTATAAGCTTCTAAAAAAACATAAACCCAACAAGTATTCTTATTTTGGAAACTTCACAATACAAATACTGCAGTCTGCTAAGATCACTAGCACTGACCCTCAACCATACCGCAAACATATTGCCAAACTCAATTCCCTTATTATTTCTCAGAGCCAACCCTTGTTAAAAAAAGAGAATGCTGCATTCCTAATTTAAATGTTGATTTTCAAGAAAAAAAAAAAAAAGTGATAGAGAAAGCAAGAAAAAAACAGAGGAAAGCCGACTTTTAAAGTGAAATTTCGGAAGTCTATAGGAAAATAGTCTAAAGCTGGCTAGATTAGTGTTGTCTCTTGTTCAACCTACATGTCTTCTCTAGGTTAGTTTTCTCTACTACAAATGTAATTTAATAGCCAAGGTTGATATTGTTTCACTTTCAGCTATCTGCTCTATACTTCGGTCTCATTCTACACTAGATGATTACCTTACTGTCCTATATGCACAATTTAAAGGGAATTACCTATTACTTCAATTATTTGTTTCTTATCAACTGATGTTACACTACAAGGATTTGCATTGAAAGGACACAAAGAAAGAGCAAGTCATGGCACATTGCCAAATAAAAGAGTAATGTTCTGGTGAATTTAGCCTAAATAATTTACTGCTATATAAAAGTGGAAAAGTGGAAGGTGAACCCTTTGACCAATAAATCTCTTCTGCATGTGAAACCCTTATCTTGTCCCCTCCAATATATTCCACACTAGGAAGCCATCATCATTGGCTCTGGTTTGTTATTTGTAAACCTTGATCTTCTGCACTCGGTGTCCTAAATATGGATAATTAGCATCAGTTTATCACGCCTCTGCATATTTTCTCTTCTCTCCAAACATGCATGCTTCTATTGGCTGCCATTCTGTCACAGAAGATTATGGAGACAGATTGCAGAGAATGAATGTGCTAAACGAGATTAGGAAGGAATAGAAATAGCAACTTGGCCAATAAATTCCTCGTGAGAGCCTTATCATACAATTACACGTTGACTTGTTTCACACTCTCCCAGCCTCTTAATCCAACGCCCCCACCAAGAATAAAATTTCACTAATTTCTGAATTACTGCATATCCTCATGACTTGTCACTGAGAATGGCTGGAAGAAGCAACACGGTTGAAAATAGCACATCAAACTTCCAAAAAGAAAAGAAACTTTAAAGACAGAAATAGATGTGGATTTAAACCGTTTGTGGGCATACAGGGGAGTTTTTGTGCCTGTACAGTTTCGTGTGTCAAAGCTTCAACATGAGACATATTCGTCTCCAGTTCTACTTCCTAACTCTTCACATTTGGTGTTATATCATGTTATCTTTTAGCATGACTTGAGGATCAGGATACAACGCACTGATGCTGCTAAAGTATTTTACATGATCGCCTGCTCTGCAGTAAGGTGTTACCATTACAAACTTGTCAGACAGCAATTGCAAAAATGCCTCCTTCCGTTATTGATTTCCTAAACAGTCCTGAGAATTTTGTCTTTGCGAACATACTGAAAGCATGAAAACAGAGCTGAGACAAAATCCCGCTGAACTCACAAGAAATAACTCTTTGGGGTTAGTTTCTTCCTTACTGGCGTGATTATTTCAATGCGGCTGTTAAGAAAACATGATTTGCATGACGTAATAAACAGACATGGCAAAGCCCTTCAGAAGAGAGCATCTCTGGAAAAATCTTCACTCTCTCTCTCTCTCTCTTTTTTTTTTTTCCTTGTACCACTCGGGCAAGGGCTCGCAAAAAAAAAAAAAAATATATATATATATATAAAATGATATAGGGAACATTGTTTTCATTGTATTAGACATATACAGAAGACAAGGGACACAAAATAAATAAAAAGCTCCAAGATCTGAATATAAATCCTTGCTATACTTGTAATATGAATCGAATGTCATAGTGCTCTCGTCCTAAAATTTTATCAGATTTAAGTTTGTTTGCTTTTGATTTTTCCACTGCATTTGTCACCGCGAAGGGGCCACCACAGAAAGGATGATATTTGCCTAACTCGAGTATGTATTTCTGTTGATCTAATAAAATGCGAGTCTACAACCACCTGCAGATTTTCAGGACAAGGATGAAAGTATGAGGGGGAAAAAAAAAAAAAAAAGTAGTGCAAGTAGTGCCAAGCATTCTGGAGTTGCTTGGCGCCGTGTTTGCTGTAAGTTGCGTCAGCAGGAAAATCTAGGAAAGAAAGAAAAAAAAAAGTGCAAAGGTAGCAGCGAAGCAGCGAGTGTAATAACCGTCAAGGGCACTGAGGGCACGACGCGGAGCGAAGGGGGTTCCCCGCAGCGGGCACTTTCCTCGGCGCGATTCTCCGCGGCGGCGGCGGCGGGCGGGGGGCGGGGGGCGGCAGGCGGAGCAGCCCCTGGAGCCGCGGGGCTCCGCGAAGCGCGGCCGGGGGCGCGGGGCTGCGCGCCCCTCTCGCGAGCGCCGACCGGCACAAAGCGCAGCGGGAAAACTTCGAGCCCGGGGTCTCTGGCGTGTCCTGCCCCAAAGAGAGTCTACTGGGGAGGGCTGCCGTGGACTATTTTATTATTATTGTTGTTATTTATACTACTATTGTTGATGATGATGATGTTTACTATTGTTGATTTTTACTATTATTATTATTATTACTGTCCTTTGCTCGAGTTCGTGCCGATACGGATCATTTGACTTTCTCTCCCTCTGACGGCAGCTGAGGGTCACCTTCCTTCGGAGCCTTAAAACTGTAATGCTGCAGAAAATACTGAAGTGCCAAGTGTGACCTTGTGGCGATGGTGAGGCAGGCCGCTACCTGTTTGCTACAGGAGCCTTCCACGCCTGTGGTCACATAAATGTTCACGGAGATCCCCTTTCTCCTTATTTCTTTATTCCTTTTCTTTTTTAAAATGCACACGGCCATATTCATATGCATGTGTATATACATATATATATGTATGCATACATTTATGCACACACATCTCCCCAGTGAATTGGTTAGTTACACAGGGGAGAGGCGCTTGCCATTAATCTGGGAACAAACTGCTAACCTCGGTGATTGGTATTTTAGCTTTTCTTTTCTCACTTCTCTTAGTGCGGGGAGAGCAGTAAAGCCTGTGTGGACTGATTGTGAGGGGCTCTGCTGGAATTTGGCAGGCCAGGGGCTTGGAGAGAAGCCCCATGCTGACTCCTATTCAGCGGGCCAGTTTTCCGCGAGCTTTGGAAGTTTCACTCAGCCGTGCACTCAATGGCTTCACAAAGCTGATTACAAGCTTCAGCGCATTCCTGAAGGAGCCAAAAGCGACGCAGGTGCAAACGAGCCGAGGGAGCCCCTTATCCCGGTGACAGAATGGGACAAGCTGGGAAAGGCTTGGACCACACAAATCCAAGGCTCACCAGGCAGCAGCAAGCCTGTCTTGGGAACCGGGGATCATTATCCGCTCCATTCAGCGGGGACCCAGAAACCGCAGCAGCACGTCCTGGCTCTGGGGACAGCTCCGGCTCTCCCGCGCCAGGAAGGAGCAGCACCGCTTCACCTGATATCCCCTCCCCGTTTATTGCGCTGCTTTCGCCTCTGCCTAATACATAAGACAAAAACACTTACCTTCGATCACCCTCCCACCCCGACCCATTTTCTAGCTCTGCACCTATTGGGTTTCAGTCTGACACTTAAAGTTTATTATTATTATTTTTTAGCCCCCAAAACACAGGCATTTTTGTCTTTGGTACTCCCCCTGCGTCCTTTGTTGCTTTCCCATAAAAAAGAAAAAAAAAAAAGGAAAAAAAAAAGCGCTTAGGGATCTGCCTGAGGATCCAGCACAGAAAACGCACTGATCTAAAATAGCAGGTTCCCTCTCGACTGACAAACACCCAATTTTGGAGGTTGCCTTTAATTTCAAAGAGAACCCAGCCGGCACTGCACCCGGCTTCTCTCCCCCCCGCTCCGCAATTACGCGATCCGCCCGATTCCCACAGAAACCCCCCGCGAGACAAGCGCCTGGTGAATGCTTAGCGACTTCATGAAAGCAGCCCACGGTCCCTGCCCTTCCTGACTCCCCAGGGAGCGAGGGGGTGGCGAGGAGCCGGGGGGGAGTCTCGGCGCTAGAGAGAGCGAGGCGACATTCCCTTTAATTCGGGGTTCCTGGGAGGAGTTCCCTTCGCCTCCGCTCCCTCGCCCCGTTTCCTCTCTGCCGTCCCCTTCCTCTCCAGCCGGGAAAAGAAGCTGCACTTTGCTGCGAAATTAATTATGGCCCTTGCCCGCTATCAATTACCAAGGAATCAGCCTTTCCTTCGGAGAGGAGAAATAATCAAAAGGCTTTCAGTCGTGGGGGGGGACCTCGGACCTCGGAGCACATAATGCAGCCAGGAGGCTGCCGCGCTCCTGGTCGCTGGTTTCATATGCAAATAGAGAACTGCCTCCAAGTTATCATTGCGGTTTGATTTTTTTTTTGGTAATGTTATCATTGTGCAGGTATTTTTTAATAGCTACATGCACCCTACCCCTCCCCTTGCAGCTAGGTTTCCTTGGCGATCGGCCACGCCGCTTCTTCCTCGGGCACCTCTCCCCCCGGGCTAGCGGCTGCCCCATGTTCCCGTTCATTTCGCCCTATGGAAACGAAGGCAGCGCGGTCGGGCAGCCGGCGTTAAAGCAAACTCGCAGGGCCGGGGCTCGCCCTCCTCTCCGCGCTGCTCCGCGGGGTCCTCCGGGGACCCCAGCCCGCCTCGTCCCGGCACCGGGACTCGCTGCGGCCGCCGGCGAGCGGCTGCCTTGGCAGAAAGGTGCAGCTTTGCGATGTTCTTTTGTCTGATAACTAATTCAAGTTAATGCGATCTTTATGTAAAGCTAACAGCGGATAATTGTCTATTTTCTCGCCAACAATCTCCATCACAATCACTTATCTGGAAACCTGCGGTTGTATTAATCGTTATATTCCCCGAGATAAGCGTCTCTCGAATTATCAGTAAACACTGGAGGGAAATTAAACAAACTCCGGAGGCACTTAAGTTTCCTCCGCAGCTTTTAACCACCTCCGTTGGGGGTTGGGGGGAGGACAGGGATGGGACACACGAAGAAAAATCTATGACTGAAGCAAAAGATGAAAGGGGGTGTGTAGAATAGAAGAGAAGGGCCTGAACTTTTAGATAAATTTGAAGAGTCCCCACGGCGAGGGGAAGATTCAGTGCATCTGATTCTGATGCCCTCACACCCCGCTTACACTGTTCAGTGCCCAGGGTCGGACTTCACCAGCCCCTGAGACCTTGTTGGCAATTCCTGTAAATCATGTAATTAAGTGTATTAGTGGCTGCAGAGGAAAGAAAGCGGCTAGGAGAGAATGCACCAAAAGATTAAGCAGAAGCTGCCTGGCTTTAGGTCTGTTATAGGAGCAGGAGGAGAGAGTTCTACTTCCTTCTGAGAATCACCATGTTAGTACAATTATTGGCAATATTTATACTAGAGAGTAATCTGAACCCCAGGAGGGTAACGGAGAGTGCGAGAGAGTGAAAGTACTGTGGGAATATGTTTTACTGCTCAGATCCCATCAGTTCTGTTAGGTGTAAAGAAATTATAGCAAATTGTGCTGGAAACCCCTCCAGGGAAAACATACTTGTATGACAAAGATTTTGTCTTTTTGAGATGAAGTCAAAACATTGGTGTCAAATGAAACTTATTTTAGGGGCGCTGTTGTCTGTATGTTTACTCAAGCACCTGGGAAGAGGGGGGGCCCAAACTATGACATTTTATAGGGGGACTTAGGACAGCAGAGATTTTCCAACTTCTATGGGAAAAAATAAAGAGGTTTGTTCCAGCCTCTCTTTCCTGACCGTCTAAGATAACTGCTCCCAGCCTGGAAAATACCGCAGTCTCCCTGTGCTGTGTGGTGCTTGCTAATAACTTTGCATTTGTAGGAGAGTTCTCCACATTCACTATGAGCATTAACTAATTAATCCTGGCACTTAGTTACAGAGCAGGCACCAAGGAATTTCAAAACTTGTCTCTGTAATGTGCTTTAGTTATTGTCTTCTTATGACTTTAATAACCAAACTTCGATATGCAGAGGTTTCCAGTGGCAGAGCTCCTGTCTTTGCCGGGGGAAGGTAAGGACTGGGTTAGAAAAAAAAAAAAACAAAAAACACAAATCAAGGAAAAAAAAAAGCCAAAACAAAAAAAAACTGCAAACTTTGGATACAGATGTTTATTTATCAACACATATGGTTATGTGTCAGCACAGAATGTTGCCACATATACATATATATATTTTACCAAAAAATACACAAACAAAAAAGAAAAAGACAAACCCAAAACTGCTTTAAATCTCGGACTGTTTGTTTCTCTTGCACTAAAAGTTCCCAGGGTAGCTTTTTCTTATGGCATTTGAGAATCATCCCACTTCATCTCTCACCTGAATCTTGTCATCTGTGCCATCTTGAAGTGATCTGTGAACAATGCTGGTCCCTTGGACGGCCCAAGCTGGTCAATCAGGCAGAACAGACTATGCAAATGGAATGGAAAGGCGAAGCGATGGAGAACACTGGCCCCCATTGTCTTGGGAATTTCAAAGCGAAGCCCAGCTGCAGCAGGCGTTGCTGTCTCGGACCCTTGGTTGCTACTCTAATGTCATCATTGCAAAACATCACATTTTGAAAACTATACAAGCTGAATGCATGAGCAGGCCTTCGCAAGGTTTTCACTTCTCCGTGACATCTTTCGGAGTCACCGAAAAAAAAAAGGCGGGGAGGGAACCACACAACAACTGGGGACTGGGTTTTGAGTCACATTGTTGGATAAGATCTCTGGGTGCCTTTTCCTACACTCGTAATAACTGTGGTAGAACTGATGCTAAATATCTTTTGCAACTCTTTGGTGAATGCATTCCCCCTTAGCTCCCCCCTCTCCTGCTGCCCTCCCTTCCCTCAGTCAAATTGGATGATGTTTTAAGTTATATTTAACTTATTTTAGGTCAGGTCAATTCAGGCAATTTAATGAGCTAGCTCCAAGGAAATGTTCCTGTGAGCAGCCAATGAAGTATTTATTCACAATTGCCTCAAAAATTTCAGATACATAGGGCTTTGGAAGAGTCAAGCAGTGTCTTTGCGAGTGATTAATGCAGCAGCTAAGCTGTATTTTAACGGGGCTGCTAAGAGTTAGGTTTTTTGTTTGTTTTGGGGTTTTTTTTTTTATACTGACTTCTTAATACATTTGTGTAGTTGCCACTCCTAAATATTCATTAAAGTCCCACTGCAGAGCTACACTTCACAGCACTGATAACAAAGTTAAACTAGACATGAGAACCTAACTTTCACTGCAGTAAAGCTGAGAGCTATAGGATGATTAATGTGCATTTTAAAGTGGCTAAATCATTGCCCGTGTTTCACTTACCATTTCTTTTCATTTTCTTTTGTCCATAGGTGACATTTGTGATCACCATGTGGTGAGCAGAGGAAACTCCCCTCTTTTCCATCCTCATGTCAGGAGCCTTCACTCAAGGAGCAAAGGTTTGTGTGACCAGTATCTTGAAACGCTGGGGGTTGCATTTACTTCATTGCTATCTGTTATCTCTCAGGAATTAGTGGATCAAGAGTTTCTTCTCCAACAACAAACCTACTACAACAAGCCTACAGAGATGGATAATGCCATAGCCAGTCTTTGGCGAACTCAGAGATGGAGTAGTCACACTTGAGCACATTGTCTTTAGCATTCAGACAGGAACATGGAACAACATTTCACCAACCTAAGAGAACAAATCCAAAAAACTCTTAATTAATTTCATTGCAGGACCAAGATTAATTCATTTTTTCCCCATCCCTTAAACTAGTGCTTTCATTTTTGTTGGGATAATGTATTCTGTGATGACATCATGTAAATTACAAATGAAGCAAAAGATGTAATTACTTAAAAGTTAATAATTACCCACTATGACTTGATTAACTTCCTAAATTTAACTTCTTTCAGAAAAAAGTGTGTTTGTAAGGTGAAAAAGATGATAATTGGAAATAAAAATAAGTTAATAAAGAAATGTTGAAGTGAATATTGTAATTAAGTTACTGCATGTGTGCTGCTGGATCTTCTGCTTGAAAGTTTCTTTCCCCTAGCCAAAGCCAGAACCTGTAAACCATCCTTGTCACTCTGAGGACAAGTTCTGGGTTAAAAGGAAACCAGTGTTTCGTCCTAGGTCACCTTCTTGGCCAAATGAGTAAAGATGGAAACTCAGACCATTTTAAACCCTTCCCCTCTGCAGTATTGTTAGATGACATCTTTCAAGACTCTTTCATCTACCAGTTCATCACTTTCCCAATAACACTAGTTGTTCCCCCACCTGATTCATTTCTTAGGAGATCTAGGGCATGCTTAAACTACCCTTGAGGCCTCTCTCTGACTAATCTGGATGTAGAAACCCAGAGGAAAAGCAATCTTGTGGAGCCAGTGACTACGCAGAGGACAACATGGCCAAGGGTAAATGCCCTGTTCCTGTAGATGAGTGCCTCCTTATCTGGAAGGACTTGGTGGAGGAGGAGGATGCAGTGGCTTGCTGGGGAGGGGCACCACTACTCGTCCCTTTGCTGGGCACCACTTCATCCTTTTGGTGATGGGATGGCTGATGGCACCCCTAGGCCCTCCTCAACTGGGCAAGGGCCTGTGGGTCCTTGATCCAAATACTTTCCTCTTCCCAGCCATGCTCTTTCTAACCCATGTCCAGCCAGCGGTCAGTTCTTTCAGGCACCCCCCACTGCTTAATGCACTGGAGATGAAGATCCTGTGGTGGTTCGATCACCCCCAGGGTCCCCAGATCTTCTGTACCTCCACCACCACGACTAGCTCTCATCACCACAGGTCTGCTGGGCTGGATGCTGTCAAGACCACGATGGACCCAGATCTGCCCCTGATTTTGGAGGGCTCCTCTCCCCCATTTTGGATGCTGGGGTAGCCATCACAGTCCTACAGCCCTGGTGTCCAAACTCTGCTTCACCACCCTTCCTGGTTCCATGTGCCCCCACCAGCACAAGCTAATTGGAAGCAACAGCTATTCCTCCCTCGAGGAGGGGAACTTTGTTTTTTTCTCACAGCTGGAACTTCTGCCCCTTCCCCCACGAGCTCCGGCGCTGGTATATTCAGTCACAGTATCTCTGCTCATGCACTGACTGTATTTTTCATGTTTATTATCATCCAACACAGTGTAGTGCCATCTGGCACATGCACACGCAGGGGGAAGAAAACCATATATTCCGCAAATGAAGCACACAGGGTTTGTTTTTTGTTTTGTCTTTTTTTTTCTTATGTTTCCTGTTTCAGTTTAAAATTATGCAGAAGGAATAACAATTCACTCTCATGAAAAATGATCAGAAATACCAGTTATGAAATTAAAAATTACAGGAGAGCAATGATGCCAAAATGGACAGGATCACCTCTTCCACTGAAATACTGTCTCATTTTCTCTTCCTTCTGTGCGTCATTTCACCTCGTGTCCAGATAAGAAACAGAATTATTTTCAAACGTTTGTGTTAACTCTGTTTCCTCAGTATTTGTTCTGATCTTTCAAACCATTATGCTACTACAAGACATTTATTTTAAGTAAGTGGTACATAACAAACCACACTTCTTTGAAGCACTAGAATACTATGAGCCACGCTGCAGCTTTTGAGATCTTTGTTATTTTCACTGCTACAGTGTTAGAGTGCAATAAAAATATATATAATAGTTTCAGTGAAAGCTAGTACCTAAAGCATTGCTAATTTATTTCAAAGATAGTTTTATAACAGTGATGTATAGTCAAAGCATTTTTCTTCCATGATAATGCATACAGACTAAGATTATCAGTGGAGTTGCCGATAAAAATATACTACACAATGTATTATATTACTTGATTCATTTTCTTTCACTTTTTACTTTAATTCTATCTAATTACTGTATTGTGATCTAAGTCAGCAATCTTAAATTGACTATCAACTAAACTTTTGAAGAATTTACAAATGCAAGATAATGATGAAATTTAAATTACTGTCAGTAATTCTGTAATGTCTGCACCACAAGAAAGCAAACCTCCAGGTATTTCTTTTTGCTTATTCCTTTAGCATTGTATTTTACCTGTTTTGTTTTCTAGGATAGAATTCTCTGCCATTTCTAAATAATCATAAACAATAATAATAAAACACATTTAGGGCATTTTTTTTTCCAAATTGAAAAAAAAAAGTGATAGAAAAGATTTCTCAGCTCCTCTGATTTCTTTCTCAGAAAGAAAGCTCATTGGCTTACAGATAGACAATCAGAATGATAAAACTATTCCCTGATCCTGCTGACACAGAGAAACAGATTTCAGCACAGTTAATACAGTATCTGTATATTGAGCTAGACTCTAGTCTCACTTATATCTGTTTAAAATTCAGTATATCCTTCGCTAAAGCCCTGATCCAAGGCTAAGTGATGCCCCTGTAATGACTTCAAGTAGGCTTTGGATCAAGGCCTTTTACACCACTGCCACTAAGATGAGAAAGGCTGTTTTTTTCTATGTCTTTATTCTCCTGTGAAATCAGATTAATTTGGAATAAATTAGAAATGCTTGAGCAGATACACTTGGAGTTACTTTTTTGTGACAATATCTTTTATTTGGAAGATTTCCTACAAATGCAGTTTGATAGCAAAATTAAAATTTGTACTTTTCTGTTTATTTCTCTTCACTTCTGATTTTTTGGGTGCACTGCATTTTACTTTTACACATATGCATTCATTTCACTATTTCTGGCAATAGACCATTGCAATTTTTATGTAAATAACAAGTGAAAAGGAAATCTATTGTAAAACACAATGTATGACAAATTCATTGAAACAAGCAAAATAATTTAAATAATGGTTATTCAATAAATGTCAAGAAAGCAAGCCCACACCTTCACTGATCGAGGCTGCTGTGGAATTTGTAAGAAAATGATCAAGGGAGACTTTTTATGTGGTAATATATGGAACTTGTTCCAGTTGTTAAGCACATAATTAGAAATTCAGCAAGTCTTACCAAAGAGGGTCATAAACAACCACAATTAAAAACTCAAATCCCTCTCTGCTTTGTATGGCAATGTGTATGGGGAAAAAAAAAGTGTTTTTTTTTGTGATGACTCAGATTAGCTCCAATTAAATATAGCTTTAACTCAGAAAGCTGTAAAGCAAAGCAAACAGAACTTTGCTGCTTACTGTTAGATGTTCTACTCAGGATCTGGTAGAATTGCTTTAGGCATCTCTAACAAAAGAGGTATAAAAGAGAAATCAAAGTGGAAGGAACAGTCAGAATGTTGCAAGTCTAAAGCAAAATCTTTATTTGTTGGTAAGCATTAATAAGTAAAGTTAATCTCCCTGTCCCTTTATTTCACATTGCATGCACTGCACAAGTTGAATTATAACAAAGTCTTGTTGCAAACAGCTTTAGTTTTCAAAGATTTCAGTGTCTCCATAAATATTCTGCATCTGAATATTCAGAATTAATATACTTTTGTTAAAGAATCTATAATCAGGAAAATTTTAGCAGTGCTCAGAAAGAGGCAGAATGGTATTTTCATATGTTGAAACTATCTTGTGCCACTTTTGTGAATTGAAAAGCCAGAGCAGATTTGCCTCATTAAAACATGTCTGAGAAGACAATATGTGTGGAAATAACCCTACCATAATTAAGTGACCCATCTGGATTATAATATTATTCTTATGTCATTAAAAACAGTAGGCAAGTGCAATGATGCTTCCTTTACGCTATAAATATATATATATATTTTTTTTAGGAATTTAAATGATTAGAGTTGTTTACTCACTCACCTGCTTTAAATATTAAGTTTACTTATATTTTTTTTCCTATTTGTTTCCTTCACTTCCCTGAAGTAGATCTCCAAATGCATAAACCTGGATTTATTGTAAACTTTGCTGTTGCTGCTTCACTGTTGTGGTTCAGATCTTCTCAGGACAAATGTGACAGTTTAAACTGATGACTGACCAGTCATTGTGTTAGTGCTGTTTCCTGGTTATCTATTTATTATTTATTTCCTGCTTGTTCTATTGTTTCTTTCCTTATGAAGACTCCTGTTAGCTCCGATAAAATTCCTTCTAACACAACTGAAACACCAAGGGTTGGTTAAAGGGGGTTTTCTGAATGATAACACAAAGAGCGTATAAAGAATCCATCATAGCAGTCAGTAGTATAATGCAACTTATTTTCACTAGACATCCTCTACACCACTGGATTAGTCACTTCACTAATGAGCAAATGACCCATAACTTACTGGAGTGGGAACTTAATGTGCAGATCTCTCCTTCACCAGTGCAAATGAACTGCAGCTCAGTCACCATTATGTAATCACTTAATATTTACAGCTACTTCCTGTATTTCTTGGGCATTCCATACTCAGTGGGAGTTTCAAGTGGGTGAAAAATGCAGGAGCTAATGAAAAAACAGACACTGGGTTTTATATGCTTTTATTATTATAGGGCATATTGTTCAAAGATGCTTGTTGCATCTTAGCCAGATTCAACCAAGAGCCCATAAACAGACAATGAATTGGTTTTAAAAAGCATTTTTTATGTACATGCAATACATTCAAGATGTTATTTTCTAAGGTAGACATCCTTCAATTTTATTGTCCAGATCTCACTTTAGCATGACTTTAAGTTTAAGGATAATTTATCAGGTTGTTCACTATATGAATATAGCTTGTCTCCCTAAAGCAGAAAAAGTTGACACTGTGAAATGTAAAATATTCTGAGTTTAAGACTGTAAGATGAGAGCTTGTAATTTCAATGGAAGCTTGACATGCAAGGTCTCGCTTTTAAAAATACAATTGTTTCCTTTTCCTCAATTTCACATATTGATCAGATATTTTTACAGATCCCAGAAGCAAGAGTGTACAATTATTAATTATTAATTTTTATAACCTGGAATTCAGAATCAAATTCTATCAGAAGTACAAAAATATTCAACATATTGAAGTTGGTGGATCTCCTTATGTGACCACAAAAATTTCCACTGTGAAGTACTTGCCAAGTAGGCAAAGAATGATGAAAAGATTTTCATACCAAGCATTATTTTTGAACTTTTCAGATAAACTCTACGACTTGTTTTGTTCACTCAATCCAGAAATAGTTTTCGACAAAGTTACCCCTAGCCCAAACAGTCTTGATAATATGGTTGGAGCTGTTCTGCCAAAACCATGGTTGAGTTTAGCTCCAAGTTTATGCCAGCCAGATCACAGAACATTTGTCAGACATAACAATGATCATGGTAATTAGAAATATTTTTTCTTTCGATGTTAGAAGATCACAGTTTTCCTGTTAAGTAGCCAGTACACTTAGCCTTTACCCATTTGCACACAGGGCCAGAAACCAGAATTGTTTCTCTTTTCTCAGATCTTAAATCTGATCTAATCCAAACGAAACCAACTGTATTTTTCTCTAATAACCAACACAGATCTCAAATTGGAGAATATCTGCAATTCTCCACTGTTGTTTCGCATTAGTGACTGTTTTGTGCTAAAACATTGGATAAAGTAATGCCAGAGACTCACAGGATAGTATTAGATGAGAAGTAACATAGAATGATAGGCCCACTGCTATATGATAAATTACAGTTTGTTGACGTAGCAAGAATTATAGTTGTTAGGTCTTTGATCTCAGTTCCTCTGACATCTAACATCCTGTAAGTTTATAGCAAAGTGTTCTCAAGCAGCTAAGCAAAATTAAGGTAACAACTTACATTCTTTTTAGAATTATGTTAGTCATAATGGCATTAGAAATAAACAGCAACAGCTGTAAAAAAAACTACATGAGAAATCAGATGGTGTCTTCAGGGTTAGAGCTTTAATGGGACTTAATGGGAAAATAAAAGATATTTGTGTCCTCAGTACTTATAAACATCAGCCTACTTATTTAAGTGTCTAAACACAGATTTAGAAGGTTGACATGAAGCACAATTTGAGAAAACTTGGAGTTCTTCTCCTTTTGTTTATTTGTAAATGTAGTTTAACATCCTAAAATTTTCTGTGTTACTTTGACTGAACAGACCATTCTTCATTTCACTCTTGGAACATTGCCTGTTTTTCGTGTGCAGTATTAAGGTCTAAATACCACCAAAGAATTGGCACTGTATGAAGCAATGACATCAATAAAGTTTGGAAAGCTTTTGTTTGTGGGCAAAAACAATACATTAAACTTTTGAACTTTTATGCTGCCATAATACTTACCTGCTGTAAAATCTGCATTGCAACTGCTTCACAAAAATATTTCTGTGTCACGTGAAGAAGCTTACAAAAATTGTATTAGCTATTTCAGCCAGTAATATACAGTTGTTAGTTTGGTCACAGATGTTTCATGCAATGTACATTTAGCATTTTTCTTCCAATTACAGTGCTATGTGGAGCTCCTCTAAGAAAAATTGCTTTAAGATAAAATGAAATTTGTAAGACTGGAATATTCTATTTTCCCCCATTTTCTGAAATATGTCCTATCAACAAAGCAAACAAAATCCCTGTAAAACTACGCATCTGTAAAAAAAAAAAAAACAATAAGCCATAGTTCAGTATTTAAAGCAAAAATGCTCAATTTCCCATGATAAGATTTTTCTTCTAGGCTTTTCTGTTAGATAGCTTATTTACTTCTGCTTCTGTTGCTTTTATTCACACTTTCATTCTCTCACTGTATCTTCTTTCTCCTTTACACTCTGTTTTTTTTTTTTCTCCTACATTTCCTTCCATCTTACCAAGCCCAGGCAGAAGCACAGGTTCTCCTTACTACCCTTTTTTTTTTGAGCAAACAGGGATTTTGTGCTCCAAAGGTAAGCTAGGGAAGTGCTGAGATTAGGACTATGTTTCACTGTTTGTTCAGAGAATTAAAAGAAGACAAAAGGGAGGAAAAAGGCAGGACTGAGAAATAAACATCAACCAGAGGGTTTTTAAGCAAACCCTATCTGAGGTGCTACTTTTATGTCAGTGCCTAACTGTATATACTTCTCCTGTCCGCCTTAGCCTTGGACCTGCTAGAGTAATTTTGGCCATTTTATATCTTCAACTCCAGCCTGAAATTGCTACACGGTTTCATAAGTCGATTCACAGCAGAGTTGTTTCACCTTCCTTCCTTCATCCCCCCTTGTTCCCGCAAGGCAAGTCTAGGGTGCAGAAACAGCCATGAGTCAATCAGGGATGGTTCTGATTGTAAATGCTTGCAATGGTATAAATGGCTGTGCAGAAGGAGATTATATTCAGCGCCACATACACACTGCAAAGGTCCCACCTCGATATTAGCCTAAAATACCACCCAGATCTCTAGGTCCCTCCCAATTAGCACAGGCAATCTTCCTGGCTCTGCAGAGGCAAAGACATATTTTTAGCTCAGTGCTGCGCTCTCTCCCCTGAACTCTTGGAGCCCTGCTGAGCCAATGGAGTCCCAATCAGTGGGCTAGCTCTGATGCTGCCCCTTCACAAAATTGCCTATAAAGCCAGTTCAGTGAAGGGATCTGTAATGAGCACGGCAGCTTGGGGCTTTCAGTAAACTGCAGTGGTGAAGTGAGTTTATGGCTGAAATATCAGCTCTTTTATTCATCAGCACCACATCAATTAGTTGTCTAACAGGCAGAGGAAAGATGCAGTGAATGTTCATTTAACATTGGACTGATCATAAGCCACCTTAAGGAGGAGCATTTGCACTAGGTCAGGAAAGTTTCTCACATTTAGGTTCTTGAGGAGTTTCCTTAAATTTATTTCTCTATTCTTCATGCTACAAAGAACTTGCCAGCTAAATTCGCTTGTAATCTACAGAATCAAAATGCAAAGTTATAAGAAAGAAGTTAAAACAATTCTGGCCACAGATCAAAGAATTCATGAAGAAGAAAGATATCCTTGAATCCTGTAGACAACGGATATAATTTCTAATATTTTTGTTATGTTTACAGTTCTGGTTCATTACTCTCAGAGAATATTAATGATTTGCATTGCACAGGAAACACTTCTGAGTTAATCACTGCCTTAAGTTCTTCAGTAGTTCTGCCTCTTCTGCCTCTTGGTCTCAGAAGGAGATGGTTTTATTGCTTAATTTGTTCCTCTGGTCAAGGAATATTGGCTTAAATGTTGTCAAAGTTAGCAGAAAAAAACATCTGTCCATTGGCCAGAGCTCTCTTCCATCAGCAGTAAAGATGGACAAATTGTTGATGGCAAACACTCTGTTCACCAAAGGATAGGCTATTATCTTTTTGCAAACTGATTGGAACAATATAGTCTTTTGTACTGTGTTGTTATTTATAAGTATTCAAGAGATACATGATGGGAACATATTTCAGCCAATTTCAGTCTATTGCACATTGGACCCGTGCCTTCATTATTCACTGCTTGCCGTTCTTCCAGAGTACCTAGTCCCCCTAGTCACATGAGACCGTTTCTTGATCATTACTAATAAAAAGGGTCATGGCAGAGGAAGGGGTGGAAGTATGAAATAATTTTTGCTTACTCACCAGGAAGATCCCCTTTTCTTCTGATTGATTTAGCAAGCACAACTCTACCAAACTCAAACTGAAGCTTAATATGTGACATTGGTGTTCAAAATTTTCTCGGAAGAAAAAGAACAGATATGTCTTTTGAAGGCTGGCACAGATATGTCTCCTGAAGATCAGCAGCCATAGAGAATATATATATTTTTTCTTGTAAAAACCTGCATTCGGCTTCCCAGGCCAACCTTTATACCAGCAATATTTTCTTCCAAATGTTCTAAATGTAATTTAGACATACCATGTTATTTCCTAATTCTCCTCTATTTTAAGAGAGGAAAATAAGGAGAAATGGCTGATAAAGCAGTAAATGTGTCATTGATAGTAGTCATCACATGATTTTATTATTAGAGCCATGATCCTAATTCCCTGCCTTACTCCTGTCTGTTTAGATTTCTCAGCACATTGCTGGTGCCTTTCCAGGTTTAGATTTTATGCTAGTCTGGGGAGGGAGAACACCTTTTAGATCTATAGACCATTTATGACACACCTTCCACATTTTTTAATAATCCTGAAAAATATTAATAAATTTTAAGGCTAATACATTACAATGACATCTAACAATAGAAGTAATTGCATGTGACATATGTAAGTAAATTCTCTCTCTGAAAGGCATGGCCAGATCTTTACTCATTTGCTTGTCAGGCCTCTTGGCAGGGGTTCTGAGTGAATTCTTCGTTATGAAAATGATGCCCACACAGTTTTGTCAGTTTTACTTAAAGGCTGAGCTGCCAAGGCTTTGATTCATGCTTGGTAGGATCCTTGCTCCACTTTGTTTTTCCTCACTGCACTTCCTTCTGAACTAAAACCATATATTAACATATTCACAATTTGAATTCAATTACACTCAGTCTCCAATTTATGATCAAGCAATAAGGACAGTGTTTTGGAATCCATGGTCAGGGAAGGAAGAGGGAAATATTAGTGAGGCGACTACAGCAAAAGTCACCCTAGGTGAGCCGCAGAAAGATGAAGGGTCAATGTCTAGTCCTCTCAGGAGCCTGGTGCTGACTGCGCTGTTGGCTTTGCCATAAATATTTCCTGTCTGGTGTAAGTACCTCTGCATGCTCTGAGCTAGGAAAAGCACAGCTAGGTCCCTGGAATGACCTGCACATCATGACTCCAGCTGATGAAGGCTATTGCTTTGTTGTAGTATTTACAACCGAATAAGAGAAAGTATCAAATGTAGAAGGCCATCGCGACAGGGTTTGTGGTCAGTTTATGGTCCTCTTATGGGTTCCATCAGCACAACTTTCTCTTCTTTTGTTACTCGGAAATGAGGATAACCAGGTGAGCTTGGCTAAGGGAAGAAAGCATTGAGGGAGACAGGGAAGTTTCTTTAAGTAGTGAAGATATCGTATGAGCTGTTATGTTATTACAGGATGCTGATGGAGACAAATTCAATGTAACTGGAGGAAAGGTGCTTATGTGCAGAAGACAAAAGTAATGTGTCTTTTCCTGAAGTAGCAAGAATAACATATGTTGCCTCTGTGGAGACAGGACAGGGAGATATTTCAGGTCACAGTCTTCAAAATCAGGACATACAGAGAACAACACGGAATGGCTCATAGGCTCGTAATCCCTCAATGCATTCAAGAAGGAAAAGTAACAAGCAATGTATTCGTGAAAATACAAGCTTGTGGTACATTTTAATGCTGATAACTCAGCCTCGTTTAGTCAAAAGAGCACAGGGATCTGGACCTTGTTCAAAGTCCTCAGGAATGAAAGTATCAGCGCACAGAGTCCAGACCAAGTCTAGCAGCCAACACCCTGGGACTGTCCTCCTCAGAGGCTGCACTTGGTATTCAAAAGCTGCATTCACTTGCAAGCTGGTAGGCATTCTGGAAGGCAGATGAAGAGTGGCTTCATTTTACAATATATTTATGAATTTAGAAGGGACTTTAAATAGCATGTGACAGAGGAAAACATTATGTTTTTATCTAGAACTTTGTGGTTTAGAGATGAACAGAGTAGTTTAGCCCATTAGGCTAGGCCTCATGGTGAAACTGTTTCTGGGAAGCAGTGAGAGAAAAAGCAACATAAAAAAAAATCTTCGTTCATGAAACTGTAATGAATTACATGCACGAAAAAATGGGGAATGTTTGCTTGCATGACTGTTTGTGAAAAATCAACAAAAGGGAGGGATCTGGTCTAAAATTAATCCAAATATCTTTATGTGAGTTTAGATAAAGATTCATTTTCTAATTTACTTGGTGGAGTTACTCAAAGGCTCCTGGAGTCTTCCTGTCATGTTTCTGACTTCTACGCAGTAGCCTAGTTTTCAGAGTTGTATAACTTCAAAGTTTCAAGGGTATATGCGAGCCAGCAGTCTCAAATCAGTCGCTATATTTTTTTTATGGTACAGTGTCTTGTAAATATGTCTAGATCTAATTGTCTTCTACATTACAGCTTGTGAACCTCCATTAACATCCAAAGGTTTATGTAGGTGCAAAATTTGACTCACAGTTATATAAGAAAGATTTATATTCTTTCTAGGTCATTATGGGATCTTTGGCATTGTTGTAGATGAGTAGCTTACAGCACAATATTAGTAGGAGCTACAAATTTAGAGAAACTTCTTGGAACCACTATAAAACATGTTCAAAATTGTCAACACATTTGAAATGATGATACCACTTAGTTTGACCTTGATTCTGAGTGTATTTATCTTTCCTTCTGTATTTGTATAAACTTGTCAACACCTTATCTGGAACAGAAAAAACTGCAAAGCATCTTTTCTAGTACAAGATTCATGAATAAGAAACCTCTCTATACAGTAACGAAGACTGGAAACTTCAGTATAATGCTAATACAAGTGGTATCATAGAATTCCACTTCAAAAAGATTTCAGTGAAAAATATTTTTTTTTTCTTAAATACATTCAATTAACACAAACCAAAAATACTTGACATTCCATGATATATATTAAGATAAGGAGCTGCTACTTCATTTGGGTACAGTCAGTGTTTCTTTATCCATCTAAGGTCCATTACAAGTTTTGTTAAGCATGGCAACTGTTCTGTAATGAAATCTTAAATATTATGTGAATGCAGTATACGTACTGGTTTGAATGCAATACTGGATGAAATTCTTGAATTTACCACGTAATGCTAAGGAATACATTTGTTTTAGACTATGAGACAATCAGAGTACCAGCTCACATACTGGTCTCTAGTGGCTACTCACTAGAGAGAATCCTGAGATGATCAAAATATTTTATTCTCTATTTTATGTAATTCTCTAAAAGAGTAGGTGTCTCAGTGATCAGTCTGAGTTTCTTAGGTGCCCAAAATTAAAGTCCAAAAATCCTCAGAAACACCCAGAATGCTAATTTTGATGTTTAATCTCTTGTCTTGCATACTTTGTGATGTGAATGCATACAGAGAGACTTAAATTTAACCTGAGTCCCCAAAGAGGAATTCTCTGTCTCAAAAACAAAACCAAAATAATCTGCAAGAACTTTCTATCCCCTAATGAGACCCTAACCACTATGTTGAACTTCTTCACTTTAACTCTTGCCCTCCCAGCTCCTGGACTCATGATAATATTGCATTCTTATCCCAGCATCAGGAAGACAGATGAAGAACATGCCCACTGAGGTCACCTCAGCTTGTGCAATTAGAGCACTGCCCTGAAATGTGGGTTCAGACCTTGTCCTGATCCCAGTGGATGTACTGTGAGTACTGTAGAAATGGGAGAGGGAAAGCCTCCATCTGTGTTTCAGAGTGAATGTTGTTTGCATTTTTTTTTTTTTTTGTCTGTGATGTGAGCAGGAGTTCTCCTCACTGTCTATGGAGTGCCACTTCTCCAAAAATCAGCTCTGCAGTCTGGTACCAGAGCAGACCTAGGTGACTAATGTGCAGTGGGGAAATTCCACTTGCAGATGTGGATGGGAGCTGACAGACAGACCACTGTTTCTACCGCAGCCCTGGGTAGCTCCCACCTCAGCATGCAGGCTTTGGAAACATTTTTTTTTTTTCCCTCCACTGAATTCATAAGCATCCTATGAATCCTATGTCTATGGCACCTAACTAGGTGGGTTTGGGCCTCTTTTTTTATGCCAGGTAGCAGCAATTGAAGTGCTCCATGGTAGGACCTTACTCTCTGTGTTCCCATGGAAGGATGCATGAACTCTCTTCTTCAATGATGCCTTTATTGTTGGCTTTCTGACAGTTCTTTTTATTTTCCATTAAAAAGATGAAGCAAAATAGACAGACACACAGGGAACACATTTTACACTACGTCCATGCTGTCTTTAGAACACTGTGGGGAGAGATCTTAGGCTCCTAGGATGATGCAGAACTGACCTGTGTGCCTTAGGCCCTCGGATAACTCTGCCTGAAGCAGCCTGGACCAGGTGTCTGCCAGGACCTCTGCAGGATTCCTGTGGCTCTGAGACATCACTGTTCCTAGAACTTTGTCCATTTTTGTAGGCTTTCAGTGCAAAGTGCTGGAAACGATCAGGCGATGGGTGAGAGCCTACTAGAGAGGAACATCCTAGCATTATACTGACTGCATGTTTAGTGACATGAGAAGGGACTTGATGACAAGTGGATACCAGTCTGTGCTAGAATGTCTGGGAGAGTTTCACAGGGTGGTCCAAGGCAGAGGGAACCGAGCAGCCCACACCCAAATGTTTACTTATTGTGAGTCTGGCAGCAACTACCCCATCGACAGCGCTCAGTTCCCCCTCTACAGGAAGGCAATTGACTGTAGCAGGGACCGAGTGTGAATTATCATGTATGCAACATGTTTGATAGGGGGACAGTGTCCAGGAAGTAAAACTAGACTAGTAGTATAGACAGAGCCCTACTTGAAGAGTTAACCCTGCTTCCTCGATGCTTCATCTCTCCCATCCATCTGATTAACCTGTGTTCAACAGTGCTTTTCATCCCAGTCTGGGTAGAGTTAGAGCACAACATCACTTTCAGCCTACGCCGCAGTGAGAAAGGATGTTAGGAAGTACCATCATATAATGTTCTTCTAACACTTAATGGCAATTATTCTATGTGCTGTGGAGAAAGGACTTGTGGAGAGTCTTTGTGGTTGTTTTTTTTTTTTTTTTTTTTTTTTTAGCAAAAGAACCCCGCTTCTGCAGGAGTCCCAAACCAGCAAAGACACCATGACACAACTGCATCTATGCATTACAGTTTTGTACACCCTGAGTCAGCTAGCTAGGTGCATTAGCTTGGCAAGAGAAAGCTGTAAGAAATCCAGGGATCATCGAGCGAGGGCAAGCTTCACAGCCAAGACATGTTGATATTTATCAATACAGTGATAAAAAGCAGTGTTGTGAGCCCTATTAGCTGTAGTTTATGTTTACAGTAACATGCTTTTTCAAAAGGAAAGGGGTCAAATTGGGAGCATGGACTACAGTATTTTCTGTCTTCGACAGTTTGGGATCACAACAGGCTGTTACCATGTAAATGAGCAGTGAAATAACAGATCCTTTTACACTGTTTTTTAAACAGACAGGATTACAGCACAGATTGTGTTGTGAAACAAAGAATAGCTCCACAGGAGCCATGACTCTTCCTATGAATCATTCTTTCCCCCTCTTCCCTTTCCATAAATCCTTTATTTTTGTATTTTTCCTTAAGGGTAAATGTGTTCTAGATGAGAATGCCATACTTACTAGATGGATGGACTTAAAAAATGGCTAAAGTTGGCTGTTTACTAGCTACAATTTTATTTAATAAGTAGGGATTGATAATGGTTATTTGCCTTCCTACCTTGTGACAGAAAATGTATTTTAAATATAAGCATATACATTGCCAAAATTATAAACATACCTTGACCTTAAATTGCCAAATAGGAATAAAAGTCATAATACACCTCCAATATCTGGAGAGAAATTGGGGTGGAGGGCCTGGAGAGATGGGGTATATGTGCTTTTTCTGGGTAATGTTACATTAACAACAGCTATGAATGAAGAGAAATTACATATGGAGCCATGCTGACATTTACAGGAGCTGTTATAAAGAATCTGAAATATATAACAGAGAAAATAAATGATTTGAAGTTAAAAGGATACATCACATTTAGAATCAAAGGAAACCAGTGTTGTGCTTCATGATAATACACATGGAGAAAGAATTAGAGCTGCATGTACAGCTTGCTTGGAGAGTATTAACAAACATTGTTTCCCTGTAACTTTCAAAGCGTAATTTGTAAAATACTCCCTGATGTGTTCTTGAAGTGATTGCTTCTTTACTTTTCTTTCTTTGAGCGCTTCTTTACTTGACTCTTGTTTTTTTACCTCTTTACCCTACTCTTTCCTTGAGTGCTGCTTAACTTTTCATCCAGGGTGCTGTATTTGCCATCCAGATTTGTGATACACTGGACCCCTCCTTGGTTACACTGCAGGACAATTGCATATGGCACATCCAGTGGGACAGGCAGTTCCTCCATGGGGACACCAGCAGGTGACACTACCTATCAGGGAGCTAGCCACTGTGCCTCCTGTGAAACTGCAATGGGCACTGCATGTAGTGATGGGAGAGGAAGGAGGAGGGAAAGGGCAGAAGATGTGGAGGAAGAGAAAAAGTCATAAAACTGCCGTATACGTGGGGAACTTGTGCTGAACACTCTTAACACAGTTACTGCATGCCTAGGAGAGCATTATATGCTTTAATGACAGAGTCATGTACTTTCCATCAAATCACAGTAGAAAAGAATATACATTTCTCCCACCATCTTTGATCCATAGAAGCAGTATTTTGTAATACTCTGCTGATCTAGAAGTGGTAAAACTCACTTCCTTCACTTGTTTTAACAGCTGCAACTTCACACGGTCAGCAGCAAAGAGGTGAGGGAGCATATGAATGTTCCCATCTCTTTTCTGTCATTCAGGCCTAGGGCTCATTTTGCTCTTTGGAACAAGGTGAGAGCAGGTATGAGTCTGCCACAACTTAAACTACTCAGAGTAGCCTTTTTGGATGCTAGGATCCAGCAATCGCAACATAAATTAGCTACAAAATCTTATTTTTCTTGACCCCCTAGCCCCCTAGCCTGCCCTGCCCTGCAAATAGGGAAAGAGCAGCCAGACCAGCAATATAGCACAGAAGATTTTTCTACCTGAGATCCATACTGTCTAGTTGCTGAAGCCTCTCTCTCCTGCTAGCCAAGATCTGGATTGAAATATTTTCACCTACCATAGCACTGACTGATACGATATGTCACATGCTCCTTCATGACAATTTCCTTTACCCAGCAAGTATTTTACTATTATTTTGTTTCAAGTTTTCAAAAATGCTTAAGTGTCAAAAATTGATTTTATGTGCATGTAAGTAGGCTTAAGAAGTTGTGACACTTGACACAAAAGGTGAATCTTGGAAAAGGAGCTCACTGCAGGACAAATATATACTATAAATATAATTTCTGGGTATACAGCCACCAAAATGTGAAATGTTTGTATTACACACATATTCTATATATATTTCTGTGAAAATATTTTTCAAATTATTTTAATGACATTTAGATTTATACTGTTGACTGAAAAATCAGCAACAAACAAGTGGGCAAATTCCTGAGAAAAAGGAAAAAAAGGAGAGCAGTGGAGAGGAGAAAGCTAAGGAGAAGAGAAATGTGTCCAACATACAGAAGAATGGGTATCAGTCTTAAAACAGCATAGGGTCTGGTTGCATGAAAACCACTAAACCACTTTATGTAAAAGATAGAGTCATAAAGAAAACTCCTAGTTCCTTAAAAGACATTTCTAAGAAAAGAAATCTCCTTCTACTAAGTACATAGCACATCAAAGCTGATAAATTTGTTAATGGGAATGTTAGAGGGAAAAGATGTTGTAGCAATAAAGATTCTGACATAAATTAATGTATTTCCATTAGTCTAGAATAATATTGTAAAATGTCTTATGTCTAACTGTATAGACTAAATCTGTATTTTGCGGTATGCCTTGTTATCACATATTTAAACCTGTGACAGTATGAGCGCATGCAGATTAGAATCAGTTTTGTAATTTTTTGTTTTGTGGATGCACACTTAGCTAAACAAATAAACAGAAGCCTCTGTTCCTCAATACACAGGATAAAAGCTTCTCGATTATATAACTTTAAACTGTTTTACAAAGAATATCCAGTTAACTTCCATAAAGATTTTGGGACAGAATTACTGCAGAATTTAGCCCAACTGTTAGTAATCTTTGGGCCACTGGCTAATTATGACCCATTTTGTTACAATATCAGACATATCACAAGACAGAGAGAGACTGTTCTTGTCTTGAATAGTATGCACTTCTGTTATTATATTTGTATTATTCCTTCTTAAAATTAATCACTGCTTATAAAATATCCACCATAACAGTAGGATGGAGACAGAGATTGACTAAGTGAAACCTGCCCTAAGTGTGCACCCAAGAGATCTACAGAAATCAATTGTCTTGCAGAGGTAGGTGGTTACACATAAGAGCTGAGAAAAATCATACTGGAAGCCATGGGAATACTTTCAAGTGGGAAAATTGGGGGTTGCCTACTGCATATGCCCTTGTTACTGTTGAGTGTGTGTATGTGTATGCATGTGAGTCAGAGAGACAGAGGAAGAGATAGAACAACAGAAAGAAGAAAAAGAGGAATAAGAGAAAAAAGATAAATCAGTAGAGACACGCGGATGCAAAAGCATAATAATTGTATTAAATTATTTTGAGCATTTTGTACAGCTTACATAATTGTCAAGTAAAGAATAAAGCCAAAATTTATGCAAAATTCTCCTTAGCAAGTAAAAAAAAAGAAAAAAAGAAGTTATTTTAACAACCCCCTATATTGATCGTATTTTTAGAACACTTTCTAAAATAAGTGGAGAATTCAATCCTACTCTCTGAGGCATGTCAATTTGTGCCCACATAGGGGATGGAAAGATTGAACCCTAAGTGCAGATCATGATATTCTGCTGTGATAAAAGCTGTTTCTGTTTGCTTTAACACTCATGCATAGTGGTAAATGCCACCTGTGACACGTTGGGATAAGTATAACTATCTCTATTGCATCCAGAGATTGCAATACACTGAAAGTTATTTCTGAAAGTTACCTGATTCTCTCTGCTTATATAAGTTATTTTTTTTCTTTTTTTTTTTTTTAAAGACAGAGGAAGGCAGTAAAACTATAAATTATACTTCCCTGGAAATTATTTCAGAACATGATGCCAACTAAAAAATAATAACAAATGCCTTTGCAGAAAAGCAAACTGAGGTTTACCTGACAGTTAGACATGTGTTTGCGTCTAACCTCATTTAGGAAAAGCCTTGAATTCTTGCTTAGATGCTTCTCAATTGTGCCTGTAGGTATTGCTTAATCAGGGCTATAATATCCATTCCCCCAGCTACCTACCCCACGTGTGTAATAATGCATGTAACAACATGCATATATTAGTAAGAGCTAGGCAGAAAAGTACCCTCTGGCCTATTCTGCTTCAAACAAATCCTCTGCTCATCAATTCCCAGGCAGTGGCATGTTCTTGCACCACCAAATGAATTGTTCTCCTGTATTGTTTAAGGGACTACGAAGGTCGAATCACAAAGCATCAGAACTATTTGCCTGTATTTAAACAATCAAAACCTGATCTCTCAAAAAGCTTGAACATTTCTCATGCCACTCTGTCTCCAAAGACGAGGAGCACGAGATATTGTTGCACCACCATGGGATGCTTTCTTTAATGTGGTATGGATGCTGAGCACTGGCAGCAAAATGGAAGAGCTTCTTCCCACAAAAACTTTTCCAATTTTTCACACAGTCTTTCAGTTTTTTAGATGTCTCCCACTTCAGAAAACTAATCACTGTTGCTAACCTTCTATTATTATTTATAAACCAGCTCTTTAGGCAGGAAACCAGCTATTTTGTTTGCGTAAGTAACTTGCAATATAGTGTTCTGTCCACATCTGGGGCTCCTAGGCATAATTATACTATATACATCATGAATAAGAAATAACAAGTCAGGAACCAATTCTCTTCTTTCCTGTCTGTGTTGCCTGTCCAGATCTTTGTTTGCTATAAAGATGATGAACTGCTGGATTCCAGCTCCAAAAATGCTTCCTGCTCCCTCCTCTGTGTTGTAATCCATGTTGGCCTGGTTTTGAAGCATGCTGGGTAATGTATAGGAGCATATGAAAACTCTTGCTGTATGTAAGACAACGAGCCCTATCTAATATGAATTTCTAAATGCTTCCTAGGCTCTGTAACAGCTTAAGAAATTCAGGTGGTTACTAAAACAAATAGTGAGTATTGACAGGACCACTGCTAGTATTAAATAGGCTGCCCATTAACGTTTTCTTCAAGAATTAATTTTATCATTGAGCACCATTCTGTTACTATGTGTTTACTTGCCTGGATACATTTCCTACTGAACTATTTCTATAGTTACATAGATACAGCAATATATGTGCACGCACACATTATCTATATGTCTCTTGTTTGCTAAACCTGAAGTAATTTATGTAATTATACACATAGTGTATTTTATCCAAATGCACAAAGAAGATTTTTTTTTAAATGCCACTTAGGATCTAGATTTAACTTAAACCACTACTTAGTCTATCTTCCTTAATAGGATACAAAAAAGGAATTTTATGACAACATTATCAGTAGCATTTTGCTGATAATTAGAATAACAATAATAATACTGAGATATTTTTTCGGTAATAATGGTGTTATTAATGAGATTTTTATGAAAGACAGACTTCTTTAGTATAATTATGAAAATTGATCTTTTGCATTTTACTTATTCACTGAAATCAGATAAGTGGCTTAACTACATGTATTATTTCTAATAAATATTCAAAAGAATGCATTTAAACAAGGCACCTCATTCTATTCTTGCTCATATTCCTTGCATTTAAATAAAAGTGTAATTGCTCTGCTTTTTTAAACTGCTAGTTTGGATTAGCTGTCTAACCTGTACAGTGTAGCTGTTTGCTGTTTGCATTTTTAATAGCTTTATTACCATTTGGTGAAGCCTTAATTTCTCACTCCCTTGAAGAGTCCTGCCTTTAAGTCAGCTCTACAATTTAACCAGCAATAATCTGTCAAGATAAGATAAAGACCTACACCAGATGAAACGCAGTATTTTTGTACAGCATTCTGTCATTGTTAAAGGAAAGATCTGAGTATGTCAAAATGTAACACCTGAAAGTTTAATAAACTTTGTAGCATAATTTTACAGTTCACATTTTAAAATAAATTGTTCCAGAAGACATTGGCTTGTTCACTAGTGAAATCAGTTAAATATGTATATAAATATGTTTGGGTGAAGGGAGCTAGCAGTTTTTCAACAAAGATAAAAGTTCTTTCAGTTTTCAAGCCTCAGATTAAGTCACTTTGAAAAATTCTAGCTTTAATTCAGTCATATTAACTCTGCTGTTTCCTTATAACTCCTTCATAATATTTGGCCACAACATCACTATAGAGTTCCATTAAATATTACCAACATTCTTTTTTCTATTTTTTGAGTTGCTAACACTGAGGTGTTCAAAGTGAAGCATATTTAACTCCTTACTTGCTAGACTAAGGCTGCTACCTAAATATTCCAATATTCCTCCTTCTTTTTGTTAATGACTTTTTTTTTTTTTTTTTTTTTTGGTTAAGAAATATGTGAAGATGAGATCCTAAATTCCAATTAGGAAAAGTAGTAAACAAACTGCTTCAGGTATATGCAAACTAATATATTTATATCAAAAACAAACAAACAATCTAGATTGAGATTCACAGACCAGAGCCTGTTGTTCCATATAAAAATGGACATGGACTAACAGATGCATAGGCTCCGTCAGCTACTCCTGAGTCCATGAGCCTGAGATGTGGCTGAGGAAGCAAGGCAAGAGCACTGTACATTTTTGTCCTTGGGCAACTTTCTGCCCAGCCTCTGTACTTGTGCTCCCTCTGAATGGTTCAAGTTGTGGGGTGATATTTCTCTGCAATATCCAGAAATGGGGGAAGCTTTAAGATATAACGCCCAATAAGGTTTTTTTGTTGTTGTTGTTGTTTTTTTTGACATTTGATATTGTTCTGTCCAAAACCAATGACCAAACACTTTTTAATGCAACTTTGTTTTTTACCAAAGAAGTGAAGTATAAGAGCTAGTGCTAGTAGCTCAGTATGCAGCCTCTCAGCTCAGCTCTCTCCTCGCGAAAAGGTTATTCTCTCTCTGCAGGGTGACCAGAATTCCCCTCTTAGACTGGTTAAAGTTTTGCAGGGCAGTTTTAAAAACAGACACCCACCCATGGAAAGCTTCCATTTTTATGAATTATCATTTTCCAGTAAAAATGCAGTTTGTTGCCAGCTTCTCCAAACTGTTCAACATCTCATCTTCCTTGAGTAGTTCTGCACTGAACAACACTCAGAAATGGTCCCAAAATGCTCTGCTGGAGTATTTTTGAAGGTTTGGCACTGCAATCCCTATATTAATTATAAATACCATAGCAAAGTCAGTGATTTACAAACTACAGAGACATCACTGAATGGACTTTGACCTATGAGAACCAGATTCTGCCTGAAACTGCAAAGGTGGTTAATAATTTAGTTCTGCTTTGACATATACCTTGCAGTTTTGTGGGACTTGACTATTAGTAATGAGGAAGAGAATCATAATTTTAGAATAAACACAAAAATTATCTCCATCAAATATGTCTACTGTGTGGACAAAAATAATACTGTAAGACAACACAGTTTTAAGGCTAAGGCTGTAGGGCTCTTCTGAACTGCTCACGTGAGAAAGGGCCATAGAGAAAGTGTAGAGATACAAAACTTGAATTAAAAAAAATATTTTTATTTAGAATTAGGCTCCCATGTGATGGCTTTAAAAAGAATCTGATTTAAACCTTCAAAATATCCACTTCACGCCAGCCAAGGAGGGCAGATGAGTGCAGAGCATTATTTAAAACTGATTATTTCATGTAAGGAATTGTCATAAGAACCCAGTTATAGTTATCATCTCTATTTCATAAATGGCAGCTTGTGATATACCAGTAGTAACTCTAACACTTATGGTATGTCTTAGAGAATTTCTCCATGTTGTGTGGAGATCTGAACGATCAAATGATGCTGATTATTGCCCTTGCTTCTATGCATTAAAAGGCACTAATAAGGAAGTTCAAAAGATACAGTTTTTCTAATTTGACCTTTCAGAGCAGCTTTTTATTATTCTTATTTTATTTTTGCAGCAAGATTAGGCAACAGCAAATGTGAATAAAGACACCCTGAGTTGACCACTATGAGAAAATCTGAGAAGGCCTGCTGTAGACACAGACCTTTACAAATACTGAATTTCTGTGTGTTTGCTTGAAATGCACTTGCTACAACATAGGTCCCCATTCATCAAAGCAATTCATCATGTTCTTAAGTCTACACCTGTGCTTAAGGCCTGATCTGTGTCTCAAGGGCTTTTGGGAAATGCAAACTGACATGCCTGTTTTGCGGCTCCCTCTGGGAGATGCAGTTTAGGTCAGCAAGAAGAGATGTTTGGAAGATGAATGAATGCTCACAAGACCACAAATCACATAGAGGAAAAGAAGGTCATCTGCTAGCATCAAGTGCACCTGCGCAGGTGTTTCTATCAGAAGCTCAGCATCTTTTGCAGAGAGGCTTGAAGCTGTGTAAACTAAGTGGAGGCAGTAATACATTGAGATGCTGTTGATCCCTGACCACTAGTGGAAGTTTCTGCTTCAGCAGCTTAGCTGCATGAACTGTCCTATAAAATACTTTGGCTGAAAGCAGCCAGGTTAATGTAGACTGCCTAACCTTTCCAGGCTAACCCATGCGACTTTACTTGCAGACAGTAACAATGACCCTCAGGAACAGGCTGGTGATTTTCTTCAGAGTCTGAAGTGATACAACATCTCTAAAGGGATACAAACATATTTTCATATTAATAGTGTAAGTCTACCTTAGCCTGGAGAGGTATTTACGCATGCATGAATTAAGAGAAAAGGAAGGGCAGCTAGAGCTTCCCATGGAGCAAGAGAAATAACATGCGCAACAGAGGCGAAGTCTAAAAATCTTCCTAAATTTCAGTCTTACAGATGCAATCTCTAAACAATGTCAAAACAGGGATTTCACATACAATACTTTAGAGAATTCTGTCTGTACCAGAACAGCCTGAATCTGAGACTGGACAAAGCTGGAAACATACATACTTTTTAGGGTGAAGGCAAGGACTTGTTTTTACATTCCATGTCATTCCTGATCTTGTGTAAAAAGTAGGAACACTATTTCAGATGTGTTTGTTACAAGCGTGTGTGACAACTAAAGGTGTGAAAGTGACTATAGCAAAGGGCTCTGAGTGAAATAACCACAGAAAAAAAACAAGAGGATCATAGATCGATAACAACTTCATTCAGAAAATCACAAGGCAGCATGACAGCTGGAGTGAGGAAATACTTGTGGCAATATTTTTGTTAAGAATTACATGATGAAAAAAATAATAAACATTAACAAGGCTTTTTGTTGTTTTTTTTTCCCATGACATAAACAATGGTACTCTGGTCATAAGCCAAAACCTGACAAAGCTCCAAGGTTGAATAGGGTTTCTTTCAGCCTGTCTTCCTGGTATAATTATTGTAGGTTCAGAGGAACCAGATCTGGAGTGTTGTAAAACTCAACACAATGAACTTGACAGACAGCCAGATTTCTGTTTTCAGGCAGTTTAGGGTTACTATAATCTCATTATTATGCTTGAAAGACGACAAGTAATAGAATCTCAGGTAGCCGTTCTGTCTTTACTGAGCCGCATCTTCTCTTTTATGCCCATTTCCCTTGATTACCTGAACTAGTGAAGCTCGGTTTTCAACCACTTATCTTCCAGAAATAATCATCTGATCAGCCTTACAAGGTTCTCACTGCACTCAATGGTTTTAATGGGTCAAGCGTTAAATTAACCCTTTAACCATATCCCAGGAGAATACAAAACTTATTAAAAAGCAATTTACTTTTCAGTCATTGTTAACTTTGCAAAGGAGAAGGAGTTCCTTAGCCAGCTTTGCTTGTTGTCCCATGCACTCATGAACTGTTTTACCACTTCTTATCCCTTAGTAACACACAAAATCTTTTAAAACTTTCTTCCAAAGGAAACATTCTTTTCATTTCTTACTTCTAAGAATGTTTCAATGAGGCCAAAGGAAAAGTGACGAGTATTTTACATTCTCTTTTAAGGCAACTTTTTAACAAAAGTTGAACGAAGTTTTATTTTGCATGTATGGAAAAACACATCTACTAGAAATCTCTCTCATGTTAGCTGATGTTGTATTACATGCAGAATTGTAAGGCTTGCACAATTCTTACAGACCTGTCTGATGGAAAGAGCTTATAGTTCTCTCAGGCAAGGGGAATTATCTGCATTAACTTCAGTTATAGCAGGAAATCTGCCAGATAAAGGGCTGCTTACTTGTATAGACCTCTTGTCTATACAGAGTTTGTGTAGTCAGCACTGGTGCTGCCACTTCCACCTTCCTGAAAAAATGCCAGAGTCTTTGCTGGGAGGATGGAAGCAGGATTGTGATGCATCTTTGGCATCATCTTCCTGAGAATAGTGCAAAAAAAGCATAATTGCCTACTGTATTGATTCATCACAATGTTGAGGGATCACAACAACTCACAGCTCATCACAACTGTGGGAGGCATGAGAGGAAGTGACCCTGGAGAACTCTCAGCAAAGCCGCTTCTGCAGGTACGCAGGATAAGGGACTTTCATCAGGGACCTGAACTAGAGGCAGATGGCACCACAGGCCAGACAAGACCTTTATTAGTTTTTGTGAAGCCAAAGTTCTCTGTACACAAACAAAACTCTTTTAGGAGACCCAGCTTTACCATTGCAAAAAGAGACAAACTCTCATTTTCAATCTTCATACCCCAACAGCAGAGAGAGACCAGAGCAGAAATATTTCATGTAAACCAAGGCCAGGAAGAGTCCTGGTTTGCTAGCTGTTATGAAGGGTGTGATCCATTCTAGCACTGCCTCTTACAAGAGTAATCTAACAAAATGCATAGCAGAGATGCCCAAAATGTATATATAAATCTCCTGTCTTAAGACAATCCTTGCTCACACAAAATTCTCACTGCCATTCACAGAAGCATTGCCAAGAAATGACTGGAATGACAGATGGGGATTTTATATAGAAAGCTCATACAACACTTTCATCACCTTTAGTTTGTACAGTCCCAGATCTGATCTCTGATGACAACTGGAATTGCTTAAGGAGCTTTAGTAGCTCAAGTCAGTAGCAATCAAAGGAATATGAGTACTGTAAAATACACTGTGTATGCTACTTTCTGTGTGTCTGTATTAAAAAAAAAAGGAAAGAAAAAAGAAAGGTGGTAGGTTTGTTGTATTTTTGCCCTTTACAATGGAGAAAGGAAAAGAATGAAGATAGAGTGCCTAAAAGTGAGATGATATAAAGATTTGGGGGATATGGGCTTCAAAGTGGAATATTGAATGAACCCTTAGCCCTGTACTTATACAAGAAATGAGTCAGTGCCAAGAAGGATATTCAGCACAGCCATCGTGGTGGCACTGCTGATAGCCAGTAGCAACACTAAAAAGATGAACACATTTCCAGTCTTAGTTCTCAGAAAAAAAAAAAAAAGGAAATTTTCAATAAAACTTCCTTATTCCTCCAGAGCCCAGAGCCCCTCCCATCATGAGGTATGTTCAGCCTTTCTTATAGAAGTATTGAATGGGATCATACTTCTTAACAAAACATAGCCATTAGAAAAGATGCTATTGTCACCTTTCTATACCTTTCCTTGCCAATAGAATATTCCCTGTATCTGAATTTAGTGGCTTCCTCAGCTTACAGTGGTTAGGTTTATATCTCTTACTAGTTCTTTAATGACCAGGCTTACAAGCTGGTATCTTTCAAACAGAAGGGCAGCAGGAAGGAAATAATCTCAAGTAACTTTCTTTATCACAGAATCACAGAATGACTAAGGTTGGAAGGGGCCTCTAGAGATCATCTAGTCTAACACCCCTGCTAAAGCAGGGACACTTAGAGCATGTGGCACAGGGTCACGTCCAGGTGGGTTTGGAAGATCTCCAGAGAAGGAGAGTCCACAGCCTCTCTGGGCAGCCTGTTCCAGGGCTCTGTCACCCCCACAGGAAATAAGTTCTTCCTCACATGGAGATGGAACTTCCTGTGTTTCAGCTTGTACCCATTACCCCTTGTCCTGTCACTGGCCACCACCGGAAAGAGTTTGGTCCCATCCTCGCTACATTCTCCCCTCAGGTACTTATACATATTGATCAGATCTCCTTTCAGTTTTCTCTTCTCTAGGCTAAACAGGCCCAGCTCGCTTAGTCTTTCCTCATAAGATAGATGCTCCAGTCCCTTAATCATCTTTGTTGCTCAACAGCAGACCCTCTCTAGAAGCTCCACATCCCTCACTAGATAATAAAATTTTCTCACTAGTTAATAAAAGAACACATATGTCTGGAGCTTTACATGTAAAGAAGTTACATATTTGTGCTTTTGTGAATCAAATCTTTAAACAGTTTCTGTGCAAGTTCTACTTAAAAATCTTTATGACAAATATTGCACATAATGTGAAAAAATTTTGGTGGTGGAATTTTACTAAAGAGAAAACAATAATGAACACATTAAATTAAATGTTAGAACAAAGAGTGACGTATTTCCACAAACGAAACTGAAAAGAAAAGATTCACAGAATCACAGAATGGTTGAGGTTGGAAGGGACCTCTAGAGATCATGAAAACCAACCCCCCTGCTCAAGCAGGGACACCTAGAGCACGTGGCACAGGCTTGTATGCAGACCAGTTACAGACATATAGTGCTATTTTGGGGTATTTCCCCTAGTCTTTGGTCAAACGTTTTAAATATCAGTGTCAAGACGTTGATGGACAGGTTAGAAGAACTATGAGATATCTACATCCTCTTACATTGGTAGATGGAGGCCAATAAAGACATATCTTAAAAGCCTGAAGTAGCACTATACAACTTCTGTTTTTGCAACTCAATCTCACTCAAATTCTTGATTTTTGTATGCTACTATGGTTTTTTTTTTCCTAGTATTTTCAATCAGTTTCCAAATGAGAAGATAATATCTTTGTTTTTTCTTTTTCATCAGCAATATTGTAGCAAATTTCTTCACAGAAAAAAATGAATACATTACTCTAAGACCATCAGGGAGTGAAGTGTGCATAGAGTCCATTCCAGTATATCAGAAAAGATGAAAAAGGAGTTAATGTGAAGTTTAAAAGAAGTTCTGAAGACAAATGAGGCTTGTGAGAATAAAAGATAAACTTCATTTATACTCTTGGATATATGAATGACTAATGAAGAGAAAGAACAAATTCAGGATGATAGTAAAACAGAAAGTGGAAAAAACGTGCTTTATCAAAGCATATATCTGAACAACCATACTTCATCAATATATTGAGAAAAATCACACTAATTTCTTGTCCAGAGAATAACTAGTGTCTGGCTAGTTTTCATCTTACCTAATCGCAACAATCACAGGTTTTCACCTCAGGCTTATAGTCACTGGAGAAAAACTAACACCTTTAGAGAGCAATTTCCTTGAACCTTTTAAATATCAACATGAGATGACCCATGTCTAAGAAGAGCATAGAGTAGAGAGAAAGTTACAAATATTTATAGGCCCTTGGCCATGTCATTCAATCTGCATAGTTAGTACATGTAAACTCTGTTCAAGGGTCTTAATGCTACTCTTCTTTTCAGGAGTAGTTCTATCTAGAGCCAGCGCCTGTTGGCATACCAGTGAGAATATTCAGCTCTTCCAAGGGCATACAATACTTCAAAGTTGTCAAATGCAAGATTCTTACCTAAAGGATACATCTGTATAGCTATGTACAATCTTCAGAAGAAAGGCAAACATTTTATATTGTTTAACTTGAACAAAGTTGCTTGTAAATTGGCTTATTGTTAAGGAAAATTTTAAAAATGGCAATTAACAGCACCTAAAAACTATATTAAAAAGTGCAAAAAGGAATGATTTTCTACTTATTATACAAAGTGAAGTTAGTGCAAAAACTTAAAATGTTAGCAAAACAACCCTATTGCAGCAGAAAAGGTGCGTCTCGGGCAGGACACTTTGATTGCTAAAACTAATGCTCATCATTATGCATACCCAGCACTCTATTCAAGAAGTCAACAGTGTTTCTTAGGTGCTTAAAATGGTAAAAGCACTTTTCTGTATAGCTGAATTACACTTTACCGTGAAAAGTAAAATGGGGCTAAAGAAAAATCTTAAGCAGTTTAGCGAAATACCTGACTCTGTTGTGAGACAAAGGATGAATAGCCTAACAAACAATTAAAAAATAATCAGTCAAATTATTTTTTCAAGTGAATAGTGGGGTGAGTAACAAATTTTGCTTAAATTGGGAATTTTTGCCAGATTGACTCTTGCAAAACTCAAGTCTATGAAAGATTTGCATTCATATTTGCAAGGTCTTTGAGACAGAAATCAGATCAGCACTTATTTGTACAGCATCTATATGCTGGAGATCATGCTGCCATAAAATAAGTAACAACAAGGACTAAAATATTGGCCATAGTAAAGTTACGGCATAACTTCCAGTGCATAGTTTGTTATAGTAAACCTAGGTTGTCTGAAAGTTAACTGTCTAGTCCAAGCAACTTATCCAAGCTTATTCTACAACCAATGGGCCTCAGAAGCTAATTTATCCCATCCTCAAACTGGTGCGTAAAATAGATGGCCCTGTCTTTCTACACTGATTAATAAAGAGGCATAGATAGCTGTCTTAGACTGGAAATCTAGATTTTGATGTTTTAGGATAGTTCAGAAGAGACTTATCCCAATGAGTGTGCAATTTACTATCAAGCTAACACAAGTAGAAAACAGTTTCAGAAAACTTCAGCAGAAGCTAGTCTTCCTTTAAATGAAGTTGGATTTTTTTTATGTATTTGGTAATTTCATATAAATGCAATTACATGGAAACCCTACACAACCTTCCCGTGCTCCACCAAAAGCAAATACTGGATGGCTCTGCTCATGGTGAGGTGGGGATGGAGGTAACAGATGGAGGTATGCCTGTACTTTAAAAGCTGCTTATCCCTAGTAAAACCCTACCACGCAGTGGGCACAGGAAAGAAGTCATTGTTTTTGGACACAGGGATGTCAGCTCTGCACTTGCTTCTGCTGCTGACTTCCTGCATGGCCTTGGGCAAACTGCTCCACCATCTGTTTCCTCACCCTACTTTTGTTTATGCAGGGCATGACTACAGGATATTTCATGGCCAGATGCAAGGAAGCTCTCTCTGTGCCATAACCAAAAGTTACATGACCAAGATAGTGTGGTACCAAGCCTAGTCTAATATATCCAGGGCTCTTCAGCTCCATCTCCATGCTCTGATAGCTGCAGTAATACTTCTTAAGCACAAGTCTATGCAGCTATAGCCACAGAGTGTAAGTGCCTTCCAGCAGGAGTCCTGGATCTCTTCTTTATGCATGTAGAGCAGGCAGCACAAAGGATCTGAAAACACTGCCCTAGAGATTAATAGTACTCATTGCACTTGTGACTCCACTGAGCTGTGTAGCCACCTGGTTCACAGACCCGCAGGGCAAGAGTGGATGTTCAGTTCGAATGATGGCATTTCTAATTAATCATTGACTTCTGTAAAGAGTAGAAGCATGCTTTAATTAGCTATGGAAATCAAAGTTAAATTACAAACAAAAATGGAAATCGTGTGTGTGTATATATATATACACAATATATTTAACTCAGTTTCCTTTTGTGATTAAACAAGACGCTTCCTTCTCCCTTTCTTTCCTTCTTTCTTCTTTCATTTGGGAATTTTGGTTCAGTCAAAAGAGATACAACCATTTTGTTTTTGAAATTAGTAAATTCACTTCACAGGACGAAAGAGCCACAGAGATACTAGAATGTGAAGCACTGCTACTTAATACACAGGAATCCTGTGCTACTCAGGTATTTATTCATCCAGATGGAAATGTTCTTAGAAATACTTACATGGAACCAATTTACCTTAAAATCCACTAACTATAGCAGTATAGCAGACCATTTTACAACAGAAATGACAGTGCATATTTGCACAGAAAGGCCTCCTCTGCCATATTATTCTCTAGACACACTTCAGGCTTGCAGTCTTCAAACAAAGTCTCAGACACCCAAAAGAGGGCCAAATAGATGTTTCTGGGAAATAGAAGTTTCTGGGAAAACTTAGATGCCAGAGTTGGTTCCTATTGTATGCCACAAACACTCAGGCAGGCACTGTAACTGAATCAGGAGTTCGTAGAGAAAAAGGCAAGAATTTGTGCAGCTTGAAAAAAAGCTTAGTAAGTGTTTGAAAGCCCATCCCTCGGGTCTGCAACAAGATCAATTTAGTTCTGCCTTCACTCTCCCCATGAGTGTTTTTTCTTCACAAATCATGCCTATTTAATAACTAGACTTGAACCTAGGGCCTGTAAAAATAAGCATAGTCTATAGCTTGACTTAAGATACCATGCAGAGAGACATATTAAGTACATTATATTAATTTTACTGCCATTTGTCTAGTGACCAAATCATGAGTTTGCTTGTTCTTTTCCTTAGAAAGAACCTTTATAGAAAAACAAACACGGGAAGGGAAGAACAAGTATAAAAAGCAAACATTCTTCCCTCCTGTTGCATTTGTCCCAGATATTCTGGGAAAATAATGGAGTCTGATTCTCTTCCTTTCAGACTCAGCTCTCTCTCTACACAACTGACATGAGCAGGTGTAGTTTAGGGATATCTCTACCTGAACTGTGGGATCCGGTAATACCAGCTGAGTACAGGCAGCCAAGACAGACTCCTGCAAATTCCTCCATTTGGAAAGCAAGAAGCTTCCGGTTCAGCAGACTGGGTATACAAGAGAGAATATATGTGTGAAGTTAGGCCCATCCCTCTCTTTTCTGCGTCGTTGAGATCTGACCTTGGTAGAATGAGGCTAATACCAGGGAACCCTGTCCTTGGGCCTCTCACAGATTACTCCAGTTGCCCATAATGTGATGAGCTGAGATTCTCCCAGATTTATGCAGGCTCAGAACTTTTCCTCCCAGGAGGTTTCTCATCAAAGCAGGGGAGCAGGGCCATGTCCAGCCCCCAAAATCAGAGCTATACAAACTGAAGGCGAGGAAGGAAACAGCAGAATATCACACATGCTTTTCTGTATCACACATACATTTCACCTCATGAGCCTGGGCAACCGTTTGACTAGCACACACCATAGACGGAGAATAGTTTTTACAGGGGAAGTAAATGAGAGAAACTGTGGCCAAGTCTGCCATGAAGCACAGCCAAGCAAACCTCAATCCTGCTACTCCAGTTTCAAATGACAGCAAACACATAGCAGCACAGGTCCAGTGTTGTTGTGAGTTCACCACTCCCACTGATTGAGTTAGCAAGATTAAAACAAAGTTCATCCATATCCGAATCCTCTTCATGGTCCACCGCTCCTTCAGCATGGATCCTCACATAGAGAAAGGGCTTTCTGAAGAGCCTGGCGGATAGGGATAGGACCACATTTCTCTACCACTGCATGACTGGGTGGCGTTGTATATTTTGGTGTGGCTGATGGAGTGATCAACCTCACTTTTCACTTCAGAACTGTAGAGAGAAGCCCGAGGTGAACAAAATATTGAGCTATCATTTAGCTAGTCAACCTTATTCCCTGTGATAAGGATGTGTCTGATTTTGCATCAGGTCTTACAAATTCTAGACTAGAATTTTCTAGAAAATAGAAGACTTCAGAAAAAGTTTTCTCAGCTGAATGGTTAGGTTCTATGATCCTTTCCCTTTAAAACTTAGGCAGTAGTGGTGCCTGAAATAGTTGTTATTGCTTGGCTAAACCAGCATTACAAAAATCTATTGTCTTCTTAAGACAATTAAACTTAAGAGATACAGACATATAACATAAAAAGTGTATGGCACTTTTGTGGTGTGATCACACTTCCTATATAAGGAAAAAAATAGGCTTCACAAAATGTCCACCCCTCCCCCACCATTCAAAACTATTCCCTGGTAAAAAATTCAGGTTATCATCCACACAGCTTTACTCTTGCAAAGTCTACTTTTCAGCAATCAAATTTCATACAAAGAAAGAGAGATGAATATTATTCAGCATTCCATTAGGAATATGGGATTTGCAGCCTTCGAAGCAACAATTCCACGCAGCGTAAATTTGTCTGGAAAATAAGTCCATCTTTTGTTTGAAATAGTTAATTACCTGGATACAGGAACCAAACGAAATAAAAGATATATGGATCCCCGTTTCTCATAGCGAAGGAGAAAGTGATCTGTTTGCAGGAGTTATATTTTCAGGCACTTTGCTGAGACACCCCAACCCCCCTCAGTTGCTGACTGTAAAATAAGAAAACTATTACCCAGCTGGGGTAACAATAGGCTCCCACAGTGCTTTTCTGCTCAGCCTGCAGCTGCCAGTGAAAGTGGAAACTACAGCAGCAGGATAACATTCTTTTCTTACAGCCTGTTTCTATGGGCAAGGAGCCCTCCCACTGATTCAATGTATTTTCTATGCAAAACTGTAGAAGAAGTGACATTTTAAAAGTTTTGACCTTTGTTTTTTTTTCTTTTCTTCCTCCCTTCTTCTTCTTCTTTTTTTTTTTTTTGCATGAACCAAGACATACATTTTTTAAATCTTCTGACAGGCTGCATGTTAGGAAAAGCAATAGCCACTACTATAATAATAAAATGTTTCAGAATTTGAAAATTCTATACTGAATATAACGTCCTGGTAACCTTTGCACAGAAAATGATAGTGATGAGACGTACAGAACTCTCTTGGTTATTGTCACAGGCAAACAAATGATTGCGGTAGATCTCAACCATCTTTGCAAAATTGTGCCTTTGTATATCAGATTTTAATTTGCTAATTTCACATTTTAAAAGCTAAATTTTTAAAATAACACTTTTTACAGGTAAAGTGTTTTTTTTCCATCGCTCTGCAAGGGCAATGGAAATACAATATAAGGCTAACACTAGTCAGTATTATTAAAATTGGCTTTCTATTTAAAAAGCATTTACAGACAAAAAAGCAGTGAACAGAATAGTACTACTGAACACTAGTGAGCTAGGTACATATACATGTATCCAAATTATATTGATCTAATTTGATAGGAAATTGGCATATTTTCCAATTAGATGTAAAATGTATAAATAAATAAATAAATAAATAAATCCTCTGCCAGTTAACACAAAAAATAACTCACTAAGTCCTGGGAAATGATAAAGCATGTTAAAAATGTAAAGCATGTTTTCCCAAACACAAGTGAAATAAATGAAAACTGTTCAAGCAAGATGAGGAGGGGGAAGGGAAGCACATGAGTCATTAAAGTGAATACAGAACAGATTTCAGAAACAAGCCTGGCAGGTTAATCCATAAGAGTCTTCCATTCAATACCAACTCCCTTTGCTAGCTACTACCACTAGCTCTCACCAAGGGCACTTGGCCTGCTGTGGGTCCATCTCTGTATCTATCTCTTCGGGTCTGACCTCACATTCTTTACATACTCTACTTTCTCTCCCAGCCCCACACACACTGAATCCAATGGAAATTTGATTGATGCAAATGATAACAAATAGGCCCATTGGATAGTAACAACAATGTTCTGAAATAAGCAAGCCTGAAACCTTTTTTTTTTTTCAAATTCAATAACATTAGAAGACAAGGTAGAAAAATCCTGTGTTTTAAATTGGTAGCTCCATGGACGAATTGATAAAGAATTAGAAACACATCTTGGTAACCTGACCCCTCTAAGAGAAAAAGATAAAAATCATCTCTACAACACACACAGTGTAATCAAATCCATCATTAGCAAACTACTTCAAACTATCATTCATCATTAGGCAACAATCTACTATAAATTACAATAGGACCATTAAAAGTTCACCAAACTCAACAAAAAAACAAAAGCAAAAAAAAAAAAAAACCCACCTCTCCCAGGAGAGTCTATATCAAGATGGAAAGTTCTTTCAAGTCTCTCTGATCAGTATCTGAGACACTATGAAGTCTCGGAACACCTTTCAAATACCATATTCTGCACATGATGTCTGGAGGTAAACAGAGCAAGGAAAAGTCCTAATTTCTACCTGAACTGTCTGCTTTTTTAATTCCTCTTGATAGAACATCTCCTAGAGTTCTTCAAAATAAAGTTTCTCTTTCAAGTCTGTAGATGAACAGATTAAAAAAACATTCAGAAATGCTTCCCTTGCAAGCTGACCAGCTATAACCTGACAAAAACTAATGGTTACTGTGAATCCACCAGGGCATTTGTACCTTTTCTGAGTGCTCTGTGTACATTATGTCCCTGGGCTCTGAAGGCCAATGAGTCCACACAACTATTAGTTAGACCCTGCACCCACAAAGGGCAAGATTGGTTTTCACATTGGCTTCAGTGTGGCTGTGATCAAGCCAAATCAAGTTCTGATTCTGAAAGTGCATCTCTCATCATCTGCTGTATTAACAGTTATTTACATGTTATTTCCTGGTTTCCTTAGTATAATATGTGAATGCAGACGGAAGAATTGTAAAGGATTTTTAGGCCCATAGTGCTTTCATTATTCAGGACAATGTGCTATCCAAGACAGTCAGCTATTTGGGATAAATAGCATATCCCCATTTGTCCAAAATTGCCAAATGTCTGGCATGAGTCATGCCAAAAAGGCAGCTGCTCAGTAGGAGTATAGTACTAGCATACTAAAAAGCAGAAGGTATTGAAGAGGACAGAGAAAGTTAAAGGTGGTACCAAGCTACAGCAACAGAGAATTTGTAGTGTCAGTAATACGCAACAAATACTCTCATTAAAACCTTTAGTGAATGCTATCATAAAAGTCAGTATTTGTCTATAGTTTTCACACAACAGTATTTAAGTTATCACTGGTCTCATCAGTACTTAAGCGATAAATACTTCAAATGATAGATAAGTGTCTTGTATGCTACTGTGTGGGAAATGCTGACAGCTATTACTTTTGCAACGCACGTATAACAAGTGTGGCATTGCTGCCAGAGAAACACACTGGATATGGACAGGATGTATTATTTCTACACTACATTTAAAAGAAAGTCTTTAGAAATAATCCCTTTAGTAAGGGTGCTGCTGTGTCTGTCACTTGTATAGCATGCAGTATTTCCTCGATAGTCTGAGAAGACTTCCTGGGAACTATTCAGACTTGCAAGGATGGATGTTGTAGCATTGAATGCTGCAGGCAAGAATGAAATTCCAGGTGAGTAAAGGTGTCCATGTCCTTAGCTGTCTGTTGGTTCAAACTGTTGGAATTAAAACACTGTTCATACTAATAGCTTGCAGAGTTTCCATTTCCACGTTTCCTTTCAGGTTCTAAAGTCCATCCGTCTTACAGCACTTCGTGAATAGCAATGATTTAAGCTGAACATACTCCTGTGAAGCTGGTAATAAACCTCATTTCACGAATAGAGGAATTGAAGCCATAAAATTTGTACCACATCCAACACCACAAAAGAAGTACACCACCAAATTTTGAGTAAGATCGGCTACTGAGAAGCAGTCTTGTACTTGAAGGATATCCTTCATCACAGCTATTGCAGTGCAAGCTCAGCAGATGTCACATCAAATTCAGTATCTTGGTCATCTACATTTATTTTAAAATAAAAAGAAAACAGTCCTTGACATGCAGTAAACTGCTTGCCAAACTTAGGAATTTTTAGCTTGCATTATCTTTAGCACATTTAAGTGCCAAAAAATAAAAATAAAAATGGGTAAATGTGTAGTTAGTCATGCTTGTAAAAATGTCAAAACTGTCAAAAATATTTGTGTGAAATTCATAAACAAAATCTGCTGCCATGAGAAGTTATTTGGTTCTTAATTATGGCACAAAATGACTTCTTTTTCATGGAGAATTGAAAAAAGAGAGCTACCACTGTGATGGAAATATTGGCATGGCCTTAACTCAGCTGCTTCCCTGGGGTAATAAAGTTGCTCCCAGAAAGAAGAGGATTATAATCCTTGCAGAGTACCTTAAAAAAATCCGGTTAGGAAGCCAGGCTGTCTTAGCGTGTTCCTAATGGGATGTGGAATCCCACACCCCTAAGTAGGTTTGGAAGGGTTCAGGTACTTAAGGATGAGAGAGGGTTCGTTAGTCCTTTAATTGGCATTCTTGAGTGGATTTCTTGAACTGAAGCTCTCAGATTTGAACATTTGCTTATGGAGGCTGGATAAGCATATTTTATAACCTTAAATAAATAAATAAATAAATAAATAAACAAAAGCGATAGGTCACCAGCCCAAATCATGCAGGTCAGTGGAGAGGAATATCTAGAGCTCTCATGCAGTTTGTGTTCACTGACCTGTGGGAGCAGTTGGTGGTCCCACTCCATTTCTGAGGGACAGATGTCCACGCCAGCACACTACCACAGGTGGCAATGCTGTGGTTTTTGGACCCCACGGGCACAGCCCAGGAACCAACCCCTGCAGAGGGGGTTCACTAGGGCCAGATACACTGGCAAGGCCTTTGGAGAAATTGTCCGCTCTTCTCCTTCTCTTCTTTGCATCTTTGTAAAAACAGATGCTCACTCTTATGCTTGTACTTAACCTGGCAGCCTTCACTGGTAAATTCTCAGGGAGTGGAATTGGGACTCAGTGGCATGGACCGTTCAGGGACTTGGTTTAATTGGGCTACAAAACACCAGGTGACTGAAGACAGCTATCTTATTGGAACAGAATTATATATGTTTGTGCACAGTCTAAAGCATAGGGCTTATTAAAATCATGTCAAGATAGGCAGAGAACAAAGGTATTTATTCCTCTTACCCTGAATTGCAAAAGCAACTTGTTGAAATTAGTGTCCAGCTATAATTATATAGTCCCTTTCAGCAGTGCTCAGATTTCCCAAGACTCTACAGTAACGGCACTGAACAGTCTGTCACAACATGGTACAAAACAAGTTACTAGTAAGAAGGAAATTCTGAAAAGAGCTACAGAAACTGAAACAGTATTTCCCGTTGTGCTCTGTGGTTCCAAAGCCCATTAGAGAAATGATTTCTCATTCCTTGAATTCCCTTGGAGCTCAGGACCAATGTGTTATATTGTAAAACTAAAAGATTTGTTGAAACGAAATGAAGATTCATAAAATTCATCTTTCATTATTCCATTTCATGTCTCTCTCTTGTTATCTGCTCACAGAATTTTGGATTATTGCTTGAAAAAATGCAAGAAAAAACAATCTCATATTTAGTACTGCCAAGATTTATTTAGGCTTTTATATAACAGAAAATATCTTCTCGGAATCAAGATAAAATCAAAAACTTGAGAGAAAGGTAACATTTTTCAGAAAATTAAAGGGACAAAAACCCTCAGCAGAGAAATGTGACATTAAATGAACCAAAGCCATGTGATATTTTCTCATTTCAACTATAGCTACCTGCATGTCTCCAAAGGACTCTATAGATAAGAGTCCTGGTACCTCCTTCTTGCTATTGCCATGAATACAAGCTTTTCCTGGGACGAAAAAAAAAAAAAGTGAGCATCTCTTGTGTTCTTTCTTCATTGTTCATTCTTCATCAGACATAGGAAAATATGTCTGATGTCTGTCTGTACTGCCTTTAATATTCCTAAAATATTTCCTGTTTCTTGAAAAAAAAGGTAAAATAAGAGCTGGATAAGTTTGTTCCATCAGTTCCTGGGTTACCTTGAAAAAAAAAAGATATTGTTTTAATTTTAAATAAGAGCAGATATGTCAGCCCTCTGTTGCAGTGTTCAGGAAATGTAAGGACTAGTGAGAAAGCAGATGAGAAAAAAATAGATTAAAGACAGTCTTCCAAGTAGGAGAAATAAATTTTGCCTGGAGACATCTAAATGCTAAGTGATAAAAGCTGCAAATTGTGGCCTGCCTTGCACGAAGAGCAGTAGGGAAGTGCAAGGTGCTCTCTATCTCTGCTGCCCTGACTATCCTTAGATGGGGAGAGGAAGGTTTTGATCACCGCCTTGCTGGTGATGACGTTGTTTCCACCAGTGGAAACATGCTCTGTACTTACACCAGCTCATTAGGAGGCTGCACTATCCTCAGGCCAGCACAGAACAAGCCCTTTTTGGAATAAGGCAGCAAAACTATCATTCTCTGGCATACTGTTTGCTTCCTGGCCTGTTCCTAGGATGGTGCCACAAAATACTGTCAGACTCAAGCAAGGGAGCCCTAGAAGGTGTCAGAATCATTTGCTGCTTCTAGAATATGGGCTTACCCAGTGCCATCTATTTCCAAGATCCCTAGAGCGCAAAATCAAGCAAAATAGGTGCTTTTAACAACAAGCAGTGAGAAGTTTGGCTTGTTCTACACAAATGGTACAAGCACAAAAGGTAAGACGAGCAAGGAGTGTGCAAATTTCCCACAGACATAGGGTCAAGCTCACTTCTGTAACAGTTTAGGATGAAAAGCAATCTCAGAACAAAATGTAGAGGTTGCTTGTCTGGCACAGATTTTCCACAGCAAATAATAGATATGAAATTAGTTAGTGAGGGGGAAAGGAAAAAAAGATAGATCTTTTGCTTTCACTTGCAATGCTTTTAAAGCATTCAGAGAATAAATACTGAGACAGGGACTGTCCTCTACAGATGGGCATTGGGCATCTGCAGTGAAGCACATTTACGACCCTACATATAAGTTTCTCCAAAGGGCCATTAGATTGGAGACAGCTTATTGTGTGCACGTGTCTGCAGAAAAAATGAGTCACTCCAAACTGTGGATCAAGAAGGTGATGTAAAGGACTGGCAGGAAGAATGATGCAGACAAAGGCTTTGCTTTCTGAAAAGCACTGAGTCACATCCTTTAAAAAAAAAAAAAAAAGAAAAGAAAACAGCATAAAAAGAAAGCAAAACTGTATGCATCAATACCAGCTGACAGTTATGGGTGCTGATGAGAAACACACTATGACAGAGGACACACACCTATATAAACCAAGGAGACACACACCTATATAAACCAAGGAGTTTATACTACACTGTGCTTTGCAACAGCTTCTGTAGGGCGTTAGGGCTGAAACTTCCTGTCCATACAGTAGCAATTTCCTTAGAGCAGTCTTTTTATAATTTTATTTATCAAAGCTAAGATAAAAGAAAAGATAAAGTAGATCTTTTCTGGCAAGAGTTTTAGGGAGGCAGAAAGTTGCACATGGAGCTTAGAAGCCAGGATGACGAATGCTTCACTGCAGAAATCTGGTCGTGGAATTGATGGGAAATGGTTTGCTGAAACAGAGGACAAGATTCACCAACTTTCCAAATCTTCTCCATCCTTCTTGGCAATATTTCTAAACTGGTCTCAGTGCAAATGTAAGCAAGACACGTGACATTGTAATGCAAGAGGTGGACTGAATCATCATTCATATTGGATCTTCTAGGACTAAAAAAAACTACCAATAGAGCAAAGTGTTAATCCCCCTGCTATAAACTTAGCATCCTGCAGGTGACACAGGAGATATGTACCTTTCAGAGCAAAGCCAGAATAATTCTGCAGGGCAGCTCCTCTACTGCTTTACAAGAGTCTTTCCCTACCCACATAGAATAATTGCTTTGGCAGATTCTCTGGGAGGTAGAAGAAACCAGGAAGATGAATACTGATCAAATTAAAAAATAAACCAAGAAGTGATATTCAAGCAGCATAAACTGACTTTAGTTTAAAATTTACTACATCCTGTTTCCTCAAATCTTTACTCAGTTTTCATTAATGCTTCACCAGACCCTCAGAAGATCTTCCCCCTACCAGCTCTACTTCAATGAGAGCAATTTTTCTGTCAATAAGAAATAAATTTGGCACTTGAGGTTTGCCATACACTTGACACTTTCCTGAAAATTCAGAGAAGTACTTGTCACTTGACTTCAGCCTTTGGGAAGAAACATGAATGAGTTTCAGGACACTGCAGATTTTCACTGGGCTGTCGTGGCTGGCCCTTGGAGCCTTCTGGAGGGACTAGACTAAAGTCCAAGACCAGAGTGATACAAGACAACACGTTAGACCTCCCCATCTCTCCCACCCCCAGCTAGTGCACTTCTGTCGGCCTCTCCACTTCTCTTCCCAAAAGAAAGGGGGAAAAACATCCTTTTTGTAGTAGCTGCTCATTATATAAAGCAAATCAAGAGTGAAGGGAGGGAGCAAAGAGATGGCACAGAGCCTGATAAGTGCACCCTTAAATCTATAATTAAAACCAAAGGCAAGTTCCCAATATAGCCAATTCAGTTATATAAGATCTTACAAAAGCTTCACACTGTTTGCTGGGTTTTGCTTTATTACTGTTCCCGCTCCTTGGAGTTCACTTCAGGTCAGTAGCAGATGAGGTATTGCAGTCAGAGTTTATGGCAGGGTAGAATCTAACAGTACCCTTTTTGTAAAGATATGCAAGTGTGCACCCAAAAGGAAAAAATAATGACTGGCTCTACTTGAAAGAGACAAAGTTAATGGTCACTCTGGAGCTCAGTTCAGGCCACCTCTAGCTCCGGAAACTGATTGCTCGTTACTTAGAAATTACTTTGTGATGTTCTGAGGGTCTATAAAAGCCCCTCCTTGCCCGAGTCAGAGAAATATGGTAGAGCTACGTATAAGACAAGAAATCGTGCTGGATATGGCAGCACTACTTAGTCAGACAAAACCATGAGGATACAGAAAGCCTATAACAAGTCTACACCATGTTTCTTCATGCCTACTGAAAGCAGCATGCAGGAGATCATGAATTCAGTCGGCATTTTTGTAAGTGTAGGCAGCTTACTGTTCTGTGCAATTGCACTGGGAGCAGATATTTCCAGGTGGGAGTTAGAATATGTATCAGAAAAATAATATGCAACCTAGGTTTCAGAAATATAAATAAAAAGCCTTTATTGTTGGGGATAAAAAGCTTCACTGCTGCATCCTTTACTTGCATTCTTTGCAGCAGAGGTAGGCAGGTGCATTGCTTGGAAGCAATAGTTTCCTAGGACCATACAGAAATTAAACTATCCCTCCAAGAACATGATGTTTAAACACAGTGGAAGCACTGAACATCAATCAGCACTGTGCAGATTTTCATGTATTTCTGAAGTATTAGATTTCAAATATAAGGGGAATATGTGTGCCAGGGGAGATAGATACCATTTCCTTTTCTACTTTCCAGATAAGTTACAGTGTGTGGGCACATGTGACAACTGCAACCTCTGATTTCATCAGTTAATGCTTTTTGCCAAAGTTACATAACCCAAGGTGATATGTACCTTCTAGAAGAACTTACCTGGAAGGACTCAATGAATGCTAAATGCAGCACCACCATTCAAAAATCTAAATATCCTACAGTTCTTACTCCCAAATATATTTAGATTTTTTTTCTATAATAATTTAGACCCTGGGGGAAAATATAATTAAAAAAACACTTAAAATATTCCTTCTTTTTCCCTCAATAACAATAAACAACTTTATCACTATGAGTAACATGATAGCTAGCACAAAAAAGGAAGAATTATTTGTAGAAATGTTTGTAAAATCTGTGATCATATTTTGTTTGAAGTGTGAAACCTGAAAGAAAAATCCTGTTTAAAAACTATAAGAAGGCCAGACCTATTTAATGAATATGTTATTTTTTTTGAACTGTATTGCCTCTTTGGGACACTGAGAGTTCCCAACTTGTAAATATTATATGCAAAATACAGAGAAAATCACACAGGCGGAATTGCTTTGTTCATACAATATAATAACAATATTATATCACATTTACTTCAATTCCGTTTCTACTTGCATGCCTTTATCAAAGGCCTTTTGTGACTGCTATTGGCCAATTTCACGCACTAAAAAAATATCAAAACAACACTGTTTAAATTCCACTGTTTAGACAGCAGAGACTCAACTCTGTGAAGGCCCATGTGGAAGTGCAGGGGGAAGGAGAGGCTGAGGGATTCTGCTTTCCTTGTGCAACTGCTGGCTTCTATGGCACGAGGATGCAAGGAGGGCTCCAACCTCACACCAAGGCTCTTTGGTGGCTTGGCTTTTTCAGTGCAGGGGCTCTGCACCTCCCATACAAACCAGCAGAACTGATGGTGTGCAAGATGAGTGCTTTTCTATCCTTTCAAAAGCTAACTCAGCCTTGTGTTAGCCTTGCAGAGATATTCTGGCTGCCAAAGGCATAAATAAATTAGTTTTGCAAAGTTCTGTGAAGCCATGTCAGATGTACAGGCTGTAAATGAGAAACTGGATCATTAACTTTCATTGACAAGTATTCTCAGCCCAGGTGGTGCCTGCTGACACCATTCCAAATGAAAACCACCATCAGGCAGCTATCTGCAAGAAGGTTGACATCTCTGTATCAAAAGAGAGGAATGACACTAAAAGAAAAGATTTACATTCTTGGTATTTTGTTCATAAGAGGGTTTCATAAGCTGTTGTTTTGTGAGAAGAGTCAGTGATTAGACAAGTTTCATGATGCTGTAAATCCAGGCTGTCTTTCCACTGTATATTTAATATGATAATTAACTGCAGCCATTAGTTTTCTCAGAGAAAAAACATTTTTTACCTCTGGAAATAAGAAAAAGATGGATACAACACTCGTAACATCGTGCTATAACATAACATAACATTGTATTATATAACATAAGGCTCATAACTTTGGAGCATAGTACTTCTCCCTGACTTTGGAAGGGTACCACATATTGTCTAATGAGAACTTTTATAAGTATATATCCAAAGTGTGAAGCAATAGTGCCAGTTGCACTTGCACACACATTTCTCCTGTGTCTAGTTGTCTAGAACATTTAAGTCTTACCATTCAGCATGCAGTCTTCTACAATTCTTACTAAGAGAAGCTGATAAAAAAATGTGTATCCAGCAACTTGGTCAACAAGTTTTGTGCACATCTCATGGAGAAGGATCATTATTCATGTCAGGCTTCAACTGCTTTCTCATGTTACATTCATTTTAATTGAAACAAATGGGGAAAAAAAAGTCATTTCACAGAATCACAGAATGGTTAAGGTTGGAAGGGGCCTGTAGAGATCATCCAGTCCATTCCCCTGAGCTTGCTTAGTCTTTCCTCATACGATAGACGCTCCAGTCCCTCAATCATCTTCGTGGCTCTACGCTGGACCCTCTCTAGAAGCTCAATGTCCCTCTTGTACTGGGGAGCCCAGAACTGCACACAATACTCCAGGTGCAGCCTCACCAGAGCTGAGTAGAGGGGGAGGATCACCTCTCTCGACCTGCTGGCAACGCTCCTCCTGATGCAGGCCAGGATCCCATTGGCCTTCTTGGCCACGACGGCACATTGCTGACTCATGGTTAACCTGCTGTCAACCAGGACTCCCAAATCCGTCTCCGCAGAGCTGCTTTCCAGCAGGTCAACCCCTAATCTGTACTGGTGTCGGAGGTTATTCCTCCTCAGGTGCAGGACCCTGCACTTGTCCTTGTTGAACCTCATGAAGTCCCTCTCTGCTCAACTCTCCATCCTGTTTAGGTCTCTCTGAATGGCAGCATAGCCCTCGGGAACATCAACCACTCCTCCCAGTTTGGTACTATCCACAAACTTGCTGAGGGTGCACTTTGTGCCCTCGTCCAAGTCATTGATGAACAAGTTGAACAGCACTGGGCCCAGTACTGACTCTTGTGGGACACCACTGGCCACAGGTCTCCAAATAGACTCAGCCTCATTTCTCACCACCCTCTGGGCTCTGCCATTCAGCCAGTCCTCAATCCGTCTCACTGTCCACTCGTCCAGTCCACACTTCCTGAGCTTCCCTATGAGGATTTTATGGGAGGCGGTGTCGAAAGCTTTGCTGAACTACGCCTCTCCCATCGTCCATCCAGCTGGTCACCTCATTGTAGAAGGCTGTCAGATTCATCAGACACGACTTCCCCTTGGTGAATCCATGTTGATTACTCCTGATGACCTTCTTTTCCTAGAGATGACCTAGAGATGGCCTCTAGGATGAGCTGCTCTGTCATCTTTCCAGGAACGGAGGTGAGGCTGACCGGCCTGCAGTTTTCCAGCTCCTCCCTCTTGCCTTTTTTGAAGACTGGAGTGGTGCTGACTTTCTTCCAGTCCTCCGGCGCCTCCCCCGGCCTCCACAACCTCTCCAAGACGATAGAAAGCAGCTGAGCAATAACCCCTGTTATTTCCCTTAGCACTCTTGGGTGCATCCTATCTGGGCCCATAGATTTGTGGCTGTCCATTTTGCCTAAATAGTTCCTAACCCAATCCTCCTCAACCAGCGAAATGCCTTCTTTGCTTCTGTCTTTACTGCTAAGGCATTTCGTAACTCTGCCTTCTCTGCATCCTCTGGCACCAATGCATCTTCCCCATTCAGCAGGGGACTAACATTTTCCTTAGTCTTCCTCTTGCTGCGGATGTATTTATAGAAGCCCTTCCTCTTGCCCCTGACATCTCTCACAAACTCTAATTCCAAATGGGCCTTGGCCTTCTTCGTTGCATCCCTGCATTCTCTGACAAGGTTCCTATATTCTTCCCATATGGCCTGGCCTTTCTTCCACATTACGCACATGCTCTTGTTCTCATTCAGTTTACCCAAAAGCTCTTTGCCCATCCATGCAGGTCTCTTCCCCTTCTTGCTCAACTTCTTTCTTATAGGAATTCACCAATCCTGACCTTGGAGAAAGTGATGTTTCAATATTAGCCAACTCTCCTAGATCCCCTTTCCTTCTAGGACCCTGGCCCAGGGGATTCTTCCAAGGAGATCCCTGAAGGAGTCAAAGTTAGCTCTCTCAAAGTCCAGGGTTGCAATCCTACTTCTGGCCCAGCTTCCTCCTCAAAGAACCTTGAACTCATGTTCACTGCCTCCAAGACTGCCCCCAATCTTCACATTTCCCACTAGACCATCTCTGTTTGTTAGTATCAGGTCTAGCAGCGCCTCTCCCCTTGCTGGCTCATCAACCACCTGCATCAAGAAGTTATCTATCTGCAATGTTCTGCAGGAACCTCCTGGACTGTCTCTTCCTGGCTGTGTGGTTATCCCAGCAGACATCAGGGTGGTTGAAGTTCCCCATAAGGACCAGGGCCTGGGATCGTGAGGCTTCTTGCAGCTGCCTGCAGAAGGCCTCGTCCACTTCCTCTCTCTGATCAGGTGGCCTGTAGTAAACTCCCACAATCGTGTCGCCCTTGTTGGCCTGCCCTTTAATCCTCACCCCAGGCTCTTGACCCGTGCTTTGTCCTCCCCTATTCTGAGCTCCGTACATTCCAGTTGCTCTCTCATGTAAAGGGCAACTCTGTCACCTCGCCTTCCTGGCTGTCCTTCCTGAAAAGCCTAAAGCCATCCATGGCCATGTACCAGTCATGAGAGCTGTCCTACCATGCCTCAGTAATTGTGATAAGATCATGGCCCTGCAAACACACATGCACCTCCAGTTCCCCTTGTTTATTCCCCATGCTGCATGTGTTTACGTAGAGGCATTTGAGTTGGGCACCCAATGTGCCTCTCTTTCTAGCTAGGGCAGCTGGAACTTGACCATGTGGGCCTGCAGAATTTCTCTTATTTTCCCATTTAGCCTCTTCAGGTTTAGGACGTCCTACACAGGCTATAGAGTTAGGCTGCTGTGAGTGGCATGACGGGCCATTGCCTACCCCATAACATTCTTCCCCAATGATACCCACTTCCCCCCTTGAATCTAGTTCAAAGCCCTCTCAATGAGCCCTGCTAGGTCATGTCCCAGGGCTCTCTTTGCCCTTTGAGAAAGATGGATTCCATTAGATTCCATCATGCCTGCCGCTATGTAAGGCTTCCTGTTACCAAAAAAACCCCAAAGCTGTGGCGGTGACACCAGCCACAGAGCCACATGCTAATGGACCATATCCTCCTACTTCTTTCTATATTGCTGCCAGAACTGGGAAGAATGGAGGAGATGTTTCATGAGATGTTTGATGTTTCAAAGCGTTACTTTTGTAGGCTTTTTTACCTAATCAAGTCAAGGTAATCAAGCTTTAGTTCTAAAAGTTAAGTATGGGATTAGAGATGATTTAGCCTTACTCATTGCGTTGAGTACAGGATTCCCTTTCATTCAACCAACTAGCTAACCTTCCTCTCAGGGAACAATCACTGTTCCTTCTTTTTCCTGAAAACATCCCCATTTTGGAAGATACTTTGTCCGAATGATTTAAATTTTAAGGGACCTTTTTCAAAAAGACACTAAGACAAAATTTCTGAGTAGTACAAGGATAGAACAAATAAATTGGTCTCCAAGGAAAGTAGTATGTAATAAACTGCTTCTTTAAACAAGCCAAGTCAAAATGTTTTTATCATAGGCCAATTGATTTTTCAGTTCTATAGTCTTGTGAAGATGGTTATGAACAAATACCTCAGCACTGGTACCTATTACTCACTTCCTCTGCACATAAGATACTTTTGGAAGCAGTCTGGAGAGAAGAGATACTCATGCTCTTGTGACCCTCAGCAGTGATAAGAGGGAAGGAGAAAACTCATCCTTGAAGCAAACAAAACACACAGGAAAAAAAAAATCTGTAATCTCCTTTCTCTTGTCTTCTTTCCAGGGAAGCTGTTGCAGTTGATATCTGTCATAATCAGAAGGCAGATATTTTTCTATTCCAAGTCTTCAAATCTGTCTTAAATCCATACTTTTGCGAGTAGCAACACTTTGGTTATTACTTCTGCTGGAGTAATGGTGCATCTTCTGGGAGCACTCAAACTACACAAAACCTAAATGTAGGGTGGGATTATGGGCACATCTCTGTTGCTTTAGCATTTTATTTGCAGGCAGCAAATGTTTTCATCTGCTAGGATGCTGTCAGAAATTTGTATGGTTTTTGGCTTTTTATGTGTCCCACAAAGGTTGTGTGATAGGAAGAGGCTACTCCCTAGAACCGCATTCCTTACAGTGTGAGTGACTGAGCTTTTCATCCTGTTGGTAGCCAGTAGAGATATTATTGGTAGTGCCAGTAATTGTTCTCTTGTCTTAGTCCAATGTAAGAACAATTGCTCGGGGTGCTGTAAATAGTAGTTCTTTATATCATTAAAAAAAAAAAGATGAAAAAAAGCCCATCAGTAGACAACAAGTTGGCAGTAATTTTCACATTACTCCAGACAGTATCCAATTCACTGTGTGACAGATCCATTTTTAATCCCAATTTCTACTTCTACTTTAACTCTCCTGTTGCAGGTAGACAATAGAAGTTCACTGTTCATGTCCATTAGCCATGGCTTTATTTGCAACCAAACTTCTTCAGGAGGAATTGCTTTCTAGCAAAAGGGGCCACTAGTACTCAGGGATGTCTGTCCTACAAAGAGTGTAGAAATCTTTGAGAAAAAAAAATGCAGTTGAGAAGACCTGTGAGGCTGGTGTGAAGCCCACCTTACACACAGGAAATTGTCTTTTAAAATATATTTGTCTGGCTCAGCTCAAGGACACAGTGCAGCAAATAATAAGGAGACTAGAGAGAAATCATTATAGTTCTGAGAAAAATTGCACCCCAGCCTAGCACATTTAAGCAATGCTCCCGATGTGATTAATAAATAATGCAAATTATCCCAGAGAGTGGAAACTACACATTCTTCAGTGTGGAGATTTGTTATCTACTCAAAATACAGTAGGTAAAATAGCAAGACTTTAGTCCATTTTCATATGTAACAAATATCTGTGTTTGTGGGGAACAGAGAAGCAGAGATGGAGCAAAGGCAAGTTTCTGAGGGTGGCAGTACTAAAGCAGTTCCTCTGAGGACTGACTGAAGGTTTGGCTATACTGGAGGAGGCTGCTAGGAAATGAAAGGCAAAACTCGGCCTTGGCCAATGAGAATTAACTCCTTCCCATGATATCTGCAATGTGCAGTAGTGTTTGTGTGGAAACTGATGATCCTCACGCCTGTGTCATCAGACCTGTGTGGCGGGGTAAAATTAGTTTTCAGAGCAATAATTCTGAGGTGCCATCTGCAAAGCACAAGAATGCATCATACCATGAGAGTACAAAATATATGCATCTTCATCCAAGATGCTGGCCTATCTCCCCCTGCCATATGCTTCAAACGCTAAGCTAAGTTCCTTTTCCTGAGTACGTGCCAAACAATAAAAACAGCATAACCCTTTGAATTATATCCAGTAACTCAGGGTTACTGGATCTTCAGCTGATGGTGATTCAGCAGCTGAAAATTCCTGTTGAAGATGCAGTACTCATGGCTGATAGTAAAAAGTGAAGAGAATTAAAAGAAAGTAACCTGAGATCTCTTTCATCTTTTTTTTTCCTCTTTTCTTCTTATTTTTTCAAAGTCCTGTGTCAAACACACAGGGATTAAAGAAGAACTTAGGCTAACATCAAGTAGGAGTAAGTAGCTGAAACTTTGTTGAATTTAAAGGTGTTCCAATTCACTGTTGCTTCCTAATTTAAAATAAACAAAAAAAAAAAAAAACAAAAAACCTGCAGAATTTAGAAATGAAAATGAGATCAATTAACAAATTCAGATAAGTGAACAACCATACAGAATTGCTATAGAACTCATTAGAGAAATATCTTTTTCATTATTTTTAAGCTAACATGAAGAGATAATCTATTTGAGAATAACAACCACTCTCTACCATGCTGTGCAGGTTTTAAAAATAATTTCTTTATTCAGAATTATCAAGTTTTAATTTGACTCTCTATTTTCAAACTATAAAAAATAAAAGTAAGTCAAAAAATATCAACTCTTTACTAGGGAACTGCTGTTGATTCTTAATCACATTTTATCCACATTCAGTAGCATGGGATTACACTTTCACTGAAATGAAGGGTTAACAGGCACAAGAAAGAACCTTGGAACAATAATTACATAATTATAGAAATGTCATCCCTTTAAGTAGTACTGAACGATTCCCACAGGAGATTCACAGGAAGACCCTGGTACAAAATGAGTGGAAATCTAGCACCAGTGCTGAGAGATATCAGTCCTGATTCTGTGAACGCTTATCGAGGTAAATAATCTCACACAACAACAGTCCAAGCTCTGCTTATTTTTACCTGTGCCCAGCCCTGCATCAAAGAAACATATTTTTTTTCTTTGTTGGAAAAAAATCCTGTCCTGGTCACCATCTTTATAGATGCTTCATTTGCAATGGAGCAAAAGGTAATATCAATATGGAGAAGCAGGGAGCAGGATTCAGCAAGGGAAGGGATTTGGGTGTTGGGGACCGGTGGATGACATGAATATCAGCTCCAGTAGAACCTGCTTCACACTAGTCACAAAGAGAGACATAGGGGTATAGGGAGAAGGTAGAGAAGCAACAAATTAAGAAATATTTCTGCAGTTGGAGAGCCTTCATACATCTATCTCCACTACTGACTGCAACCAGTCATAAAACAGAAGCTTCCAGACAGCCAGTGTCTATTTGCCCAGACTCCAATGCATGATTATGCATTGCTCAGCATCCAGTGGACACTAGCTTGTCCCTTGCAAATCAGTGATATCCAATTAGTAAATAAAATATTGTGTACAGAACAGTAAAACTCTGGTAATCATTTAGCTTTCATCAACTTCTTTAGGAAGAATGTAAAGATCCAATCAGGAGAAATGAGAGGCACCTTTTCCAAAATAAGTCAACTTACAAATTACATCATATATTGTCAGCATAAGTCAGTTCTATTCTAGCCACTTGATTTATAACTTCTCTGATTTTTACGTATATATAAATACGAGGAAAGACTAAGCGAGCTGGACCTGTTTAGCCTGGAGAAAAGAAGATTGAGAGGAGATCTGATCAATATGTATAAATACCTGAGGGGAGAATGTAAAGAAGATGGGGCCAAATTCTTCTCAGTGGTATCCAGTGACAGAACAAGGGGTAATGGGTACAAGCTGAAACACAAGAAGTTCCATCTCCACGTGAGGAAGAACTCCTTTACTATAAGAGTGACAAGAGTCCTGGAACAGGCTTCCCAGAGAGGTTGTAGAGTCTCCTTCTTTGGAGGTCTTCCAGACCCACCTGGATATGACCCTGTGCCACATGCTCTAGGTGTCCCTTCTTGAGCAGGGGGGTTGGATTAGATGATCTCTAGAGGTCCCTTCCAGCCTCAGCCATTCTATGATTCTGTGACATATTTTGCATCTCAGACACTGTATTTATGTCTCTCTTTCTTCCTTAAGATTTAGATAACATTTGATTTTCTCTCAGAGTGTCACAGGAGTACAAGCTCTCTTTGCTAATCCATTCTTACCTTGGTGGTGTCAAGTACATCTGATGTCTGCATACAGGCTTGCATAATTCCCTGAGTTGCACATATTCCTTGTGCTGACTGGATGAACTTAAAGCAGTAAAAAATCTTTGACTATTGTAACAGGAAGAAATAGAGATGAAAGCACTCACAGAAAAAATAGTGATGAGAAAAACAAGTAAACAAGAATTAGTTACCTGCATATTATATAAAGTTTGTTATGAGAATCCAGGAAATGTTTTATATAGAAACACCTACTATTTTTACTCTTTTTTGGTAGTTAACAATTGTTCACTCGAATATAGATAGCGGATAGAAAATTCCATCTCTTTTATTTGCAAGGAGCATTAATTGCACATGGCTGCTTTTATCAGCTGCATGATGCAAAGTAGGCCTTTAAAAAACAAAACATGTTTTTACATCAATTTAATGGCCAGAGATGCCACCATTCCAGCTACTCCAGAAATCTACTCATACAAAATCTCTGTCCTTCAGCACAAGTCTTCTCACAAGGATGTCCTAGGTACTTCAGCCCAGATCTGGAGCACCTGGAGGGAGGCAGAGCTTTAGCAGCATTCCTACCTTCTTTATGTGAGGCCATGATTCAGTGCACCACTCAAGCACCTGCTTGACTTTAATCCTGTGTGCACTCCTGTGCTTATTCAGCAAACGCTAGAGGCCAGGCTTACCTTTTGGCTTGTGCTTAAATTACACTGAATTCTATTAGACTCAAGCACGTGTTGCAGTGCTTTGTGAAACTGTTTCCATAGTGTTTAGGAACCCTCAAAGCATCCTTTTTAACCAGATTCTGACAATTATATTACATTTGGACTTAATTTGTTTGGGCACAGTACTGCTATAAGTGTTAAGAATGCAAACATTTCCAAGATGCTGCTTTGTTCTGAATTTTTTGAGAACAAATAGCCTGAATCTGTGCATTTTTCCTTGATACCAACTTTTCTAAATTTTAAATATGAGACATATTTTGCTCAAGATGGTTAAGGTCTCTAGCAGGATTATTTTGGAAACCATTGCTGATCATTCCTATTTATCCAGTTAAACATCTCTCAGGGCAGTGACCTGTCTCCAGATTCTCTACCACCACAGAGAAAGCGTTTAGAAGTCATTTAAGAGATCTAGGTAAAAGAAATCCCACCAAAGGGCTGATTTCCCTTCAGATACACCTCGAATTGAATGAATTTGGTTTGATTCATCGTGCTATGAATTTTCTTAGTAAAAACTCACTACTAATGAGAAGCTCATCCAGAAGGCTTGTTCTGCAGCCTGCTACTAAGATCCTTGGATGAGTTCTCTATTTTAGTTATTTTTTAATTAAAAAAAAACTATTTAAGCCACCATAAACAAGTATGGCAGAGTGTTCTTGTCACTGTGGGAAGTATATAGATAGATGAATGGTATCCCCAGGAAAATACGTAAAAGAAACTCACACAAAAGCAAATGATCCTTTTTTAATGGAAGCATCTCAAACATGCATGAGCATGTCCCAGAACACATTTGCACAGGGCAGGGAGTGTGCATAACAGATTGGTCTGCCTTTAAGTTGACTACTTCAGCATGCACACAGGACACACTCATGCCTAGGAAGAACTGTTATTGAAAGTGTTCTGTTGCAAATGCCTACTTGAATAGGCAGAAATGATAGTATACATAACTAAAGTCTTCCCCCCTCCCATCTCTGTGATTTAAAATTTGGCTTTAGAGATGGATGAAAGCTGAGGGCGAGCCAAAGGATCAGTCCTGCCCCAGGTAAATAGCAGGATGTTCAGGAACTTTCTTCTGGGTTTCTGTGTTTATTCTGAAGTGGAGATTGCTTAAGAATCTGTTCCCCCACAGACGCATTTCACAGACACACCCCAAAACACTGCTATCCACAAAATGTAGGACTTGACTGTGATGATTAAGAAGTCAGCTTTGTTATTGAGGCTGTTACGTGCTTTAATGAAGCACCTTTCCTCTCTCCCATAGCCACTTCTATTAATACAATTAAAAGGTGGATACTTGTTGGGGGAGGAATATTGATGCCAGTGCACTTATCCATTCTTCCCACACTGCCATGGGGTGTACACAAAGGAAAAGGGCACCTTTAAAGGTCCTTTGATTCTTAAATGTGCTAGAATTTTCAACAATCATAGGAAATACATGCAGTGCATTTTATTCTTTTCACCCATAAACCATGAAATATATTTGTAATTAGGAAATTAATTTAGATATTGCTGCATGAAAAAAAATGTCGTGGCAATGATTTGAGAAAAACAAAAACAATTCAAATCTTATATATGGAACAAGTTTTCAGAAACCATTCCCCATAAAACCTCATAGTCTCCTGGCTCGATTTGTCTCTTTCAAGATACTTGCTCTTTTTCACACACACACACATACACACATACACAAGCACACGCATTTTAGTTTTCCTTGGTATCCATTAAATAACCATCACATATCCTTTCCTCCCCCCTCCCTTCCTCCCCCTTGCTCTTTCTACTAGGTTCTCTTTTTTTTTTTTCTTTTTTTTTCCTCTTCTATCTCTTGTTCTCTTGCCTGCAGGACCTCATAGTTACTACTTCATGCCCAATCGCTCCTATTCAGTCTTGTCTCTTTTCTGTCTATCCACTCATAAGGAAAACTTACCAGAATGTGTATTCTCCAAGCACTCCTTTCATTTAAACATGAAGAAGAGTCATCCAAACCTCTCTCCTAGAAAATAATTGATCATTTCTCAGTTAAAGAAGCTTCTTATCTTTATGTATTTTGTATAACATTTTAATAAGCTTTTATTGTCTTATATTTTGGCTGTAAAATAAGAGTTTTATAGGAAACCAAAAGGAAATAGTATCATTCTGTTAAACACAGGTTATAACCTGATGTTCAAATTCCTAATATCCTCAACTATTTAATCAATCTGTAATTCGCATAGTAATAGCAAGTTTAGCAGAAGAAGTAAAAAGTTACATTTCCCAAAATGTGCAGAAACGCTATGCTGTAACTCTGCGCTGCTTAACTTTCAGACACATTTTCTCTAATGTCACACACGAATTCCCTCCCTCCCTGCTTACATGCATATTCAATGGACCATATGCTTGATCTCGAATATCTCCAGGCATTATGGATCCTATTCATCAAGAAGTAGCTTGTACACTCATGAGCGAGTAAAAAAGAGGCCTTTTCAAAGTGTATTCAAGAGTTTTCTGAGAAAGAAATCCCAGTACACAGTGATCTGTACGTACTAGGCCGCGGTCCACTTTAAACTAAACCCACATGTTTCTGCCGAAAACACACACACACAGGCATTAAGAAATTCTCATTATTTCACCATAAAGGGTGTCTGTATAGAGATCTCATGAGGGATTTAAGCAGGAGCTTATTGACAAATACAAACCTACTGATTCCTTGGAATCCAAAGGGGAGTCAAAAGAAAGCAGTTTGCAGGGTGACGAGGCAGACCCATCATCAGCCCCGAATGCATGACAAAAGCAACAGCGGCTCCAAAGCTGACACACCAACTGCCTCTAGATCTACCATGCAGCCAGATGCTGTGTTGGGAATTTTTCCCTGACACTGTGGCATATGGGCTCTGCGTTGCCATTCGAAGAGTACGGGATGGACAGAAACAACCTGGAAGGGATGGGAAATTGATGACACTTCAATCAGTTGCTTATGTTTGCTCTGTGGTTGTTAGGCTCTGCTTAAATGCATCTTTGCCTTTAAAATGAAAAAAAAATCTTGACCCAAGCAAAGACCTGATGGAAATGTATTGGTTTCAATGCAGCTAGTGGAGAGATTAATTTGTCAACTTGTTTGTGTTTTTTGTCTGTTTCTGTAAATTCAAGTCATGTTCCCTCCACATTGTCAGAGAAATGTAGGAGCAGTAGAGGATCAAATTTAAAGAGAAATTATGCCACACTTCTTTCTCAAAACCACAATAATCTGTTCACTGCCTTGTCAAAGCCAGATAAACAAGACCCTTTCTCTTGTTGTAACCTGTTCCAGCTAAAGCTAAGACGATTCCATGTGGCATTAACTTACAGGTACATGCAGGCGTAGGATCTGCCCCTTGCTTTATCATTAAGAATTGTCTGCCATTGCACTACTGAGCTGCTTTTTCAAGTGCACAAAGAAAGCACTATGCGAGCAGTTGACGAACTGCTCAGTACTGCTATTGTAAGGCAGCAGCCCACAAGAAACATGGGATTTCTGTTCTTCCTTCCTACAACCTTTATCTGAGAATGTTCAAGGCCTTGATCACAAAAGGCTTGGACTACTGCAAATGAAGGTACTATCAGAGAGGATGAAGCACCTAGGTTGTCTCCATTAAAAGCAGCTGCTGCCTGGGAGGGAAAGGATCTGGAGTCAGCAGCAGGATTTAGAATTGCTGGTGGGAGAAAGTGATGAGGCCAGAGGTCCAGGGAAGGAGGGAACTGGATGTCGAGGAAACGTGAAAAGGAATAAATGATGGGTGGCATAGGAGTGGATGAACAGTATGAAGAAGAAAGAGAATAGGAATATTAGTAGCAAGTGAAGAATATTTAGAAATTTTGTTCGATTGTTTGTTTGAAGAAAGCTACATTGGAGGCAAGGAGTAAAAGTGTGTATGAGTAAGTAAACAGGGTTGGAATATATCAGTGCTGAAGGGAATTCCTACAGACGCCATATATGTGATCTTTAACCACAGCAACCAATGTTCCAGGCCTTTTGGTCTTTTTCAGCCTTTTCATGAAGGCTTGGCCTGGCAGTAGTTTGCATTCAGGCTTTTCTTAACTAAATTCCACCTTCCAATATTCTTGATGTGAGAACTTTTTTCTTCCACTCTTTTCACTTCTTACCCTTCACCCACCCTTGAGCGCTCCTGCCTTCTGCATCCACAGCCACAGAACATGAAATAGCCCATGAGAAACCCACAAGACAGGAAAAACTCTGCTCCTGCCACCACAGATGCTCCACCAGCTCTGGAACTTGGAGATCATTACAGTCACTTAAGAACTGATCGTATGTTCACTGTCCTGGCTCTCTTGATGACAAATAACGACTCCCCTATCCAGCTATTTCTAACCTAGCCAGCACTATGTGAAAGGAGGGATGGAGGAAGGCCAAGGTTTTCGCATCAACTATTCCTATCACCATTTGCACAACAATGTATGTTTGAACACAATACATTCTACTAAACCTAATCAAGCAAATAGTATTCCATCCTATCCCAGCACCCATACTTACCTTCAGTATTTGCATGTTACTTTTTTTTTCCCATATCAAGCAAGACTTCTCTCAGCAGTTTTAGTGAACTGGAAAAGAGAAACAGGAGAGAAAAAATGAAAATAAGTGAAAATCAAGAATTACATATCTCGCCTGATGCATACACTTTGATGCATATACTAGTTGAACTACAAAATGTATACATATAAATCTTGAAAAAATACTTGGCCATTTCATTGTTTCTTTATTTACCGTTCTCTCTCTTGCGTTTCTCACTCTCTATTCTGCCACATCTATTTAGATAGCCACTCTTCAGGATATTTCTTCCTCCTTTGTCAAATTCTGACTGTAATCAAATATTTACAGAGAAATTGTTACTATCAGCAGGTCTCTTACGTAGATTTGGGTGCATGATTGTCTGTGTCTGAAGTAGGATCCTTGATTTTACTTAAAGAAGAGGTGGGGAAAATCACCCTGATATGTATGTATATATTTTCAATTAAACCATCCATGAAGGTTAAGGCAAACACAAGGAAAATCCATCCTACTTCCAAAGCAGTGCTGCATAAAAACAGAGAGCATGTCTTCATGCTCACGGCTCTAGTGGTAAGAATCTTACAGATATATACAATACAGTTTAAACCTGCAGTGTTTATACCTTCACCCTGTGAATGCTTCCTTCTACAGGGCTTAAAATGGATTAGTTTTATCTTCAAATATGAGATAGAAAGATAACTCCTTGAGTATGCTGAGTGAGGTAATGTGAGCTTGTAGTGATAAGAACGTGGTGTTAGGTGACTGTCATAAAACATTATGGATTTACTCATAGCATATCAAATGTAATAATGATATGGAGCAGATTCTCAAAGCAATTAAGTTCCCAAAGAGACAATGGAATATGGTCCATGTTTTCTGCTTGAGTCTCAACCTTCTCTCTCACAAATTCCTAGCCTCTGCTGCTTTCTGTCCAGGATATTTAGCCAAAAAAAAAAAAGTGCAACATTCCACTGGCATAGTGCCATTTCAGAGAGAGCCTCAGGAATAAAGCTACCCATGAGGATTTTTCACAGCTCTGCCTTAAAACAAAACAAAACAAAAAAAAAAAACCATAAATGATACCCAAGATTTGTACTTCCAGTTGCAGGTGTGAGTTTGACCTGTGAGCCTGTCTATGGGCTTAGAGCAAACCAGAGCAGTCAGAGATAAAAGCAACCGGGGTAGAAGCCTTCAAGGCTTTTCTTGTATGAACTATGAGCCCCCATCCTACTAAATGAAAGGAAGGTGAAACCAGAGAGGACTCATAACTAAACAGCAAGCTGGATTGCTTCACTTCCGTCCTTTTTGCTTTTGCTTTCAGGACAAGTTCCTCCGGGGAGCATCACAGATCTGACACATGACGCCACATTCAGTTCATTCTGTTCTCCTGGCAGAATACGAACATCTCATCTTCAGGTGCAGTACAAAAGCTGTACAGAAGAAAAAAATGTTTTTGCTCAGTTAGGAGGATTTTAATCACTCTATCATTTTCTGAAGGGTGCAGAGAAGGTGATCTTTTTAATTTTTTTCAACTCCAGAAGCTGCTTTTTGACTTGCTTTTTAGTCATCATATTATAATATTCACCATTCATCAACATCACTAAGAAAAGTGGGAAAAGAAAGAACAGAATCTCATCCAAACAAGGTTCCCTGTGGAAATGTCCTGATGATTTTTAGTACATTAATTTAGTGTTTGGTGAGAGTTACAGAACCAGGATGAGTGAAACAGCTTTTCCAAGTTATATTCCTAAAGCAATCAGAAATGGTGAAAATAAAATTAACTGATTGATCAGGAACTAAAAGGACCGTACTTGCAAAAAGCCAGTGAAATCCACTCTGCAACATAACTCTAATTCACTTTTGGTGTAGCTCCACTGATTGCTGTAGACTTACAAGAGGAGTTAATATATTGAACTAAATTAGAAGCAGTCAGAAGTTTTTCAGGTAAAAATAGGCATTTCTGTAACAGCACATTCAAGGTTTCTTTTAAATTTCTGCTTTATCCCCTTCCTTCCCTTTTTTTTTTCTATCAAAAATGCACTTAAAAACAAAACCAGAATTTTTTTATTTGGCCATCTAAGTTCCACTGTTACAGATTTCAGCTTTGCAGTTCAGTTTTGTCCAATTAATAGTGAATAAAGTTTATATGCCAAACAACTCATACTGGAGGGAAAGCAGCTGCTTACTGACACTGCTTTCTGCAGCACACAAATCTCACACTTTTGCAGAAAGAGTACAAATCCTTGCTAAAAATACACATGGAGTTTGATGCTCAAGAAGTATAAGATTAGGTCCAGGGTATTGACTGATGAAATAGGCTACAGGCCTTAGGCCAGGAAGGCTGCCTGCCAGTGACTTCATTATGGTTTTTGCCTATGAAAGGGCTGTCTGTTTGTATCCTGGAAACTTGCATCAATACGTCATTTTGTGTGACTAAAGCAACCAAAGAGTGTCCAAAGTGCTGGCCAGTCACAGACCTCAATCTGCCTCCATTTGCAGGCAACAACACTCTCAGAAATCGGGTTTTGATCTGATCTGAAGCTCATTTCTATAGGACTTTCATCATTGACTTCAGCTGACAGGTGCCTCACTCAGAGGACTCCATTCACTCTTACACAGGTTCTTCCTACAAAAGACCTACAATGATCTCCTTCACAGAGTTTTTCCAAGATTCCTAGAGATGCCCAAATCTTTGCAAGTCTCTGATAGTCCTTTGCAGCCTCTCTCTACCCTTGCCTCATGGCAGCGGGGTATCCAAGAAGCCACACTGTAAGTGACACCCAGAGCTGCTTTCCAGGGAAGAGAGAAAGCAAGGAGCAATGTGTCATAACAGAGACAAAACTATGCACACCTGGCAATGAATGTGTATACTTACTTTACAAAATTCTTTTGAAGTGTACTTCCAGTGGTTCAAGAGGAAAAGATAGGGAGAAATCAGAGACAATCCAAATATAGACAATCCCCTCCTTGATCTTCAATGCTCTCTGATACCATCAGGGTAGTAGGAGAGATTAGTCTGGTGGACAATGACTTAATAAAATTACTTCTGAAGTTACAACTTTTGTCAAAGAGTAGATAAAGCAGAAAAACTAAGGATAAATAGCTCTCTGGGCTAGCACTGGTAGCATAAAATTAGGAAAATGTGACAATGTAGAGTTATTTGTTGTACTCTAAAAAAAAATCAAGCAAGCATTTCACAGTTCTCTGCTAAAAGATCACTCTTCTGATTTTTTTCTATTTTTTTTTCCCTGAAATTCATTGAGAACATACATTTTAATTAGACAAACAACATAAAAGTCTTTGTTAAAGGAAAAAATCAAAATAACTATCCTATTAACAAAAATAACAAGTGAAATTATTTCTAGAGACTTCATCGAGCTGTCACAGCAAAGTAGATGCAATGATTTCTGAGAATTTAAGTATTTTTGTTATTGTATGCATGCTGTAAGTGCCACCTATGTGTATTTATTGCTCTGCTGAAGTAATGTTGATTTGATCAGCTTACCTTTGACATCAGCATTTCATAAATTTCTTAGTCATTTCCCCATGATGACCTCACAAAACATGTTCTAAAGCCATTTGAATGTTTTGGATCCTTTGTGCAACCCTTGTCCTAAAATTGTGCTCCTTTTCCTTTGGCTCTTCTTTCCTGCCTTCCTCGGTCTTCACCATCCTTTTTCCCTGACCCTGTGCACTAAAATGCTGAATTAGCTGCGTTTCAACTTACCTCTTAAAATACATATCGTTGTAGAGAAGCAAAAGGCAAAGACTATTTTTAGCAGATGGGTTCTAGTTATACAAACTTTAGCAGGAGTTATTTCTCTCTCTCTTCCCCTCCCTTTTTTTTTTTTTTTTTTTTTTTTTACCCAGTTCCTGGGTTGTGCTCCCTTCAATCTTGTCAGCTGTAAAATGGGTCTCTTTTTAACCTATAATGGATCTGCGAGATTAAAGGTGAAGTCATGAATTAGTAGTAGTGACAGCCCAGCACGATGGCCCCGGCAGCAGGGGGTCTCCCTTTGTGCTCGTCCACTCTGACCTCCAGTGCCACTCTCCGTCTGTGGGAACCGGACAAGAAGAATGTCGGGGTGGAGTCAGCGCGCTCAGAAGTGGCAGCTCCTGCTCCTGGCCAGAGGAGAGCTGACATTCTTTCACTGGAAATATTCTGACATCACCCCATCATACCTCCTCGGTCGTTCGTTCGTTAACTCTTTTATGCCTTACAAATGAAAAACAATAGGTTCTGTTACAGGATAAAGGAAGGAGGGAGGAAGGAACCTTTCCCAAGACAACTTTTTCAGATACTATTTACCTAAAGCAGTGTGTTTTTTTAATATCAGGAGGTCAGTGGTTTTCCAGGAGTTGCTTTCAATTCCAGTGTGAACGATGAATAGTAATGAAACACATCTGAAAATACACAAAGATTTATTTCTGTTTTAAACCTGAATTTCTAAAACAAAGATGAGGAGAAACTCTACCACTAACTCAATTTGTTTAATGCCTACATTTTTCCTGAGAAAGTATGACAAAAAACCTGTTAAAACTGTTGCTAACGTATGATGCATTTCCATTTTCCTCCATACAAGGCTAACATAATACAACATACTACAAACACATGCCAAACTAAAACAGAGAGAGAGAAACAGATATAATAGCTAGTTTCATCTTGAGAATTCCTCTTTTGGGGAGTAGATGAAAGCAGAGGAAAAGCTATGTTATTGTGAATGCATGAGAGGCTGGTCTTCATATTCTCTGAGGTCTATTTTATCCTCATTTAAATCTCCTGTTGTCTAAATGCAGGGTTGTCATCAACCTGTTTTCTAGGATAGGCCAAACTTTCTGTGTTTCTTCACAGGCGATACATTAAATAATTTTGTTAATAACACAAGATTCTTCATTATTGGCAATTTACTACATTGGTGAAGAAAGAGCCTCTTCACATTTCTGAAGAGACTTTCTTGACACCTCTAAAGAACTCCTACTGCACCTACTGCCAGAGTGATCCTGACCCATGTTGCGTCCCTGGGGTGTATAATGTGTGTGCTGAGTTTGATTGGAAATGATGGCCCTAGAAAACTTACAGGAGATCTTCCCTTGAAAATTCTATGTGACTCATTAGAGACAATGTCCATTCCTGATCCTCCCTTAGTTGAGGGATACTGTAAGTGTGATACTATAAGTTCTGGTGAGAATTCACTATCTCTTTGTTTCAAATTTCTCCTCAGGACCTTGTCAATGTTCTCTGTGAGAGTCAAATGGATTTTGCCCCCTGAAACAGCACATAGGCATTTTTAAGATGCCTAAATTCAAAACTGCAATCCCTTCTCAGAGGCTCTCTAGTTCTGGGTAAATATTAATATTTTCAGGATTCTTCCCATCCCGGTCTAAAAAATCCCAGGTCATTGATCTAGAGCAATCTTGCAATTTAAATTCATTCTTTGAATTCACTTTGCAGATAGGATATTCTTCTGGGATTGCTAAGAAAGGAGTCTTTGTCCAGCAGACCTATGGAGTGGAATCTGGGGAAGAAAAGTCAGTCTTATAGCCTGTTTTATTTTTTCAAATGGCCCCATTTTGTCTTGTCTGCTGCTCACAGGCACAGAGCCCACTAAGCATGTAGGTAGATATCCCATAAAACTATCACAGAGAAATTGGTGAATGGTCAACCTGAATGCAGGGAAAAGACAGGGCAGAGCAATACACCTAGAACGGGCTTCCATCGTCCCTTTTAGCCCTGAGATTTTCTTAGGTCATGCCACAGGAGCAGTGCATATACAATCATTTCCATAGCATAGTGACAACTCAGAGGTCTTCTGGAGAAGTAATCCTTTCCCTAGGCGTGGATACAACGCTGGGGACCAGAGGGAATTAGTGGGTGAGATGTGCAGATGGCACGGCTTAGTTCAGCTCTCTGAGTAATTATCTGACAGTATTTCCACACCAGTTCGTTTCAGCTGTGTGTTATCCAGTTATACTTTCTTCAGGTCTGCTGGACATTTTTTCCTAGAATGGGCTCTATCCCTTTCTGGCATTTGTAATTCTGCAATCCATAACGCCACATTTTGAAGACAAAGAGGAAAGTGCATTGAAGTTGTACCTAAGTGGCAAGAGAAGAATGCAGGATTCACATTGCTAAGTGTCGCTTAGCAACATAACATGTGAGGAATATACCGGAGCACAATGAGCCCTGGACCAAATGGGACACTCGTGCTCATGAGTTTCCATTGAAATCACCTTCAATGTAATGCCCTCCAAGTGCATATCAGTCTGAGTTCAGACAATACCCAGCAAAGCACTGAGCAAGCTAAGCAAAGCAGGTTGATCTTGAAGATGTCTTGGATCATGACTGAAAAACACAGGATTAGGACCCGTAAAAATGTAGCATCAGTATACAACTGATATCTATGAAAGGTGGGGACAAGGGTGATTTTACCCCCTGGACTTTTCGTTGGAATACAAGTTAACCCAAGGTCTCCCTTCAGGCTCAATTGAAGGTACTCATCACTAGGCTCTAGAGATATGTTCGTTCTTATGGAAAAAAAATGCCTGGATAATCTATGGAAATGATTCAGAAAACATAGTCCTAGCTGGGCACTGAGAGTACTCCAGGACATATGCTCACTTCAGTCCCTCCCAAAATGGAGAGACCAATCCCATTGCTAACTCCTGGGCAAGTAGTCTGGACACTGTATTCTTCACTGCCTGTGTTCTATATTTAAAAAGTGAACTTTTTTTTTTTGGAATAAAGTTTTTAGCATCCCTGTGAGAGGTTATGGAATAAAAGCAGGTAGGACTGACACCGCTGAGATACTGATGGTGTTGAGAGGGGTGCCTCACTCTACTCCTTCATGTTTTTCCAGGGATTACTACAGGCAGTGTAGGTCATTTTGGATTCTCCCATATACTGCTTAGGCACGTAGGGGCATGGCATAGACAAGGCTTTGGACCCCATTATAAGGAGGAGTGGGGAATGGAAAGCTGTTCTCCTAGGAGTTCATTTCTTCTCTTTATTATAGACTTCAAATAATTATCCTGATTTTGGCCCTTGCTGCCTGCTTTTCAGATCTGCTGGACATAGGCCTTGAAAGAAGCTCTGAAAAGCATACTGTACTAATGCTACTAGACCTATAGCCAACCAGGGAAATCACAAACAAATGTGAAGAGCCTTTGGAGTATAGGTACTAACCAAGTCTGCCCATATGGTGTCAGGCATGGAAACGAATTTACAAAGGAGAGCAAAAAAATCCCTGCTCCTTCTACATTTGTAGCTCTACTGGATATTTTCACCTTTGCCAGCGGAATAGGCCTTAAAATTATTTTCCCCTGAGGTGTTTTTTTGGGAAATAAAGCAAGAATTGAGGTGAGGTGCGTAAAGACCTTGTGTCCACTCCGTGTGGGCAAGTGTTTAGGTCTGTTTGCAGGAACATCAAAAAGCACAACACACTGGAACAAGCTTATACACTCTTACCCAAACTAAAAAGACAAAGAACATTACTAAACTCATGGATCAGTGATGTCAGCACACCTCATAATTTTGTCACGTGTGTGGTAATTCTTAAAACCTCAACTCTTGGATTTAGGTGGTTCAGTGAGACTTTGAGCTTTAAGTAGACCAGAAAAACAAAAATAACAACAACAAAAATATATATTCAGTATTTGAAGAACAGCCTGTAAATAAACATTTTACTAATGGTAATATCAAAAAAACAAGCAACACCTAATGACTCAATATCAAGAAGTACTTAAAAATATTATTTACTTAGGAAACATTATAAAGAACTCTCTTTTAAAAATTCTGTGATTTTAGAGCTGATCTTAAGTTTTGTGATCCTGCTGAATGACAGAGTTTGGAGATGCCTTGTCTTCACTGTGGCTGGGAACACCTCATGAGTCTTGCCTGAGCGGAGTCAGGGGGAATTCTCCCCTACAGGGCTTGAGAAAGTTGAGGAGGGCTGCGGCAGGCATGAAAATCTTCCAGCCTGGAGCTATGGCAGGGAGAGGGAAGGCAGATCATTTCCTGGAGTCACAGAGGCATTAGACATCTGTGAATGTGCTTTGCACACCTCCTTTCCATCCCCCTGCACTAGAGTTCTGTATACTCCTTCAATATCCTGGAGCCTTGGGACCTATGCTGCCATGAGGCACTGTTTCCCTGGTTGTTCTGTAGTAGCTGAAAAGGGGACCCAAAACGAGGCAATCCAGTCCCAAGATATATTAATCTCCAGCTCAATTTCCATGTGAAAATCCTGAGGGGATGCAGCCTTCATAATCACCACTGTTAAGCCTACAAATGTGTCCGGAATGGGTCTAGTGGTTTTCCCTGTTGAAGCTCCTGCCTCCAGCCCTCTCCCATAGAGCTCCAGCTGCTCCCAGAGCGTGGAGCTACCTGTGTGTGTCAGTGCAGTAGGCATAAGACACACAATTCTTGTTCTCCTTTCCACTCTTATTTTCATTGGACACCATGGCCAGAGGCTCCCTTCTTAGCTTGGAGATGAACAGTGTACAGCAACACCTTTGCTATACATTCCTTTGCTGGAGCTGCCTGTAAAATAAGATAACACCCTCTCATATTCTCTGCTTTTAGCTGTGTAAATCTACAGTTCCTTCATCTGTGTAAGGCAACTCCTTGGACAGATGCTCTAGAGAGTTATTTCTATTTTCTACCTTCTCTAGACAGGGCTCTGCTGTGACCACTGTTGTGGACAAGGGGTGTGGGGTGGAGCTGATGTTCTTCCAGCTCCTTCTATGGTCTATACGCTCCAAAAAGAGTACCTGTGTGTGTGTGTCTATGTGTACACAGATGCAAATGTTTCTGTGCATGCGCACACTTCTATGTAAGAGCAAATTCTATGAAATTTCTACTGCCTCTCTCTACACAGACTGGGACTTGGTGACAAGGACATAATTTAGTCCTTCCTTTACGCCTGGCAGTAGGGAGGAATCCTCTGTGCTGGACAAAGTCCTAGCACAGACTACGTTCATCTTTTCCAGTTCTTGTTTCTTGAAAAAAAGAGGGAAGCTCAAAACAACTACTATGAGGTGTGTCCTGCCTTAAACAGAACCTATGGTAAAGCCAGAGTTTAGTACTAGTCCTTTTCTCTTTCATTCATGTAGTTTCTGGAAGAAAAGGGGAGCTAAAATTCATTTCAAATTCACAATACTTACCTGCAGAAATTTCAATGTCAGTTCATATTCAAGAAGAATCTGAAAAAAAAACCTATTTGCCATAAGAATTGCAAGACAAAATTTTAAATGCTGAGCATATGCTCATGTCTCATATTGCTTGCTTTAAAAATTTTGTTCTCCAGTACCAACCACTGAGAAAATGTTGGAGATGGATGTATTGAAATATCAAGCTTTCAATTGACTGCAACTTCTCTCAAACACTGCTAGACCACCAAAAATGTCTCCATTTGAAATATAAAAGCATTTTGCAACCAATCCTCTTCTACATTGGTTTATTATAGTTCTAAAGTCAACTCCAGGTCTGTTTTTTTTTTTTTCAGGTATCTACCAAACTGTATTGTAAGAAAAGTATAAAGAATTTTTATTTCCATTAGATTTTTTTTTTGTATTTTAATCACCTAAAAATCATTCTTATGGAAATGAGAAAGACAAAAAGATTCCCCAGGGACTGAGAAACTTCACTGATTTGCATCGTTAGCGCTGAAAAGAACTTGCCTGGAAATGGCCTCTTCACATTTTCTTTTACTTACATTTCCAGGCAAAAATAAAATTAATTTCAACAAGAAGATTTATTCTAGATTCATATCCCATTTTGATTAGTGTAGCTATTAAAACATGTATATAGCTGGCTGAGATTTGATGGACTGTTTTATTCTTTATTATACTGATTTTCTTTTTCCTTCTTTTTTCTTTTTTACCCCATTTGTAAAGGGTTTGCAACATGGAGACTTTCAGTGATCATGGATTTTATTAGCATTCACAATTAACACCAGTAATTGTTGAGACACTTTTTGAACAATTACCATTTTCAGTACAGAATGATGTAAAAGTGACATTCATTTAACTAAACTCTGCTGTTTTCATTTAACAAGCTTGTCCAAGCATAAGCAAAAATGAAAAAACAGAGCATATTAAATATATATTTAAATGCAGGCAAATTTCTATGACAAAGTAGTTCTTTCAAGGCTCAGATCAAAATTTTAAACAGTTTACCTTCTTTGTGTCTTCTAAAGAGTTTTATATAACAAACTTCCAGTGTCATCACTAATAGCAGTTCATGCCAAGGATTACTTTCTTAAAACTGCTACTCAAGCCTTGTGATTTGCAGTACACTTCTTATTACAGGATACATTATGCAGAAACCCTCTGCTATGTGATGGGACATGGCAACCCTGCTGTGAGAATGCCTATCAGCGCTTCTTTTAAGGCCCTTTCTCAATTGTCAGCAAAGTATTTTTTAAGGTTAAAAGGTGTAAAATTATTCTGAAATGCTTTTCTGACCTGTCGCCTATCACTGCAAAAAGCTGTAGTTCATTTTTTTTTCTAAAATTGTATTTTTTTAAAATGTGATAATATTATAAGAGTAAATCTAGTAAGAGGAATATAGTTTTCTGTGCTTTTCTAGATTTTTTGTATGTTTTAAGTACTTGTACACATTAAGATTGGAGTCCATTTTTTAATTTCGGATTTTCTTCATTATGATTCTTCCTTTCCAGTGAACCAGCTGCAATTAATAAGAACCCAGAAATCATAAAAAATATTTCCATTTATATTTTTGTGATTTGTTCAAATGAATTCCTAAATCCTAATCTATAATGTGAAATTCAAATGGAGTAGGCTCATGAAGCATAATCTCATTATAATGATATATAAAGCTCACAAGATCTGTCATTCTTCAAGTGGTACCTGTACTTTGATTGAAACAATATTGAATATCAGCAGGAAAACTAGAAGAAGGCTTCTGTTCTCCACAGTGGTGACTGGCTTTTACAGTTTTGCAAGCTGCTTAACTCTAGATCTCCCAAGCTATACATACAATTCAAGGTCAATGACCTTATAACTTTAAATCCGACATATAAGAATTTACCATCTTCCATTGTCTGCAGCTTAGAAATTCCAGTTGTAGCTGTTTATATGCTGGTATAATGCTGGAAGATATTTAAAATCACTGTATGCTAAGTTTCATTGACTGTTCTTTTCTGTCTTTTGGAAAAGACAGCACCCAGCGTGGAACAAAAGTGCATGTCAGGCACCAAGGGCCCAATTGTCCCCTCTGATGCGTGATATATGCACACAAAGACTCAACTTGCAACTGAAGCCAGGATGAGAAATACAAAATAGGTGGTGGAGAGGAGAAAAGATACTGAGTTTATACACTGAACTGTTCTACCTGCACCAAAACAGCAAAGTATGCCAAGGACTGTAGCATGGCTATAAAAGGTGATAGAAGAAGCAAAAGGCATCATATTGTACTCAAATAACTGTGGTGATTTGTATCTTTAGTCTTATCCAGCATGGACTCATCTATTTTTTCTGTGACCCTAGCTATCCATCAGCACCTTTGATAGGATTTTGCTGCTGTGTCATTCAGTGCTGGTAGTTACAAGAACTGGAGTTTCCACACCAAGGTTTGCAAGTTTAGTGTACTTATGCTGGTCTTAGCAACAGAGAGAAGGTCACATTCACAGTTTGATTCACACTGCTTTTACCACAATCTCTTTATTAACTAGCAATGTCTCACTACTATAAAATTTCATCTTAAACTCTTTGTTACCAGCCAGATGCCAAAACATCCAATTGCCATTCACATGCATAGAGATGGCCAGACCACATGTTTTTGACACATCCCAGTATAGGCTGGAAGGCCTGCATTGCTTCCCAGCAAGCACCCCAGAGAGTCTGTGCTTTCAGAAAGCACTGCCCAGCCCAGCATATCTCAGAACAGGATGAATAGAATCACCATTTTGTATAATGCATGGAAAGTAAAAGAAAATAAAGCTATCAAATCTATCATTTTGTATTTAGTGCCTATCAGTCCTCCTGTAACTATTCTGAATGCTGATACCGTTCTTTTACTCATCTTCTTAAAACCCTACTTCTTCCACAAGAGCTTAAAGAATCTAGATTGAAATCCACCTTTAGCTTCTCTATATACTCTGTGCCCTTGGAGAAGGGCATTCTGTGTTCTTTCTGGACATTTTCAGGGCATCCGCAGAATTCTATGCGTATTCCAGACATGAGGAAAACAGTTTGCTGCCTGAGCATAATCCCTTCAGGGTCTGGCCCTGCAAAAATTTATCATTGGGCTTAACAATGTGTGTGAGCACTCCCTTAATTACTCCTGGGTGTTCGTTTAAGCACATATATAAAGTGTGAGTATAATTTCTTAGCTTAGATTAAACATACAGATGTTACAAAGTCACTTAGGAGGTACAAAAAAAGAAGAAGCTGGAACAATCACCACAATGTTAGCCAGTTCTCTCGGACTGACAATTTTTAAAAACTCTTGGTGCTTGCCTGCTTATCTTCCCAGGGGTCTCAAATAGGGTAGTGTTCATGTGTTCTAGCATTTTAAAATATGTCTAGATTGAAAGTAGGGTTCCTTTTATTATCCTGGGGAGAAACATGAACCTCCAGAGGCACTTCAGCTCACCCTAAGATAGGCAACTGATGCTAAACTGCATCCTGTTCCATCCGCATAGTAAGAAAAAAATTACAGAGCAACAAGACTAGGCCTTAGGAAATGCATGCAAAAAACTGTCACTTCTGAAGTTCCAAATTACTTGTGAACCCAGATTCCAACTCTATTCCTTCTGTATAAGAAAAGAATAAAAGGCAAGTTTATGGTCATAATGTCTCTTTAGCACTGTCTTCACCCCCATTTCCCTGTAATCATAAATCAAAATTACTGCAAGGGAGATAAGGAGTAAGGGTAAGAAACCTAGAAGAAGCAGCAGTCCACAGGACACTGAGGATGTTTGTTTTTACATTATTTGAGAGAGTTTAACCAAATATAAAAAAACAAAAAGACAAATATAAAAGGAAATTAGAAACCATCTTCAAAATTTGTTTGCAACATAGCCATTGAAATCAATGGGTCTTCTGTACAAGGAGCATTTGCAAGTCTGAATCACAGGGATCTGTGAGAAGTTGTCCTCCACCCTATGTAAATCATAGGAAGACCTGTCTTCATCCATAAGAAACACAAGATGACTGTGTCCTTGAATACACATTTCTGCCATTAATTCAGTGCTGCAGAATGTAGCTCTATAATTATTATCATTTAATATTATAGAAGGATTTAGGGTCCTAAGTCAGAATTAACCTACTTAGTGACAGTTCACAGCCCTGCAAGCCAGCAGTGCAAAGTCAAGGTTGCTCTTCAAAGATGTCAGGTTACTTACTGGACAGTCATGAATACCTGATGGCGAGTATGTCTGATTCTTTTTGTGTGTGAGCAAGGACAAGAAGGTGTGAGGAAGAGAAAGAGAAAGAAGAAAAAAAGAAAAGAAAGAAGAAGCTTGCGGTCATATTTACTAGCAATTTGTCCAGGAGTGACATTTGCAGGTATTTTTTTTTTTAATTTAGAGATACGAATTAAGGAAATGGTCAAATGATGTAAGTAATGAACAATTTCATTTCAATAACTAAACAGAGAATTTCAGGAGTTATAAAGTAGCAAAAATACCAGGAAAATGTTCATATTGTGCAATATAAAATAATAATTCGGGAGTTTAAAAATAGATTTTAATTCAGTATTTCTCTTCAATATGCATATCGTATGCCTATTATTTTCACTACTTCTGCAAGGCAGTGAATTTTTCTAAGCAATGTACAATATTTTTCAGTACCTTGCCTTCCTTTCTTTCCTCTGGTTTCCCCTTTTCAGTGATTTCCATACTTTTCGAAGGACTTATAGTATTGAAAAACTAATCTTTTTTTTATATATTGTACTAGAGAGTTATTAAAATAAATAAATAAATAACAGTAGTTTTCTTCCTATTGCTCCACAAAGTTGAACTAAAGCAGAGGCAAAGAGAAACAGTTGCTTTGCCTCCGTTTTAGAATCTCAATGGGAATTCATATACATTTGTACATATGCTTATAAGATATATATACACATATAAAATATAAAGAAATCAAATGAGGTAATAGCACCCCCTTCTGAGAGTTAGCACCAAAGCTTAGATAGTATCCTCACTTTTAAGCAAATCAGGGCACTTTTCAAGGCTCTACAGCTTTTCAATACACATCTCCTACTTAATCTTCCAACCTACTGCACTGAACTAGACAGCTGTACACACTATTTACTTGGCATTTATCTGCTCTTTCCTATATCACTGATTTCTGCCAGAATTGCTTAGTTGCAAGGCAGCAATTATAATTTGGAGCTCGGGACTCCATGAAAAATTCTTTTGTTCAGCATACCTATTTCAACTTGTCCATGGAGAAATTAGTCCTTGAGCTGATTGTTTAATGTTTGGATGCCAGGGAGAGATGGCTTCAGCTTCTACAGTCAGGAGGGTGATGGAGGGAGATGCGAAGGGGAGATGTAACTCAGCAGGAATATTACTCAATTCTTTGTCTCACTCAATATTCCTGAGAGGCAAAACTGCAAAGGAAAGTTAGCCTTTTTATTTGAAATGGAAACAGGCTACCCCTTCACTTCCCCGTTATCTCTGTTTCCTTTAGGCTACGGTTACAGCAGGAAAGGACCAAGACCCCATCTTCCTTTTGCATCAGCAAGTGTTAAAGAAGTAATCTGCAGCACCTAATGGAATTATACTCAGAGCCTGGTATTACAAGGGTCATTGAAAGGCCCTTTATGAGTCTCTCTCTCACTACATACGTATATCAGCAGACATTGACTGAGTCCTGCCTCCTTTGCCTGGCCAAAAGGTCAACATATCAACCAAAAGAAGGGCACTTTCCAGACATTAAGAGAAAAAAAAATTGACCATTTCTGCCTCTTTCTTCCTTTCCCAATAGTAAATTTTCCAGCATGTGATTTAATTTACATGAGAATGAGGAGATGTTTCCCTGACTTGCTCAGCATAACGCGGGGCATAATATGGCTCTGTTATACAGCACAGTATGGGCACAGCTCGTCTTGTAACTCAGCAAAGAGCAGTCATGTGAATGGCTCTGTTCTAACAAATGAAGGCTTTAGTGACGCTCAAGCATCTGAGCAGCCCACAGCTCACCAATCCAGAGCCAAAATAAGACATGGCATATAACAGTTACCACACGGCAAAACATTCACAGACTAATTGAGAAATGCAGCTAGGGTCAAGAATCAAAAGGAGAGTATAAGAGAGTTTCTCAAACTCTCACTTTCACCAGGTTCTTTTGCCTCTCACTGAAAACTGATTTATCATATTTCTGAGCACACTGGATAAACAGCAGCTGCCATTCACACTGATGGAAAAAAAGTCTTCTGTAGGGTCTGCAAAAAAGCAACTAAAAGGATAGAAAAAAAAAACAGGGTTGAGTTCTTTTTGAACTGCAATAGAAAGTGTTAGATAAAAGATGCTAGACCAATGAAAATAGTGTAGGAACCCTGAAACTTAAGACATAGAAATCCACATGGCATAGAAATCCACTGAGTTATGTATTATTTGCCATGACAAATCAGTGCTCTAACAGGAAGTGTCACAGCATGGGATGAAAAAATTAGCACAAACTGAAGATAAGCTAGACACCATTTTGTGCTTGCACACCCAGGAAAAAAAATGAAAATAGAAATAAAGCCCAACAATACTGAAAAGGTAAAAAAACACCTTCAGGACATGAATAAACAAACATATTCAGTACAGGAATATGGCAGCATCTAAGGCAAATATTATGCATAAAAGCACTATTCAAGTCCACAAAAATTCATTTGATAATACTGAATCTGAAGAAAGAGTTCCTTAAATGGGAAAAGGAGGAGTCAGTCCCCAAACTGTAGCAAACTAAATGTCAAGGTATGTAGGAGTACATAAAAGTGGAAATACCTAAATCCCACATTACAGTCATACTTGTTTTTGGCTCAACATCAGCAACCGTTTCTGTAGAACAGCCAGTAAAGAAAAATAGCACCTGACAACCCAAAAAATAACCCATTAAAACAAATAGAATTATTCCTTGAGGAGACAACAAGAGGTAAAACCCTTATGTTAAAAATGGTCCTTAACAGTATGGAAGAGTAAAAATGGGATAATATATTTGACTGTTCCATAATTTAAGAAAAAAAGGTATTGGATTAAATTTAGACTGGAATCGAGGAGATCTTTAAAGATTACACAATTGTAATAAAATATCAAATTGTCTTGCAAGAAGAGACTCTATGATTGTCTTGGCATTTTATTGCATTTTCTTCATTGTTGCCTTAATCCTGCTGGAACAACTGGACACTTAACATTTCCAAAATGTCCATTGAGCCCTGATGATCTAGCTTTTCTGCTGCTTTCGTAGAAAGGTTGCCAAACATACACTCTAAAACGCTCAGGCTCTGGTGAAAGTTTAAAATCAATCATATCAAAAAGTAAAAAAGAGAGGCGGAGACTGAGGGCATGCAAAATTACATATCTCTCATGAAGGCTTCTGGGAGTCTAAGTATCCCTAAAAGTATGCCAGATACTATCAAGAAAACCACAAAAAAACAAAGTAGAAAGTTAATTAATGATTATAAGCCAAGCCTATGTCACATGACCAACATCACATATCCTATGTGAATTATACTGAGGCCCAGCTTTACTAAGTTACATCGGTAGCATGGAATTCAGTGCTGCACAGGTCTGCAGACATGCTGATGACAAGCTTTTCTGCATTAGCTATAGGACAGAACTACGTGCCTCATCCTGGTAATCAACACGCAAAATGGCTCAGCACTGGGTGCCATACTAGCCAAAGCAACAGATCGTTTCCTTAATTTGAAAACATTAACATCCCGAACACAAATTCAAGTGAAAATTCCATTCCTTGTTGAAAATCTAACCAAGTAAAGGCCAAGTAAAGCTAACTTTTGGACTGGGGGATATAAATGCTACATTAAATCAAGGAATGCTCAAAATGCACGGAGCAAATGATTAGGGTGATTCAAAACCCAGCACAGAGTTGTCACACTTGCAGGTGACTGCAGAGGCAAGGTGAAGCCAGCCTCGCAGCACATATAGCCTCAGTGTCTTCAAACTAAATGCAGATGCAAAGCACCATTTCATTCAAGACTGCAGAATCAAAGCCAAATGTAAACAGGGTTACAACAGATTAACAAGCTAGTGTCTGTCATCTGAGACATGGCAACTATCACAGCACCCCCAAAGCAAGGTGCAGTAGGGTAAGCTTGCAGCAGAAGGAGAGAGAATGCTCATTGTAGGCTGATGTAGGCTCGATGCATCATAGAGAGTAAGTTGCACAGGAGATCCAACACTTAACACCTTCTTTGGAATATCTCCAGACAGACTAGGAAGGTACGAAGACCGCACTGACTTAAAAGCACCTCACTGGATAGACATGAGGAGAATCAATATCCCTCATGGCCAGAGGGGAAGAAAGTTCATGTCTGCCCTGGGACGCTTTCCAGCATCAAGGGGCATTGGGACTCTGGGCTCTGCCCTTGCCCTGCTGATACGCTGTCACACTGAGCTCAAGCAGCTCTGCTGTGTTCAGCATCTCTTGATAATCAGTGAATGTAAGTGTGCCATTGAATTGAGGCACAGCACTGCCTCTTCCATGGCCAGCAGGGCTCTCACTCACTCCGGCCCTCTGCTCAGCATGACAGCACATCAGCAGGCCACACCGAGAAGAGAAACACTGTGAGGCACAAAGAAGCAATGCTGACAGGAGCTGGGCAATACAGGGAAGGAGAAATGAAAGCCCAGGAGAAAAGAGGAGGAGGAAGTAAAATTAGGATGATGAGCACTAGAATAACAATTTTATGGGAGAAAAAAGGTGGTGCATTATCATGTTTATATTTTTTCCCTTTAGATAGGCATAGCTGAAATGCTGCCTTTAATACCAGGCATTATCATATTTAGAAAGGAAATGAAAGTGAGATTTAAAGTCAGTGCTTAGAGAGCTCCTGCTCCCAGGCTGCTAGCCCAATAATTGTCAAGCTGTGGTCCATTGCAACATTTACTACAAGACTGTTTACGCTATGACTTAGTGCCAGCAGTACTGCTGGATAAGGCCTTACAGAAGATCATCATCAAATCCTATTTCCAAAGATGTAAAACAAAACCCACGACCACCACCGGCAAAAGCCTCATTTAAAAAAAATCCTCTAAACAAAACCTCTATGTAATATTGTACATCCTCAACAATTTCCCCACCAATTTTAAATGTGCAGGAATATGGGCATTATAAACTGTCCATTTTGTGTGAATTCTGAATGTGCTGTGAAATGTTTATGGTTTCAAAATTAATCAATTGTTTATTGGGTAAGAAAGTACACCATGTGGAGGAACATAAAGACAGTCCACACAGTAAAAACTATTTCATTTAAATTAGATGAAAAGCAAATTAAAAGTTTTCAAGACTGCTTTGAAAGTAACATAGCTGGGACACTGAAGGATGCAGCCATGAAGCTCAGTATTAGAAGCACCAAGACTGATGCTGGAACTGATAGCCTCCGCTTCTGCATCATTGCCTCAGCGCTATCTATTACATACCCACAAACTTACCTTGTTTGCATTGGAAATGTTTTTTGATAGAAAAGAATATTCTAAAATATATGGAGAATGAAAATATCTGGTTATTGTGAACATAAAGAGGGTATTTACAAGCTCTGGGACAGCCTAAACAATAAATTGGTGATCAAAAAAATAAATGTGAAAATGAAATAGTTGGCTCACAGCACAACTTTTACTTATTTCCTTCCCCTTTTATGATGTTTTGAGCCATAACCATTTCACCAGGTTACTTCCTTTCACTCTGACAAACTAAATAATTTTGTCTTAATCTTCCTACTGAACCATGTGTTTTTGTCTGTTCACTCCTTCTGGTGCCTTTCATCTCATTGACCTTGCCTTACCCGCTCCTACTGTAAATGTCCTTTGCTCCAGAAGGCCTCAAAGTGGAAGCCTGGATCCATAAGACATATTTTCTTCTCTTTCAAAACTCCTCTTCAGCCTCAAACCAGTGTTTAATGGCAGAGGTAAAGAATCTGTGTAATAAAACTGAACCAAAAGAAACACAAAGTGTGTGGTGAGGTATATGCCCAGTTTCTACCTCTCTTTATTCCATTTTTCTACCATTCACCACTCGCTTCTTACCAGTCACTTGGAGAGCAAACACATAATTTCACTCAGATTCACCGTAGTCATGAAAGTGAAATATGACAAATACATAAATAGCAAATACTTGTCACCATTGTCCCAGGGAATATTGATGAGCATACAGCAATAGTGTGCAATACTGACATTTTTTTATGACCAAGCATGATTAAGGACTAAGTTACCTCTTCTGAAAGGCCAGAAGTGCAGTGTCTTACAGTACTTGCACATCTCAGGCAGAAGATTACTTCATGAACAGCAAATATAATTTCTTCTGACCCAGATGCATGCCTTGCAAACACCAGACCTCACAAGTCACACCACAAAGCACTCATCTAGAGAAGCCTGACTGCAGCAAACTGCCATAGTCACTTACCAAAAGCCTCTACAATTAGGAGCTGCAACACAAGGTTACAACAGCAATTGATTTCCTATATCCATCATCTACAGCTACTTTCAGTCAATTTGGATGCAATAGTATAGTGCTGAAATGTTCTGCTAGAACTTTCTTGCTGTCAAAACACAGACAAAAGTCAAGGTATGAAACACATATGTTTTTGCCCCATCACTCCTTTTTTTTGCCTTCCCCACTGCAGATGCTTTTGTCTCTTCTATATTCTCTTCCAAATCAGGTAGCAAAGTGTGTATGAGGGTGGGCATATCCATGAACCCTTAAATCTTCAATACTGTGGTCCTCTCTCTCAAGACCAGGCATATGACTTCAGCAGGCACCCAAGATCTGTCCCCCGCTGGCTCGGGTAGGTAGACTTCTATGCCTGCATTTCTTGCCTGAAGCAGCCGTCACTTTGTTATCTGTCCAGCCAGCATCCTTTTGTTGATCAGTGAAGTTTTGGCACTGCAGATGTGATAAGAATAAAAAACATTTAAGCAATCAGTTAATCTAACAAATATGTTAAATATAACGAGACAATGAGATCGAATGCCCACTGCTTTCATTTACACCAGACATAAATCTCAGAGAAAATTGCACAGATGCAATCAGACTTGAACACGAGAAGTGTTTGGCACATTTGAGCTCTGCTACCCTGAAGATAAGACTTGAAAAAAGGACAGACTGCCTATCAATACCTTCACAGAGCACACCCTTTTGAGCTCTATAAATACATTACATTCTCACCACAATACTTTTTTTTTTTTTTTCCCCTAGGGTTGTCTTTAAACATACATGTCCTCATTTCTAACTTCAGATTTAAAGAATCCTTTCCATAACTTTCCCCAGTTTTCAATTATTAGTAAGGTAACATTTACAAATGTTAGTCCAAAGTCTCTGCTTATAAACACAGCTATTTTATAAAATAAGTACTTTTAAAACATTTAAAATAAGTCAGTTGGCAGCTGTTCATAGGTGCCCCTCACAATCAAGTCTTACTAATGAAAGGTGGGGAGCAACTCTGAGATTTGCAATTAAAGCAAATCTGTTTCATATTGTAATGCCTAAATGTTGTCTCCAAATTGAACACAATCACTCTTCAGGGGATAGATGAATTTTCCAGGTAATTTGTTTAATTAGAAACTCCTCTAACTTTTACACAGGAGTTTTAATTTGCTTTTTGAGAATAGGCCTTATTTTTCAACTCACATTTTTATGTTCCTCTCATGACAAATCATTTTTCAACTTTTAATATTAAGCAAATATGTTCTTCTCTCATTCAAGATAAGAGACTCTCTTAAAGAAGTTAATTCACGTTAACTTTTTAATGTACTTTAGGTAAAATTTGTTTACCTCCCATGTGGGCCTTCCTATTCAGAATTAAAGTTGCTCTGATTTGAAACACCTTCAAACATTACAACATAAAATAAATGCAACTGAGAACAAAGTCCATTTTAATTTTGAAAACAAATGTACATGTCATGTTTTAAAAGTGATTTAGCTAATCCACTTCAAATCCATACCTCTCTTCATTCAAATTATCTTTCCTGAGAGATCACAGTAAGATTATTCTTAAATGATTCCAAATTCCACAGCTGGCATTATCAGCTCACAGTTAAATGGAAAGTCCAGTAGTCTGGTGACTACAAGTAGCCTAGATGAGGTGAGAGGTCTTCATCTCTTACAGCCCATCTGTGTTTTCGCAACACCAGCCTCTCTAGCCAGAATCCAAGAACCTTTCGATATCTATATTGTCACAACCACAGGGTGTCTAGGATCCAGTAATAAAACCACTGGCAATTTTCCTATGTGAAAACATTATACTATTTTGTCTTGAAGTCGCAGTCTTGTCTAAATATCGCTCTATGCTTATGGAGTGTTGTGTAAATTGATCCATCAAAACAGGTAATTGTCTTGATGTCTTTTTAAATCAATTTAAGAACAATAAGAAGATAAAAAGAATATTCCAGGTTATTTCTATACTGTTGAGTCCAGAAATGCCTACCAGCTCCTAAGTCTAACTGAGCACCCTGGTTATAACTGAATCCATGACAGGCTGAAGACCTCATGTCATTCTTCTCTCCCCAGTTCCTCACTCCTGGTTTTCACTGATAGAAATAGGACTCTTGGACTGGAAAAGAGCCCTGTTGTATTTCAACATTCCCTAATTCAGATAATCTAGGTGCCAAAGAACAGGATATGCCACAGAATAACTGAAGCAAGGTCATAGATAGCACCAGGGCGTAAGATAAGAGGCATTTCTCTGATGCTGGCTGACATCAAATTTAGGTCCCACTGGAAAGCAGGGCCCCAGACATGAGAGCGCATGTTTAAGAAATCCCACATCAGAGGTGGGCAAAAAAAGCTATCCTTTTCATACAGATCTCAAATAGGAGAAGGCAGAGGTGAGAATCAGATTCTGCTTGCTCTAGGTAGGCCAAGGGAAGTGAAGCATATAACTGACATCAAAGTATGGAAGGCCCTGACAGGGCCTGGGAATAGCATACCTGTACTAGAGCAAACTTGAACTTCTTACCCATGCATGATACTTAGCAACGTAAACCGACTTCAGACATGAGGACAGAGGTTGCACTCAGTCACAGATGTGTGGCTACGTTGCAGTAGCTCTGGTAGCCTGTTGTGGCCACAGCGGGCAAAGACCACTGCAGAAGCAATGGAACGGCTTGGAGAAAGGCTTGATTTTTCAAACATACTGCCATATCTTGCGGACAAAAGCCTGAAGTTGGTGTGGATCTCTCTGCCCACTATCTGCAAGCTTCTCTGATGGGTTATGCACATATTCACAACAGCCAGCCTCCTTAGACTTCACCCTCAGATATTTTAAGTGGGTAGTCAGGCAGGAACTACTTGACATGGGAGCTGCAAGGTTGTTTTATATAGTCACGTTTCGAGGAATATTCCACATACCCAATGCGGGAAACACACCAACTGGAGGTTTGGATGGCAGAAGTAGAACATAGCGTTGATGAAATACAGCAGTGATGTAATCAGTTGGACAGGACTGGGAGGCTAGCAGTAATGTAGGTAGACTCCAGAGTCCTTGTAGATATCTGTGGGATACCTGAATATCCAAAGCAGTGAAGACTGGGAAGCTTCATAGCTGACTCCCAAGTTTCATCTGGAGTAAGTTCGTTATGAGACTTTTAGTGGTGCAACACAGTTACCAGCTCTGCCTTCCAACATGAAATAATTTTTATGTTTTCAGCCTTCCACTCCCATTCATTCAGCATTTGAAAAAGTTTCTAACAATAAAAAGGGTATGCTACATTTGTATGGCAGTATAAAGTCTGTTACAATTGACCCCCAAAGTCCTAAAAGACTATTGGCCATTTTCCTTGGTTAGATGAAATCGTGAATGTTGTTTGGTCCACTATGTACAGATGTTAAGTTTGCAGAGGATTGAGAGCACTTATATTTGACTTTAGGTAGTGAGCTCAAAAGCAGTATGAAAAACACAGATCCAAAAAACAGGATAGATTTAATGTGTCAAACAGATTGGGAGGTTTCAGCTGTAATGGCCTATGGCTGTGCTGAAGACAATAGAATCGCTGCTGAAAGTTTTTATTTTATTCTCCTAGAGCACAACAGATGTCTAAATTTTGCCTTTCATCTTAGCATGTGTGAAGACTCTAAGGTCTGTAATGCAGCAAAGTAGTCAGGTTCATTTAAAAATATTTCAGCTAACCCTCCCAATATTTTTTTATTTGAAGTCCGACCAGGTTCAGAAACCTTCAGAAAGGGTTCAAGACTTGGGCCAAACATAGTACTGAATAAAACAAAAATAGCCTGAAACCTCTGTTGGATAAGAAACTACAGCCTACTAACACTTTCCCATTGCATTTGAAACATGCTGGATAAAATGACATGCAGTCCCTGAACCATGGAGACTGTCTTTTAAAATTCTATAAACATTTATAGATTCTGTGTACATCTGTGTATATGTGATTGTGTATGCATAGCATGTGCAATTACACACAAGTTCCTGTGAGCAGACATAACCATGAAAGTTCACATAGTAATCAAATAAATGGAAAGCAGAGCAGCTGGGAAGATTCCAAAAGCCATGTCTTACTTACTTAATCACCCTGCAAACACATTTCAGATTATTCTTTTTTTTTATTAGTTTTGTGTTAAAATGCAAATCATATACTGTAGTTTTAATGAAACAATAAAATAGAAAATATTTTTTGGCATAAAGATCTACTAAAAAGATTTTTTTCCCCAAATTGGCTTGTCCGATATACCCTCTGCTCAGTTTTAGTTCCTCCTCTACATTGCAGTTCTTTTGGTAAGATGCCAAAGTCTGTCAATTAACAGTAAGCCTATCCCTTATGAACAGAAGCAGGGACTGTGATCATGTTCAACTAAGATCAAGGATTAGTAAATCAGCATGGCACCAGATTGCAGACACTATTTAAACCCCACAGGCCTACAAGCAATATTATATTCCGGCTGGATGTCAAGAACAGAATCTCATGGTTACATAGGAACTCACTTTTTACCTTTCCTGTGCAAGCAATTACAAGTCAATTTAAAATAAACACAGATTGAATCATGTTGGTTTTCTTAAATGCCAGTTAGGAAACATCTGCATGCTGCTGCCACTGGTATCTTATCAAGGACTTTGTGTCAAATTAAATATGTTTCATTACACCTAAAATAAATTATAGAAGACTAGATTTTTTTACAAGCAAACAAATTATTGCTCGAAAACAAAGACAAAATTTCCTTTTAGAGCATGAAAGACTACAATGCTATCTTACCTTCGTCTGGCACATAGGGTTGTTTCAGGGTTGTTTCAAGGTTGTTTCCATTTGCTGTAGAATCCATTTGCTACCATTTGCTGTAGAATCAGGGACACTACATGTGGTGAAACATTTTGTTTGCTTAATAAACAGAGTCTGAGTTCAGGACTTCATTTACTTTGCCAGAAAATGGACATCCAGTATAGTAATCATCCCATCTTCCCTATATCCATTCCTTCCTTTTTCTTTTTTTTTTTAAGAAAAAAAAAATTAGATTTCTTTTATCCCAGATCAAGTGACAAGGGAAGGAGCTGAGATGTTTACTGGCAGGTAAAATACAAAGTCATGGTGGTCCAGGGGGACCTCATTCTACAACTGCCAGGTTGAAAACAAATAATATTATCAGAAAATGATCACAGAAGCAAGCCTCATCCAAAGAAAAACAGTCTTTTATTAACCTCTCTTTGAAATACCCTGAAAGCAAAGTCAAAGAACAATGAGTAAGGGTGACCTGTGTCCTTATTATTCCCCCCAGCAAACGTCTTTGGTTGGTGCAAACTGCCGTGCACTGCTGGGCTGTTAGTGTTAAGCCAATGACAGGCTTGTAACTAGAGAATATTCATTTAAGTGGAGGCTTTGCTTCAACATTGCTAAGCGATAATTTCCTATATCTGTAAACTAAAACAGGAAGAAACCTGGTTTTCTGATTTTCAGCCCTGATGCCTGAGACTTCCCTTTCCAGGATAAGTATAATGTAAGTGGTGAGTGAGGCTGCCGGTTGAGAGATCCTGACCTAGTGTTAAGCAGTATTTTGGGAACTGAGCTAGAACCTTTTCAGACAGGCTATATTGGCTGCTTCTGTGCTACAGGACCCAAAAATGTGTGTCAGTTCTCTAGCCTGGTTGGTTCTGCAGCCAGGTTTCCAGTCCAAACTGACATAAGGGCAGGGCACACACAGTTCCCCTTCCTCACAGTTTTCTGTTTTCTGCAGAAAGGCAGACAGATAGCCCAGATAAGTACTGAGGCATTCTCCAGATAGTTGTCATTTGGGGCTGTCAGAAGACCACAACAAAAAGGATACATTCAGAAATACTGGGGATTTTGTTTGTTTCTTTGTTTTTTTTAATCGGGGATTCATGACTCCCAACTTGGTAGATCTGTTATTTAAATGTGTGTTTTATGAACTAGTTATCATCAGCTGCTTTTATAATAATGAAAGAGAAAAAAGGTGTGATTCATGCTATAGTAAAGTAGGTGCCTAAAATAGGGCCAGATTCTCTCCAGCAATTGTAAAAGGAGCATAAGGAGACTACCACAGATAGACATTTATACCGTAAATGTCTGAAGTTAGGAGAGATGAGTCTTAGCCTTTGTGGTTCATCATCAGGCACTCCTTTCTTAAACACCTGGAGATTATTGTGAAGGGAATGCTTGAATGTCTGTGTCATGTTACAGGTAGAAATTAACCACAGGTTCCAAATAATATTAATCAATCACATTTTTTCACTTCCAAGTTGCACACAAGTGGTAGAACAAAGGAAGGAGCCTGCAGATTTCTGTGCCAGTCAGACCCAGATATCTTTGAATTCACTCACAAGTACTCAGCCAAAGCTAGTTTCTTATTAAATGAGATTCCCTCCTGCCTTGGAGTTCCGTGTTTCAGAAACTCCTCTCACACAGGACTTGCCCTCTGAGTCATGTGGCAATTAACAGGAATATTAAACATCAATTGTCTTTTTTTTTTGCTCTTCTGGGTACATTTTGTGCTACATAAAGAAATTTCACATCTTTCAGTGTCAAATGAAGGAATTTCTGTAGGAAGTGCTGTAAATCATCCAATCTCTTTACAGAGAGCTTCTTAAATGATTTTACCAATGACCCTTAACAGAAAAAACATTCATATCCCTAAGCACAGCAGTGTTTTTTTCTAATCCAGATGGTGCAGGCAGAAACTTCTGAGTTACAAACAAAACTTTAAGCAAAAGTTTAAATCCAAGCAGCCTAGGAACTAGCATATTCTTGAGTATTTTGATGAAAAAGTAACTTGAATCATGGCTGCAAGTACTAATTCTCTTTAAAATAATTGTGTCCTATATCTGTCGCTAGAGATTATTTCAGGAGAAAAGTTTTTTTTAAATCTGGAGATTTTATTGTATTAAGACCTGAAGCTTACTGAAGAGAAAAAAAATGCCCTGCAAATGAATTATGGCTAGTGAACCTATCAGTTGTGCCTGATGGATTTGTATTTACAATAAAAATAGGAATTGGGAAAAAAAAATAAAAAAGTTGTTTCATTTGATGTTTACACTATATAATTGCTTAGATGGACGTTGTTGGCTTGTCTGGTGTCTGATGGTCTCTGAACGGCTAAGTAAGAAAAAGAAGATGAACAGGCTGCAGAAGTTCTGATTCTGAAACAATCACTTTTTGGAAGTGTTACCATGCCAAGTGAAAATACAAGAACTGAATGTAATTTGGCATTGCTAGAACTTGTTAGGGCTTTTTCTCCTCTTAGCAGTATCCTCATGTGACAGGATTTGGTTATGAGGAAACTCCTAGAGCAATACTGTATCAGGTCCATAAGGAGTTTGAAAGCTAGCCTGAAAAGAAGGAGGAGAGATGGCAAAGGGAACGGAGATCCACAGGAAAAACACAATGTAGCCTGGTGTATTTTTTTCCTTTTCCCTTTAAAGCCAAGAAGTACATGCCAAAAGCTCCTCTGTGGCCTTGAATTCTCAATCTATGAAGTAAATGTACACAACACTTTGTTTCTATCCTAATCACCCAGAAAACCTTTCTATTTCTCAATCTTATTTACATGCTTAACTAGAAAGACCTAAAATAAGTTTAAAAAAAGTATATGGTACAAAGTCAAATTGTATTTTCTGAAAGAAATGGTCACTGTATTTGTTAATTACAGCCTGAAATTAAATAATTACTAGAGCTATCAACTTGAAGAGTAATGTCTATATCAAATAGCAAAGCTACAAACAAGCAATTCTACCATTTCATAACATAGGCTTTTATTCAAACAAAAAACCCCCACAGGTTTTAGGACTTTTTTTTTCCTGCTGATCTTCTGCTGAGCTTATCAAGCTAAGCAGTCATGGAATCAATCTCACTGAGGAGCTGCAATTTCTCCCCAATTCTCCCATGAAGCTTAGATTCAGGGCTTTGGCAGCAGCCCTCCCACCCACCCACAGCTTTCATGCATCCAGATTTAATGTAATTTTATTTTTATCCTGCATGCTCTTATACGGAAACTCAGAAATACATTTGCACAGGCACATAATGTCTATGAAGCAGCAGGAAAGTAAATTCTGCCTTTGCAAGTTAGGGCAGAGATTTCAAATACACTCAATCATCAATGCCATTAAGGAAAACAAAACAAAACAAACAAACAAACAAAAACTCCTTTGCTTATTTCTGAAACCTGGTGCATGAGAAAATGATAAGGTTGAATCCACCCTATAGTCTGGTTGTCTCCTTTATCTCCATAAACCATTTATACAATTATAAACCCACAGGACCAGAGAGATCCCCAAATGTTATTCCACTGTTTTCCAAGTCCAAGCAAGTTCAAGCCTTCCTCCTTACAGTAGTACCTTTTTCTGTTTTATCTCTGGCTACACATGTACTCTGTTATATGCATTGGCACTTTTGTTTGTAAGGAGCCTACCTATAGTAGGCTAGCATTTTAACACCCTAAAAAGTTTCCCAAATGTCTGCTTGGTTAATATATTAAAGATTCAGAACAAGGAACTTATGCTGCAAGGATGCTTTGCCCTTCCAATAGTTGGGCAAGACTGAAAATGCTATGAGTATTTAAAACTATGATTTTTCTTCAACATAAAAAACCTCTCGGTTAGTGTAAAGTCAAATGGTTATTATGAAGGATACTTGCAGTTACAATTTCACTTGTATATTAAAAGAATGTTTAAATAAATCTAAACAACTGAAGTTTAAATTATTATTATTAAATTATTATGCATTATCAAACATTTGCTTAAAACATGTCATTATTCATATCATTTCATTATTCTACTGTCTTCTCAAATACAGTTAAATCAAACTTCCATGAAAAACAGTATAAGAAGTTACCATGAATTATTCTCTTAAGTGTACACTGAGCTATTGAGATAGATGCATAAATATGGTGAAAGACTTTCTGATCATGACATGGCACAAGATTGATCTTGCAATCCTTTCTTTTAAATATGTCTCTAAAAAGAATGCTGCGAACAAAACCTCCCTTTCCTGATGTAGGGCACATCCATACTGTTGAGTAATCTAGTTATCAAGCTGACTCCTCACTCCCAGCTCCCTGGTCATTCACATTATATTTACTTTATCTTACTGCCTAGCTCTGTTTTTCCCTCAAGATAAAGACAGATAACGTTAGAGGCTGTTTCCAGGAGACTGGTATTCTGTACGATACTGCACCAAGTATTCCTTTTGCTCTTCTCAATTCCAAAACACAACTCTAGCATGCTTCCCATGCCCCTGCAAACCCTCACTAACACAAGGGCTCAGCTTCATGCCATGAAAGCACTACTGTGGTAGACTGTGACACAGCTCTCCATCATGTCCGATGTTGTGAACTGAATAAATACATGAAAAATAGTAAATGAATTTTAATGACACTACGTGCAACACATTGATCAGCTATATTTGGACATACCTAGTCTGTTCTAGAAAAGATCAGCACTCAGCTTTGTGGGTTAAGCAACATTATAGCAAGAGGTAGGCAGTTTGACAGTCTCCACAGAGGAAACAGGTCAGTTTACATTTAGGGATCTGACCTTGGCTTACCCTTCTTTTCTGGAGATTATGTGTTTTAGGAATTTAGATTTTTAGACTTAATTTAAAGATTGCCTTTCTGCCTGACAAAACGTAGATTCAACTGTATGCAAGTAGATTGATGGAATGCTGAAAACTTTCCTAGAGCAGTGCCAAGTTCTGAGTCCCTTACTTAAAGGAAGAAGACGGGTAATTGCAGATGAGGTCTGGAAAGTACCTCCTAACAAAGAAGGATTTAGCCTTAGGAAGATGATATAGCAACTGTCTTCAAATATGTAAAGGACTACTATAAAAACTCCTGTTTATAGATATACCTTCTCCATGTCTGTGAAGGACTGGACAAAGACGGGATTAAAATGCAGCAAGCAAAATTCAGGTTAGGAATGAAAACGGACATTGTAAGAGTAAGGATGGAGAAGCAACAGGACAGGTTGCCTGACAAGATTATGGGACTTCAAGTATGAGAAGTATTTAAGAAAAGGTTGGATGAGGACTTTTAAGGAATTAGAGCTTGTTAGGTGATACTACCATGGGTAGATCTAGCTCAACCCCTTGAGGTCATGTCCATGACTCTACCTGTGCTTTACACAGCCAGCATAAAAAGGAAGCAAGTCAAGTTAAAGGTAACCTCATGTAAATAGTGAATTTAGACTACAGACTTTCATCTTTTTTATGGAAGACTTGTATTTGAACTGCTGGAGAAGGGCAGGTACAAAGTGCAGTTCACTTTCAGTGGGTCAGTGCATGGTGAAAGGAGAGGGTCAGTGCAGTGAAAGGAGAGGGAAGAAAAGTATCTTTTCCTCCAAAGGGAAAGCACTCTTCAAAAGTGCTGAGCAATGGAGAAGCTGTCCTTTTATACACACATATTGTACAAATTGTATCCAAGTTAATCAGTATGTAATTTCGCTTTTTTTTTGTTTTTTTGCGGGGGTTTTTTTGGTTTTGTCAGAGTAAAGGGAGTGAGCACTTGCAAAGCATTTCACTGGTTGGTCCCACTGAACAGCAATACTATGCTTTGATAACAAGAAGAGTTTGGCTTTCTTTTGTCTCATCCACTGGTGTTCAGAACAAACAAAAAAGTACCACAGTCACTTTACTCAGTGAAAACAGCATAACTGTCTTTTCTGGTGCATCTTTCTTTTTTTATTCTTTGGGTAAAAGCACATTGTGCACGTGCGCATATGTGTCTGCACATGCCACATAACTGGGGTGGGGGATAGTATGCAGAATAATGCAATTACTCATTCTTGAATAGAAGGATAATTACTGTCACAGAAACCCACATAACTTACAGATCTTTTTGTTCTTTTTAAAATGAAAAATACAGTATTTTCCATTTTCTAACAGGATGCATCCTTTTCCTTCGAATTCCCCTTCCCCCCACTTCAGCTGAATTGCATACATTTTGAATGAATAACAAGGGGTATTAGTTCACATATAGGAAAATATAACCTTATCTGAATTTTATAAAAATAGAAGTAATCCCATTTCTCTGAAGTCAGTTTGGAGAATCACTGTTAGTTAAGAAATTGGGTTATCATCTATTACAAACTTCCTTCAAGAATGACTTACAGCAGCATATCTCTGAAAGGCTGGGGAAGAAAGTGGAGATAGCAGAAAAAAAAAAGACAAATTGGTCATTCACAGCCTAGCACTTTCAAAATTCTGACCCTGCATCTCATGCTTTAAGAGCAATGATGGCAAAATGCATAATTACGTCAGACACTGACATAATACAATTAGGTACTGTGAAGATAGATCCAAGGGACTTGAACTATCAATCTCCATCTAAGGGCTGGGTGCTATTCGGCCTCCCTCTCTTGCAGAGAGGCCTTTGAAGAGAGAGAGGCATCTTCATTTGGGGACTAGGGGACTGTATGAAAGGAGAGAGAACTTGCAGGATATTCACCTAAATAGTTTTATTTAAAGGGTACTTTTAAGCTCTGTTGCCAACACTTAGGCAAAGAGAGGATTTTTTTTCTGGTATTTTTGCTAGATCTAAATTTACACATAGAAAAAGGAAGCTGCCTGGCAATAAGACATTAAAGCAACACAAGCAAAATAGATACTGAGAAGTGCTTGAATGGGGCTTCTTAACATCTGCTGAACAGAACACACCTCCTCTTTACTGATGGTGGGGTTACGTGAAAACTTTTCCAAGTCCCTGTGGCAGACTGACGTTCATAGACATGTCTGTCTCTGGGTAGACCACAGTAGTTGAGTAAACCTCTATTCTTATATCTTCTAAAAGAAAAGGATTAAAACCATTCCTCCCCAGCAAATTCCCACTAAAATATACATTTATAGTGCAATTCCTGTAAAACTAACTTGGTTTTAATGGTGGTATATCCATGATACTGTGGTGATTAATGTGACCTATGTCAGTGCTTACTGTTTTTTTTTCTTCCATCTGTGATCTACGCTAAGTTTTGTGCTAATTCAATTTCACTGCTAGCAATAACCTGCTAAGTAGCTTAAAGCTAGTCTGAATATGCCTTTTTGAGCTACTGTGGCCCAAAGGTAGACATATTTTGACAAAACGTGGATGTAGGATATGCACTGTGCTCTGATTGCTGATATAAGTCTGGTAAGTAATTCAGCTTCCATGGTAATATTCTGAATTGCCGTCTGAAAAAGAAGACATTTCATCCCAAGAAACACTGCTTTGCCAGTTCCAGGAATTGATATCTTGTTAAGAAAGTAATAATAAATAGATTAGAACAGGCTTCTTTGCACCCCACCAGAAATAGCAGGCTGGCTGTTCTACACTCCAATTGAAATTCTGTCTGTTTGTGATAACATCCCTAGCAACCAAAAATTGCACAAGACAATTCATGTAGGTGAGGTGTATCCAAGCAGCCAACATTTCAAATGCAAACTGTTCTCGTGAGCTAATTTTTTGCAAAAATCTTGAATTTATTTAAATTCTTATCCAAGAAATCTTTTTCCCTCAGAGATTTAGCATATCAATGTTCTTGGGAAGTCATAATCATTGCTTTCATTCTATAGATTTCCTTGCCCTCTAACAACTCAGATTGTGTGTTGTCTAAACCATTCCCTTCAAGTCAGATTTGACAGCTGAGTCAGACCAGAAGAATGGCTGAATTTAAAAGCTTTACAATCCTCTACCCCTCTATCAGCCAATAAGTCTTCTTTTATTATTGATTGGATGAAGAGAATCAATTAAAGATGCTAGAAGTAGTTTCATCATTTTTGTTGTTGATGTTTTATAACTCTGCTGATTTCTGCAATCTGCAAACCTCCATATTATTCATTTAGAGATAAATCACTGCAGAGGGAATAAAGGAAAGCCCATAACAAGTTGAAAGAAAAATATTAAAGAGGAATTATTTTCAGCCAGGCAAGTGTTCTGTGCCCAACAGAGGGCTTGCTCTGTAAGATTCCTGTGTTGCACCATTGTTACTTTTTGGATCAAGGTTCTAGAAAGTCATTTGTAGTATCCCACTTTTCCATATTAGGTGTATACCAGCAACCTCATTGTCTCAGGGGAGCACTGTGATGCCTGAAGTGAAAATGAACATCAATTCTCCATTCTGCTAACACTGGAGCTAGGAGCTCGTGTTAGCCTCATTGTGCGTTCTGCTGATAGCTGAAATGTTCTCAGCAGTTCAAAATTCATATTTTTATTCTCCTAATTATCCCTTAGCTTAGCTTCTGATATTGGAAAATTATCCTTTAATTCTCCTACTTTAACCAGATGGTTTGTATTTTAAAAAATTCTTGATTATACTAATTTTCATATCCCCACTTAAACATAGTTAGCATTTGCTGACCTCTATCCCATGTTAAAACAGTGATGAATTGACTGCAGTTACTCCAGCTGTTCACTAAATATTTTCCACATTTCTAGACTGGTTTATTCATTTAGTATGGGACTGCAGTATCATTTTCTGAAAACATTGTTTCCCAAAGCCTCCATACATTTATCCATTTGTGCCATTTAGACTTAACATTGAAAATATTGTAACGGCAAGATCTGAGCCACTTCTAAATATCAACCCATTTTACCAACACTTATTTTCTCAAGGTGGAGCCCAGAGTGGGCTGTATTCCTGTAGGCTGTTCACAAATTGTGAAGGGGTCTTGAACTACCTCTCAGAACAGCTCCTATCATGTCATTTCTGCTCATCTTGGTAAAAGAAGAGTAATTAGATTGCACTGATCCAATGTTCTTACCAGTGCGTCTTTGAATATTGTAAAATATTTTCTTATTTACCATCTCCACTTGCTATGGATGGTGATGTGAATATCTAACCCTTAGCAATGTCCATTATCCCTTAACTATATCCAAACTTTTGTTGTATCTGAAAGAAATACTATGTTTCTACTATGTATGTATACTAAACATAGTATTTCTTTCTATCATTAGATAGAAGCTTTATTATCATTAAGCTTAATGAATACTAGAACTCAACCTAGGGATATAAAATGCCCTGTAAAATTTCTGGGAACTTTGGTAAAAAAAAGAACTCAATAAGAAAAAAACTCTAATATTACAAATGTTAATTAATTTGTCAAGCAAAAAAAAAAAAAAAAACTTTCTCATTCCCGAAATATTAATTCTTTTAAGGAGCAACTATAGTTCCAAATATTCACTTCAAGTACGCAGAATAAAGCATATTTGAGTATCTAAGTTCACATAACCTTTCTTTATATACTTTTTGATATTAAAAATGGTATTACAATATTGGTATTAAGTAAAAAGCCTCCACATATTAAGGAGTGAACAAGAATACTTGTGTTTAACATTAGCTCAATGTCACATATGAAGATACCTCATTTTCTCTAAGGGACACAAGAGGAGTATACAAGAGAAAAAAAAAAAAGACTGAGAGCATTTCTTTGGAGTGTTGAATCTGTGTGATCTGTCAGAATGAAAAGACAGACTGCCCACAGGGCTACCAAATTTTCAACCTGTGATAAATGGCTTGCTAAGCTCCCAGAAGAACTCTTCAGAGGCTCTGTGCCCACTACTTTTCAGCTACTGTTCCTTGGGATGCCTTGGGAGGCATGAGAATACAGGGAATTAAAAAAAAAAAAAAAAAGTATTGTTTTGTCAAAAAAGCAGGTGCTTACAGGAACAGCCCCCCAGTGGCTGCACAGTAACAAAAGGGCAGCAAAACTGGCCAGAGACTTGTACCAAAAACTTAGTTGCCAAAGTTGCCACACCATCAAATTAAAAGATGATGTTGAGATCCACTTCCCAAGAGTTTGTCCTGTGTTTCACACCGTTCAATATTTTCATTGAATGATGGAATAGAGAATGTACTTTGTAAATATACATCTTGCTGTGAGATGGAAGGAGTTGGAAGTGCTCTGAAGGACAGGAGTCAGAGCCTGAATGTCCTTTGAGAATTTGGAATAGTCTGTAAAAAAAAAAATGATGCGAAGTTCTGCATTTATTTCTGCATTTCATCTTCATAAATATAGAATGGGAAATGACTAACTATTTAACAACTTTCGAGAATCTGGAGTAATCACAAACTGAACGTAAGCCAAACATCATTTGACAGTAAAAAAAAAAAAAAAAAAAAATACTGGAAAGTATAAACAGGAGGGTCATCTACAAGACACATGAAATAATCCTGCTTTACTTGATGCTTGTAAAGCCTCAGCTAAAGCATCGGATGTACTTACAGGTATTAATTTTCACCAAAGTTGTGTATCCTTTGGAAAAAGTCCAGAGAGGAGATGAGCAGAAAGAAAGGGAGCTTTCAACACGTACTTGTCATTTTAGATAACCTTCACTATGTCACATATTATTGACATAACATGATGGATGCTATAAAGTAGTTCTGTCCACACCTCTTGCTTGTCCAGACAGTCACCAGAGCTCACACACATCTATAATAAAGCCTTCACAAAGTCATTGTTTTATTATTTTTGTGTACAGACTTGTATGCTTCTTTACATCATTTCAGGAAGAAGACCTTGGCTAAACTTTCATGACACTGTTCTCAATCACAATTTCTTCTTGTATTTATTTCATTTCAGACTTACTTCATTGATTCTTTCTAACAGACATCTTCTATATCAACCTCTTCCATCATTATTAGCTTTATGGTTGCATACCGCAAATTCTCTTTCCTGTACCAATCACTGAAAGTCCTGTTAATACATCAACCCATTTCTGTTGGTTTTCTCCTGCTTTGGGCCCAAACATTATTCTCAAATCACGTATCTGCAGCTAAGCTATATCATTTCCTTCACCATGGAAAGGGAATGGGAGAGAAGGCATTCTAGGAAAACAGGTCTCCTTCTCTGTAACACCTTACCCTGACAGGGTACATGTTAAAGTAACTTCTCTCAGCATCTCACTGCATTGCTGTGCTTGGGAGTTTTAACCTGCTTTGGCATAGATAGGCATTTCTCCTCTGCAACACTTCCAGGACCCATACTGTCTTAACTGCCCCACAAAACACAGTCTTGTCATTCAGCTGGAGTAGTCCCTCAGGGCCAGAGATTAAGGGCAAATCACCCTTACAAGCACCTCATCTGCTTGTGCATATTTTCTTCCCCATTTTTTACCTTATAGCACTCTTGGTCATGATTTTCTTATTCTATATGCAAATATATTGTAGTTGAAACACGTATGCATATTACACTATAATTATTCTCTATTTAGGATGATTTAAGAGTTTCACAGGCCAGTGAGAAATAAAACCCTTGCATGCTCCTCCCCGGCCCCTTAGCAGACACTATCCTGCCAGAGGTTAAGTGCTCTTACAGTTCTCATGGCACAGCAGAGGTAAGCACCTCTGCCTCTTTCACAGGGCTCACAGAAATAGGCCAACTTGTCACTTTGGCTATCAGATTTTACACTGACGCATGTGGAGGAGAACTCACATGTTCTGTTCTTCTCACTCCACATCGTAGGCACTAATATCTAGCAGGCAGTAAAGAGCTTGCAGACCACAGCCATTTGGACTGCAGCAGCCATTCACTGAGTGAAAGTGTGTCTTAGCTCTCAATTTCCACTGTTTTTCTAAACATGCTTTGGTCTTCTCTCAGTCTCTAATAAAGGTTTGCATCTTTTTCATCTTCAGATCCTCATATGTGACCTGAATGTCACTCTCATCAAGTATTCAATGTTCATCAAGCAATTCATTCATGGCTCCAAGTTTTTTTTACTGGTTTTCCTGCTCCTGTTTTATATGATTTAAATATCACCTCTTCTTGATAAGGTCCACAAAACATTGCAGAATATGACTGAAAATACTGAAAATTAAGCTCATCCTGAATATTTAGTACAGTGCTAGGGAATGGTTGGTAGTAGAGACAGCCTGTGTACAGGGAGGTGCCAGGTGAGAAAACAACAATATTTCTTGAGGCTGCACAAACTCAGTGATGACCCTCAAGGTGGCTGGAGGGGCAAACCAATTGCTCAGCTTTTCATGGATGGCTCCAGGATCCAGCAGCTGGCTATCCTAGCCAGGGATCTGAGCATCCCTGGGGCTCATAGCACCCTCCCAATAGCCTATCGTGCCGTGCTGCCTCCAGCAGTGCTGCTATGTAGCCTCCAGCTACTCTTCCCGCTTAGTAAAAAATGCAGGATAGAAAAGATAATCCAAGGTACAGCCTCTTATAGCTCCATCAGTCTTTCCTAAAAGCACTCCAATATTTCCTGTCACAATAATACCAGTCCAGGCTAAATTCAGACTTCTTACAGTACAACCAGCCTACTCTGTTCAGTACTGGATATAGGAGTCTTTTGAATTCAGTACTCCCAAGGGTGCTCCATCAGGTATAACTCTATCAAGGCCATGACACATTTATTACAAAATTATGGAAATCAATTTTAAAATTAAGTCATTTCAAAATAAAACTGAAGCCCCTGCTTTTTTTTTTAATTTTAATTTTCATGGAATGCAATAGATTTAATGTTCTATGAATAAAACTCTCTCTCACAACCTATAGATTATTTGCTTAGTATACTGTCGTAATTACAAAATCATTACAGAGAGTAAAGCATTGTGGTTCATTGGTTAAGATAGCAACCATTTTGTGGTTGCTTTTTTATCTTTAGTCCTGCACATTTATCTTTTTATCCTGCATATTTCTACTTTAGATGGTAGACCATTTTTTACACTATACATTTTAAAATGATTGGTCTACTGCACTTTAACACTGCTGTATGATAAACACTTTTTGTAAGAAGTTCATCTCACTGGTTCAAATGCAGAGGCATTGTCTGCAAGGTCTCATTTCAAAATTATTGCACTTTTATCTTTTTTCGGTCATGCCACGAGGTGTGAAGTCCAAAATATTTACTTTTCTGATTGTCAGTCTTCCCTTCATAGAGATGTCTGAGTGAACACAAAATAGACAACTTGTTTTGTTGAATCAATAGAGGCATATTATCACAGCAAGATTATAATTCAGGTGTACAATACCTGTGTTTTACAGAGTACAAAAATGAAACTGCCATGTACTGTGTGTCACAGCAGGTAACTAATATCAACAAAATACCAAAGACTATGTTCAAATAATGCTGTATGGGTCTAACTTCAATCCACAAAAGCAAGGCAATTTAAAGTTATGGCTTAAGATCTATCCCTAATCCACTCTACTTTGCTTAGAAAATGCATGATGAATACAGCTGAACTCTAATCTCAGATATATATGGTTACATATTGCCACATAGGCAGCGGGAAAAAAACAAATGAACCATGATATTTATATGCAGATTCTTAGTGATTATATTAGATCTGGCAAAGATACTGTCAACTAATATTTGCTTTTGCATTAACCTGAAATGTGGGACTTCTGGGGAAAACTGCAAAAGATGCTTGGGATGAGTAAGGTTTAGCTGACTGTAAATTTCTCTTTGTTCATTAGGGCATATTGGAGTTTTGTGATAGCAAGCAGAGGTGGGGGAAAAACATCTATTTTGTGAATTGTCTTCTTGCGACAGCAGAAACAGTCAGTTTGCTGTTGGTTTGCTGTTTTGGACTATAATTACCAAGTACGTGGAAAAGAAGGAGACATAGCTTCACGCTGAAATGAAAATAAAATTGTGATTTTTGTCCTGAAGTTGTCAGTGGTATTCAGTATCAAAAATCACATATTGCACCACAAAACTTGTAACTTGTGCTTCCCTGGTACTGTAGGGAAACAAGAATACAAAGCAAGAAAAAAAAAAAAAGTGTTTTCAGCTGAAGACTGAGAGAGAAGCATAATGTTATTACAAAAGTGGGAATTTAGACAGAATACCTAAGCTAAGAAATTGGTTTCTGAGTGAAGATCAGATTTCAGACCTAAAAATGAAGTTTGCCTGTGAAAACCAATCAACCTATAATGACTATGAATTAGTCATATAACTTTAGCTCCTGCCAAAAATAGCTGCCATTGTGGGCCTACATCTACCACTGCTGTATCAGACTGATTACAGGAAAGGAAATTCTGTCTTAAGCGATCTCACCAGTCAGGAATATGGGTTATCACAGAATATTTAAGGTTGGAAGGGACCTCTAGACATCATGTAGTCCAACCCGCCCTGTTCAAGCAGGGACACCTAGAGCATGTGGCACAGAGTCGCGGCCAGACGAGTTTGGAAGATATCCAGCAAAGGAGACTCAACAACATCTCCACAACCCCTGGGCAGCCTGTTCCAGGGCTCTGTCACCCTCACAGGAAAGAAATTCTTCCTCACATGGATATAGAACTTCCTGTGTCTCAACTTGTACCCATTACCCCTTGTCCTGTCATCGGCCGAGAAGAGTTTGGCCCCATCTGCCACTTCCTTCGAAATGGATAACAAGGCATGGATTGAGGTTTTACAGCTTGCACAAAAGATTGGAGACCAGAAGGAAGGGCACAGCCTAGTATTTTCCACAGTGTATCAGGCACTGCATGCTATCGAAACACAGACGATGGCAGTACCTTGAACACTCCAGTCTCCTCTCTGAAGGTGCTTTCATAAGTACACTAAAAATTTAACTTTTTTTTCCCCCTAGTGTCACCGATTTCAAAGCTCTGGTAATTTATCTAGCAGTAGACGATCAACCTTTATGGCTAATCTGTAGCTCTCTAAGGTAGTGTATTGAATAGTGCCCTAACCTCCTTTGTAGCAATCTCAAGCATTTAGGCACAAAGGGACTTGATGGTACAGAGCCATTGCTGCTCAAGTCATGCAAAACTTTGCCCTCAGTTTTAATAGCAGCTGCTATAAGATTTTTCTTGGCCATGCCTGATGAAAAACCTGCAGAATGTTCTCATTCACATACCTTGAACAATATCTTATTGGAAGCTGAGTTACGGCTATATATACCTAGATCTCAGGACCAGTTCAAACAGTAAATGGCACTGAAAGGGCACAAGTGGTGCCTTCAAAGCTGATGGCATTGCTTTTGAGATAGGATTCTAGGCACAACAAGGCCTACTGCCTAATGATGTTTCACAGTAAGCTCAAAATCAAGCACTATACTTCTTTGCTCTTATGCATTTCTATGCTTCACAAGGAATTCCTAGGTTCCTAGGCTGGGATTTGCTATAATGAAAGGATTCCATAACCATATGTGACCTGGGGTAGAAGAAATGATAAAGGAAGCTGTAAATCCTGCCACTGTCTTCGATGACCAGCTCTGTGCAATGTTCGGACAGGAAAGCATCCCTAGCCCATGGTGCGTTGCACTTGTTCTTAGGCAGTTTTTGTCTCCTTTGGAAGCAATAGTTCATGTCTTACTACTCAGGCAGGCCTTTATTCTACCAAAGCAGAAAAGGAGAGTTTATTTGCCTTTTCCACTGAAGAAAAGACAAAAATCTGCCCCTTTCCCCCACATAATTACACAGTAGCAGAGAGGAAGCACTCTTTTTTTTTTTTTTTTTCTGGTTAGCATTGTAAGATTAAGAGCAGGTGCTTTACACTGCATTATGTCCCCGCTTCCATAACCCAGGCATGCGTGGAACAGTATCTAACATACAAGCATCCCATCCCTAGAACTGGACTCAAATATTTATTTTGAGGGGGCACTCAGGAAAAGGTACAGCAGGGAGAACAATTCATGTAGCTCTCTGCCCAGTGCTGGCCTAAGTCTTCTTTTTCCTCAGGAAAGAAGACACTAGGGAGTGGTTTGCATAACATATTCTGTCAGGCAGCAACCAGTCCCTGAACAATAGCCAGGCTATTGCTGGAATAAATGAAACTGTGATCTGAGCAGGGACACTAGGTATTACTGCAGCACAAATAAAAACAGAGTTAGAACTCCATATTGCAGAGGTATTCATCCTTTGTATTCTCTCAAAGAACAAGTCTAATCTACTAACCCAAGTAGATTAGTAAACAGTACAGCTTTCAGAGACCTTCACTGTGTCTATGGGGCTTGTGATGTAAAATAATATAAGGAAAGAAAATAAATGGAAATTTCAGAGAAAAAGAAACTGAAGCATTGTAGCTGCTTACTTTCTCACTGCTGCGAGGAAGATCAGAGAAGAGTCTTTTGTGTCAGTTTTATTTTGAACCCATTTCACTGCTGAATATGGGAAGAGATTAGTTCACTGCTAATTGTGCTGTTGGTTTTGTGATTCTATGAAAACCCCCTAAAAGTCTGCATGCAAAACCAATGAGGTAGAACATGTTTGACAAGCTTAGTTCCAACATGACCAATGTAGCAGGAAAAGATTTTAAAATCATTGCCTCTCTTCAATAACAATAGTACATACAAGTGTTTACAAGAGGATTAAAAGCTGCTTTAGCGCGTTGTATTAAAGATTCCTTTATCAGACAAGTTTTATTGAAAAACCTGTTGGAGGACTATACAGCTAATCAGATGCAAACAGCAATGGGTTATTTTATCGACTTTATTTTACTTACTTTGCAAGGATGCACGATGTATCTGTAAAATATATACCATGCATACAACAAGCCATACCTATTAACAGCCCGCCCAATTACAACAACAGCAAAAAAACTCCACAAGCAACGACCCCTAGCACCTGGTAATTAAAATTGCTAATCACCAGCAATTATCTGGCACAGCTTTATAGCCAAGCGAAACAGTTTGACCCTTTGCCCACTGCAAGAAGAATGTTTGCTGTCTATTGATAAGTGCTTAGGCAAAGCTGTGTTCAGCTCACATCCATTAAGTGGCTACTAATAGGAAGCCAACAAAAGAGCTCTGACATCTGTAGTGGGCACTTCTAGCAGGCCAGGTTTGGGAGCACAGGTGTTTGATGTGCTTCTGCCAAAGACCAGCATACAGGACACAGAAAGTTTTCTTAAAAAGCCAACTGAGCTGCCTGCATTTCAAAACTGGCATCTCTGCCACCAATGAGTAAATGCACTAAATTTCCAGGACAAAGATTAAAATAATTACTGTTCTTAGGAGAGGCTGCTTGTTTCCAGACTGTCTGCACACATTTAGACAAAGAGAGGTAGGAAGTCCTGTTAGTTGAGTAATTTAGGTAAAGACTGTACTTTGGTCTATTAGAAGCATATTTTCTATTAAGTATTGAGTTAAATATATATAAAAATATCTCTCTAGCCTGCTCTTTAAGTCTCTTTCTCAGGATAGAGAGTTTGAGATAATAAAGATTTTTTTTTCCATAGGACACTATTATGCTCCAAGCTATAAAATACACTTCCATTGTTACAGCTCCAGGAAGCTGCTGTTAGAGATTATTTGAACTATAATAAACAACTCCATTAAAGCTCCTGATCTCAGCAATGACTCTTGTAAGGTCCTGGATAAAAAGATCAAATCCCTTTTTGTAAAACGGAGACCAAGAGGGAGTCTGGTGAAAATATTGCAAACTTCTAAGGATGAAATGACCTATGAAAACTGTAGGACAAAGCGTTTCTTAATCACTCAGAAATGCATATTGCTCCAAGAACAGGCATCAGTGGAGATTATGAAGGTTGGAGTGTCGATGTCCAGAACCAAAACTGCTGTAGCTCTTCTCTTCATTTGGAACAAGTTTTGGGGATCATGGCAGGCTGGAGTTTCAGTGTCAAAGGAGAAGACAAAAAATCAGTCCCACGAAGTACTTTCTTCATACACAGTTTGGGGATGCGAGAATATCAGGAAAGTCATCTTTGACAAACCTGATAGCCTTCTACAATGAGGTAACCAGCTGGATGGACAATGGGAGGGATGTGGATATTGTCTACCTTGACTTCTGCAAAGCTTTCGACACCATCTCCCGTAACATCCTCATAGGGAAGCTCAGGAAGTGTGGACTGGACGAGCAGACAGTAAAGTGGATTGAGGACTGGCTGGATAACAGAGCTCAGAGGGTGGTGATAAACGGGGACAAGTCTAGTTGGAGGCCTGTGGCCAGTGGTGTCCCACAGGGGTCAGTACTAGGCCCCAGTGCTGTTGAGCTTGATAATCAATGACTTGGACGAGAGCACGAAGTGCACCCTCAGCAAGTTTGCAGATGACACCGAACTGGGAGGAGTGGTTGATGTTCCCGAGGGCTGTGCTGCCATGCAGAGAGACCTAGACAGGATGGAGAGTTGAGCAGAGAGGAATCTCATGAGGTTCAACAAGGACAACAGGTTCAACAAGGTGCAGGATCTTGCACCTGGGGAGGAATAACCCCCGACACCAGTACAGATTAGGGCTTGATCTGCTGGAAAACCGCTCTGCGGAAATGGATGGATTTGGAAGTTCTGGTTGACAATAAGTAAACCATGAGTCAGCAATGTGCCCTTGTAGCCAAGAAGGCCAATGGGATCCTGGCCTGCATTAGGAGGAGCGTTGCCAGCAGTTAGAGGGAGGTGATCCTGCCCCTCTATTCAGCTCTGGTGAGGCCACACCCGGAGCATTGTGTGCAGCTCTGGGCTCCCCAGTACAAGAGGAACATTGAGCTTCTAGAGAGGGTCCAGCGTAGAGCCACAAAGATGATTGAGGGACTGGAGCATCTATCATATGAGGAAAGATTAAGTGAGCTGGGCCTGTTTAGTCTGGAGAAAATAAGGCTGAGAGGAGATTTGATTAACATGGTCAAGTACCTCAGGGGTGACTGTAGGGAGGATGGGGCAAGGCTCTTCTCCATGGTGGCCGGTGACAGGACAAGGAGTAATGGGTGTAAGTTAAAACACAGGCAGTTCCACCTCTATATAGGAAAAACTTCTTTACTGTAAGGATGACAGAGCCCTGGAACAGGCTGCCCAGAGAGGTTGTAGAGTCTCCTTCTCTGGAGATCTTCAAAACCGGCCTGGACGCCACCCTGTGGACCCACATGCTCTAGGTGTCCCTGCTTCTGCGGGGCGGGTTGGACTAGATGGTCTATAGTTGTTCCTTCCAACCTTAACCATTCTGTGATTCTGTGATATTCTAATTTGTATGCAGCATATCTTTTGCTGCATAAGATCTCCTAGCACCTCCATGTACCGTGAAGATGAAACAACTGTGAACTGTTTCATAAATGGGAAGCAACACTGATGATTGCATGATTCTTGACAATATTTGCTAATTCAAAAGTATTGACAAAGTTATTGAAAGTGGTTTCTTCCTTCCTAGCTCTCCCCTAAGCCAACTCAAGATATTTCCTGATATGTAGGATCAGACTCCTTAGAAGTAACACTGTAATTGTGAGAATTTTGATGATTAAATCAATTACAATTTGGAATTCTGCACCATTTGCATTTTCTGTTAGTAAAGTCTACATCCTGGCTTGATATCTGTTATCCACACAGTACTCAGAACTTGCTACAGTTCTTACTTAGCCCATACACAAAGTTTTCCTTTCTAAGGAAGGAGCCATGTTGTGATGTGCTCCTGCATCTTACTCCAACATAGCCAGAGTAGCCAGAGTTTATATCCAAAGCCAGGAGCTTTGAAACACCTCTGAGTCATTCAGTTCGCATGTAGCCCAAGAATTTTCAAAACATCAATATTCTTTATCAAAGCTAATCATAATCTTTTAGGTCAAATTTCAGTTAAAAATATCTGAAATTTCTGTATTTTACACAGATTTATCTCTTTGTAGAAAAAAAAAAGTATAATTTTGTGATTGAGTTTTAGCATGGGAATAGGACACTCCACCAGACTCTAATTCTTGATCATCATTATTATCCTGGGATTGCTGTCTACTACAGTTTACAGATTTCTTTTTGGCAAAATTTTAGTGACCTCAGAAAAACTGAAGTTACTGGAGACACATTTAGTTACAAGCTTGGGTTTTTAAGTGCAAACCAAGAGGGGACAATGGATTATAAATTCTGGCATTGCTTGACATTAAGATTCTTCTCTCTGCTTGCCTAATTCAATGATCCACAGCAGAACAGCATGCTAGTGGTTTTGTGTCGTCTATCCATCACCGATTGTACTGAATGACTTCTCTCTGAGTTAGTAAAGGTAATGAAGAATCCGAGAAAACAAAGTGAGAATAGCTTTTCAGCACTCTTCTGCTATTTGGAGTCCATAAAATAATAATGGATTTTGGAAGGTTCTGTTTAAAAGAGAGGAAATCATGGCCCTTCAGACTATCAAATGGTGATATTTACACTGAACAATAGTTTTCAGCTCTGTTGTCTAAATCACAGACTAATAGAAATGTCATTGGGGTAAGACATTTGGCTGTTTTTTGTTCTATTTTTGAAAAAGTGAATCCCTAGAAGTTTTAGCAAAAGGTGAATTTGCATTCAGGGAGAAAGCACATTAATCTTGTCCATGAAAACTGTGGGATTCAAACTAGAAAGCAGAATGGAGAGCTAATACACAGCTTGTGTTACCAACTGTTCTGCTTCATATATGTGCCCAACCAAGTGAGTGCACAAAGCTCAACAATTCACCACTGTATAATACTTCTGTCTTTGGACAATTCCAAAACAAAACGAACTCATCCATTTCTTTTTCAGGTGAAATCCAGACTATGCCTCACATAAATTAATCCTGGGACTACCTTGGAAGAGAATTCCAGAGTCAAGTGTCCTCCACTGAAAATACCTCACTAGCAACTACTTAACATTTAAACCTATGGACATCTTGCTCAAATATCTGTTAACCTCTACAGTCCTGCGAAGGACAAAGAAAATGAAAGAAGTGCATTTCAATCCATTTAACTGCTGTGTTACACTAGGAACACGGTATAGAACTGTGCTGGTCTAGACATGGTCCTAGTGGGTGCTCTGCCCCCGGATGGCATAACTGAGACGGCATATCTGCTAGTGCATTCACTTAGAGCTTACCAGTCTCCAGGACATTCCCAGGAAGAGGGAATATGCCGTTCCAGAAGCAAGGAAAATAAAGCTGAGCTTGCCACACATCACTCTAGAAGGACATAAAGTGCACACCCATATTGCCAGCATTTTGCAGAACAAGAGACAAACACTCACTGAGAAAAGGAATCTATATTCTCTCAAGTTCTGCAAGCTTTCACATATTCCTTCTTTAATATCAGCTCTGTCTCACTCAGATTAAATTTCAGTGAATTTGGCCATACTCATCTCTGAGCCATACATTTTATGGGCAAAGATAGTTTCATCTAGGCTTGGCACACTGTCTGTAATCAGCAAAATTCTGCTACAGTAGCCTAAACAGTTTCAGCACCTCTCCTGAAAGAAGAAAGGTGCAGAATATAAGAGAAAGAGAAAGGTGAAAAAAACAAAATCTATGCATCCTGTATTTTGGACAATATATCCCAATCAATCTGGATTTTTGAGCAGTTGAGGAGACAGCATCCTACAGGAACACAAAATGGAAATACAGAGAGAAAAAAGAGGAAAATAAAAGGAAAAAATGTAAAGAAACATTCATAAAATGGTAAGTTTTCCAAAGAACTTCTGAAATAGAGTTTCATTCCCAGTTTATCTCAAGCAAACATAAACCAGCAAGGGATACAGACACTAATCCTGGATCCAAATTTTTCACCTATGTTATATGTTGTTAAAATTACTTCAGACCAAAAAAAAAAAAAAAGAGCCAATCTTTATGAAAAGTGCAGTAAGTTCCACAAATTAGTGGTTAAGCAAAGAGACTACAAGAGGCACATACTATTTGTGTTTCTCACACTAAAACTAGAACAGAATCTCTCAAGCATTCTAGATTTTTCGGAGATACACTTAAAGGGATTACCCCTAAAAAGGGACTGCAACATCTTACTGGCACAAGATAGAAGACTACTTAACAACTGAGCATTTTCTTCACTAGAAACAAGGAATTTGAGGACAAGATCCTCCCATCTGTATCATTAATCTTCACAGTGAGTTCAAATAATAGTCCTGGTCAGAAAAGACTCCAGAATAAAAGGGAAGCAGTGAGGAGGATGGTGCTGGCCTCTTTTCACTGGTGGCCTCAGAGAGAACTAGAGGTAATGGCCACAAACTGAAACACTAAAAGTTCCATATGAACTTAAGGAAAAATTTCTTAATAGTGAGGGTGACAGAGCACTGGAACAGACTGCCCGGAGAGGTTGTGGAGTCTCCTTCTCTGGAGATCTTCAAAACCTGCTTGGATGCAGTCCTGTGCCACGTGCTCTAGGTGACCCTGCGTGTGCAGGGGGGTTGGACTAGATGACCTCCAGAGGTCCCTTCCAACTTTAAGCATTCTATGATGATTCTATGAAATTGACAGCATGCTGATCCTATTTAGCTGTTTTTTCAGCTGAATTAATTCTGTCTTCCCAAATTAGCCCTTCTTAATTTATTGAGAGGTCTGTGAAATTTCTGTTTTTTGATTTCTTGTACTAAACTCTTTAGGTGCATTTTTAGAAGTCCAATTACATATTAACTGGGTCTGTTTTATTCATCATTTTTCTGATGAGCTCAAAGAACTCATGTAAATTTGAATAGCACAATATTTGTTTCAGGGAATATGTGCCAGGTTCCACTGTAACTGTCAGATATTAGATCTTAGGCACACCGTGATCTGTCTTTAGTCATTGTCTCAGTCAAATTACCAGGTACTGGAAAATGAGCAGCTTATAATTCCCATGACCTAGTTAATATGTTTTCTTAAAAAGATGTACCTCCATTATCTCAGATACATTTTAATTGACAGAGAACCATGGTTTACTTATCAGTTCAGTTACCTCCTGTTTTAGTTGTTTAAGGTTGCTGAACATATGTTAGGTAATCCTAACTATTTATGTGTTCCAGAACCTTCTTTTGGCACCTGTTCAATTATATTTTACCCTTATGGTAATATCTTCTAGATGGAAGGCAAATATAAAAAGATTATTTATCTTATTCTCTGTCCTCCTTAAAAACTTTGCAAATTCTTTGTAAGTCTAAATGATTTAACAATTCTCTGACCACCATTTTTTGCTAAACTTGGTCAAATGTGGTTAAATATATGTAAAATGTTTTTAAAAGAAAAATTGGTCTTGCTCAAAACTGAAATTACTTAGCAAACTCCCACAGGCACTAATACCTGACATCAACCAAACTGACAGTTCTGGTGATGCTAAAGGTACATCTGCTTTCATATTAGCTGTGTCACCCAAGCAAGACCCTTTTCAATCAAGAAGGAGTATTCAGCAGGAAATGTCTGTGAGCTTATCATACTCAGCTTATCATACTCAGCTACTGAAAAAGCATCTTTTGCAAGAGAGAACAAATGAAGTCTAAAGGCCTCATGTTACCTGTGGGTTGGAAGTGGCTTTGTGACTTGAGGTGCGCACTGAGTGGCTCCGTCTGGACTAAACACACTGGGTTCGCAATTGCGAGGAAACATTCACCTAGTTGGTTTGCAAAGTGAGCCCTGACCTCACAGTACAAGTGAGCCAGTGAGCTCTTTGCCTTCCCAGCCCTGGGAGGGTCTTCAGATAGGAAATATGCAGATAAGATAGCCAGGCTATTTATATTTCTGTGAGAAAGAGCAACCTTCCTTGTTGTCCTCTCTCAAGGAAAGCCATCTGTATGAAGAAATGTAAGTTATGCAGATGTCTATATGTCACAAACCCAATACACAGAAGCTGCATACCCTTCCAGGTGTATATACCAATGTTGTCTAGCATATAGGACATAAGATCACTTTTTCTGGTAACTTAATTCCACAAGGAAATAGAGAGTTTGATAATGGATAGAGGTTAAACAGAGAAGATTAGAAGTGTCGATGGTTATCCATCTTTATTGCCCTGATCTTTCTCTCCAGCTGTCTAAATCTGAAGAGAAGTCAAATGAAATCTTTCAGACCAGATCTTTCAGTACAAGTGCAAAATGTATTATCAGTGTGCCAGACACTGGCTATAATGTTTCTACTGTTCCCTATTAGAAGGTGAAAAAGTCCTCCATTAAATATGGTCTGGTATCTTTTATAAATTTTCCTATTGTACAATATTTGTGTGCAGTGAAAACTTAATTTGCAGCCACCCAAGATCACCTTTAAACTGAATACAGTGGCACACTGCATTTCAAAGTATTAACAAAGGTAAATCCCAGGTCAGTGGATGATGAGATGTGGATATTTCTTTGCAGAGCTTAAATGGGACATTGTTGTTGAGATATGGCACATTTGCTGAGAGATTTCATGAAGGAAAGAGCTATAGCAAACAGCAGAAAGGACTGCAGGAAAGGCTAAGAAAAAAAGAAGTGTGGGAATAAGTAAAAAATAAAAACAAATAAAAAATAGGATGTGGAATGGGAAAGACAGCCAAGAAAAAGTGTTAATAAAGGGTACTGGATGAAAGCCCAGAATAGAAGTACAACAAATACAAACAGCTAGCAAATGTACAAATAACAGGGTGAAAATCCACAGAGAATGGCAGAGTCCATCCTCCCCTTGCATGCAGAGCTGAACAAATAGAGTTACGAGGAATTCTGGAGAATGCCACCAGTGAAATAACAAGAGTATAAGCATTTCTCTCAAGCCAAAAGACAGAGACAGGGCAATGTCACCTGTGAGGCTTTAGGAGAAGATATGATGTTCAAAATGGCTACATGATTCAAAGATTCCATGTGGCATTTTTGAATATTCTTCTCAACATGGTGGAATAACAGAGGTCTCAAAATGAGCTATCTCGGCTATTGAAGAATGCTCGTTTGCTATGCCAGTTTGTAAAGTATGCAAAGGCCTTTCAACCAAGATTAACAAAAGAACAGGAAAGCAGGAGTTTCAGATATTTTTTGTACCTCATGGAGATGAATAATTCTCAGTCATTGGTTTACACAATGAAATCTCTTTTTTTTCCTCTATTCACTCAGTTTTTGCATTTTTTCAAGTTTATTAGTGAACAGATTTCAACTAGTAATTACCAAAGGTGGTTAATGTTTTCCCTAAAATGTTCGTAATTTATTTACTAAAATACTTAATATTCAATAATCAGAATTTGGAATATGGGGTTTAGTTTGAGTTTGGTTATAAAGTTATAGTTATTTCCTGCTGTGAAGCTTCACTTCACATTTAAGAGAGATTTAACAAGTCTCCGAAGAGAGAGAGTGTTTATATAAGATTGAAAGTTTTACACAATTGTAACCCTTTTTGCCCAAATATAGACATTGGATTTGCTAGCAGAAAAGGTGTTTAGGAACAAGGAGAACACGTATTTTACCATGTCAATGGTAAATAAAACTTTAAAGCTAATAGTATATTTACCATATAAATGGTAAAATATACTATTCCATGTCAATGGTAAAATATGCTATTAGCTTTAAAGTTTTCTCCTTCAGCAAAAAAATGGCTATAGTATATGCTGATTCTTACCAGGCAGTAAAGGATTAGTTCTTTTATTATTTCTTTTTGACATAGATTCCTCTGGAGATCTTCAAAATCTGCCTGGATGCAACACTGTACTACATGCTCTAGGTATCCCTGCTTGAGCAGGAGCATTGCACTACATGATCTCTAGAGGCCCCTTCCCAGCTCAACCATTCTGTGATTCTGTAATTCTGTGATAGTTCAGCTTGGGATTTGGAATACTGTTTGCCCTTCTGCAGCTGAGAGTATTTCTCGGTTTTTAAAAAGTTCCACTTCTGTGGCAAAAACATGAACAAAACAGTTAAAACTTCTTATATATTGAAATGTGCATGCTTAAAATACTTTAAAGGTGATCTTTTTGATACTCTAAGAATTAACTTTTAAATGAGCACACACTTGTGTGTAGATAGATGTTCATAGGTAATTGGAAGATGGAATACATTTAATGGATGGTTATGAATGGAGATGGTTAATTTTGTCTTATATTCAAAAAAATGTGTTAAAAAAGGGGGAAGAGACAAAATTAAAAAGGCCTAATGGAGAAGTTATTATCTACATTTAATAAGTAGATTATGTTTTAATAACATAAAGAATTTTATAGGAGAAAAGAGGATGGGAAAATATTTCAAAGCAGTTTTCCTTTATATTAAAAAAGATTTTTAAAAGCGGTAAGTGGTGTGATTAATCCAGTTTCAAGTTCTTAGCCTGCTTAAGATGTCTCAAGCCATACAAGAAAGATCTGAGGTACCTAACATTAATCACCACTTTTAAGAGACTAGAACTGTGGTAGAAAGAAAATGGTTAAGTTCTGTCTATCTTCTTCAAATCCGTATCACTTTCAAGGAGCAGCAAAACTCACTCCCTTATTGCCAGGTCATTTCTCATGACAAATTTCAAATATTTGCTTAGAAATATACCCATGGTGAAGATTTATACAGAGCTGTTGGAAGAATTCACAAAAGTAGGCTAGCTTTTTCTATGATTGGGAAAGTCTTGCCTCTCTTTATGAATCACCTAGAAAACTGAGTTACAGGTAGAGGACAAGTAAATAAAATTTCCTCTCAAAAATAGACATAAACAGACAAAATTATAAACAGACAAAAACAATGACATGTAATGGAAAGGATTAGACAACCATAACAGACAATATTGACATCTCTACCTCATTAAATGGAATCTACTCTAGAAACTTTCTATCTGAAGAAGTATTTCTTTGGCTAGTTCCCTTTCCTAACCAATGCCTTCCTCTTAACAGACAATCTGAGTTAAAAATAAAGTAGAAAGGCTTTGGGATATTTTTAGGCCTGTCTAGTCTTAAATTCCCCTTTTTCCTATCAAGACAAACAAAAGTCCCAAATCCTCTTGTCACAGGGTTAAACCAAAAACCCACTGGCCTTTGCCTGCTGGGTCAAAGCAAACAAAAGTCCTAACTATCCTTTCTTCAAGTTCTATACAAACAAAAACCTCCCGCTCTCCTTTTATTCTGTCTGCAAAAGGAGAAACCCCATATTTCTTTTTTTTTTTTTTTGAGGCTTTAAGCAAGCTCACAGATGTCTCAGGATAGTTCCTCTCAGCAAATATTTCATTCTCCTCCCAAATAGCAGCCTGTAGCAGGTTTCCTATCTACTCTTCCCAGATGAAGATGCAAATCATTTTATTTTTATTTTTATTTTTTATATTCCAGAGCTGTTTCTGCTCAGTGAACAATGACTTGTGACCAATCTGATATGCCTGATGCTCTGTTTCTCAGATCGGAGAATGGGTCTGTTCCATGCATGAAACAATGACCAAAAAAAAAAAACCATAATTCTTGGGGGTAAATAAATTTCACTGGAAAATCTGAAATACAGCACTGAAGCCCAGGTAAATACACAATGACATGCTAACGGGTCTTGGGGGGCAATGATTGATATCATGGGACCAGAAAACAACTAGGACTCACAAACAGCTATGACTTCATTTTGCTCTTTATTCAAAAGCTCCTTACAGTTGGACCTTTTCAGATGTCTTTCCAAAGCTACACACTGGTACACCTGTAGTTCTAAAGATACAGTCCTGATTTTGTTTATCTTTGGTTAAATAAAAGATCCTGAGCAGAAAAGCCTGCAAACTCTGTGAAGTACTGTATTTTAGCATTAGGTAAATGAATTATGCCTTGTAGAGTGTGATGTTACATATGCCTAGCATTTCCATATGAAGAACGTCAAGAAGCATGATAAAGCTCAGTCTTGGCTACATAGATGTTCCCTTTAAAGAACATATCTTACTGATCTGATGGATACTTGGGGAGGAGTGACTTCTATTTTTTGAAAAAGCCAAAAGAATATAGCAAGGCCTTGAACAACCAACAGACAGAAGATTCACTATCAGAGCTAGATTTTTTCCACTTTTCACAAGCCAGCTCAGATACATTTCAAAAGAAACAGAATTATTATATGCAGCTGAACAAAGGAAAGCCCATTTTGTGGATATGCAGCAGTTATCAAAATGAAACTACAGTTTCAAGTATGCCTTAACAATGAGAGACATGCTATATAAATGTGCCTGGCCTTTAGGATCAGCAGATAAGATGGGCAATGAAGGTTCTGAAGACTTTCAAAATATTTTTTGCCTAAAGAAATAAAGCTTAGAAATTACAGACAGAGAGGCTTAAAGAACTTTTCATACAAATCGTTAAGCAGTTTGTTAAAGTAACATAATGTTCACCGTTTTGTTACCAATAATGAAATGAGAACTGCAGTTGTAGAGTGCTTAAACTAAACTTTAAAATCTAAGATGTGCAGATATTTTACAACCCACCACATCCTTACTACACTGTTGCCCACAATTATAAAGTGCTTTAATGGCATCTTTCAGAGAGCTATGTTTGCTGATCCTGCTGATGTAAACCCCTCAACTAACTAGGATTTAAAAAGTAGTTTATGGAGGCTTAAGGAAAAGCACCTCTTTTTACAAAAGAAGATCATGTATGGTTGTCCAAAACCCAAAAGAACTTTTGAAAAACATTGGAAACAGACATTTGCTGATTACATTTTCATACTGCATGAAATAATTAACCAGGAACAAACAATCATGTTCAGGATAAAGGATTTTGAGGATAAGATGACTGTTGCTCTTTTTATCCGAACCATTAAAAAAGTTAATACCAAGCAAAGCACATTTTACATGGCTTAAAAAAAAAGTAAGTGTAAAAGGAATAGGTAGGAAAAAGCAATTATTGGTAAAACAGTTGGCATAGCCTATACAATTCAAAAACTGTGTGGAAAGACTTAAATCTGTGCGATTTAGATATTAGGCATTGTTGGAAGAAAATAAGAGCCAGAAACACCAAGCTAGTTTTTTTCGTATAAAACTTGAGTGCAGGTTTTACAATGCAAGTAATTAAATGCTTAGAAACACACTGTCCTTACAATTCAAATAGGAGCAGTGGAGAGATTTCTTTTCAAATTATGCTGTGAATATGAAGTAAACATATTTCATGCTACTATTTGGCCATTTAGTCCCCAAATGAATGAAGTCTAACTTATAAAAATTGTCCTGATAAGGATTACTTGTTTTCTACTTGCAATGAGCAAGCTAGTATCTTAGGTCCAAATTTCAGCTATTCATAAATTTCCCTTTATCACAGGCATTATCAGAGGATTCAACTTTTGGTATGATTGCATGGACGTTACAGAACATAAGTCCATGTGAAATTGCTTTGTATTCCAGGGTCCTTATCCGGAAAGGGCAATTTGTTTGTCCTCGCTACAGGCCCCTGTGAGTAATAATACAATTACTTTTGAAATAAAATTAGACCAATTAAGATTCATCTCATTTTGTTTCATTAAAAAAATGGAGAACATATCATCTTTTCCCTTTTTAAATCTGAGAGAGGTAACTGTTCCCTCTTTTCACTCACCTAGGACATGAACTACTTGTTTGAATTTCTTTCTTGGCCTAAAAAGAAGCAAATCTATATTTGTCATAAGATACAAACTGGAAAAGTATCTCTCTCTAATATAACCAAAGTCACCAGAGAAAAGGAAGCTTGATTCTAGAGCCTACTGGTTAAGATGTAAGCTTAAAAGAGACAGATCAGTATTTTGACCCATATACCAAGGGCTGTAATATCTATTTTACGTTAAGCAGGCAACGAACAAAATATAGTTTGTGATTCGCCCTCTAAGGTTACAGTCTGAGTTGCATGGTAAACTGGGATAAAAGAAAAAAGGAATGCTTTTCCTTGCCTAACCTTAACGGATTTAGATCTCTGACTACCGTTAAAGCTGATGTTTGTGCATGGACCTTGAGTGTTGTTTCACCTAAATCCGCACTAAGGGCATTTGGGACCCCGAGTCAGCCTCCCTGCTCAGAGGTGGGACATGATATACGCATGCCACTCCCCTTATGAGTAGCATGTGACACTTGGAGCACACTTGAAATGCAATGCAAGAAGCTAGAGCCAAAGAGGTACCCAGTCTCTCGAACCACATCTCAGGAAATTGCAGCTGAGGTCAGGCACTTAAATTACAGCCTTCAGCCCCCAAGTACCAAAATAAGCATGATGCTACCAGGATACATGCTCCTGACCTGGGGAAGATAACCAGCTTTTAGCCCTTTTGTACAGAGACCAGACTTGCTTATTCACTGAGAGTTGTAGATGAAGTCAGGTATCAAATCAGTTCATGATGCAAACAGAGCAGAAGTTTTTAAGGGATTCTCTGGGCGTGCGTGAGACCCTGCCAGCCCTCTTTTAGGAAAAGCAGGATCCTACACCACAGCAAGTCCTCCCAAAATAAGAGTCCTCGGACTGCTCCCTCCACCTTCACTCAGGAATGGGTTGCACATCCTCTGTCTTCCTTCCAGTTCAGTTAGCAGCATTTTGAGAGCCAAACCACGCAGAGGAACATCCAGAGAGGACTTTGAAGGCATATGTACACATTTATGGAGACAGACGAGAACATGGTCCATCATCTCAGCTGCAGAATCATTAGCACCAGGGACGCTGAACTCTCAGACTAAGGGGCTGCAGCCCATCTCACTGTGACAGAAGAGGCTGCCACTGCGAACAAGGCTACCATGCTGGACTCTGTCCCACTGCAAACAAGGCAATTCTGTTAACTAAGCAGGGCAGACTTGCTGGCAATGTGCAGACAGCACAGCCACAGCCAGATCATAGAATCATAGAATGCGCAAGGTTGGAAGGGACCTCTAGAGGTCATCTAGTCCAACTGCCCTGCACATGCAGGGTCACCTAGAGCACGTGGCACATCCAAGATGTTCCAGCAAAGACCAAAGGGAGGCAGAGACTGTGATCATGTCCTCTGCAGTCACTCTCCTGTCTATGTGGCAGGGGGGAACCTGCCAGAGCCACCAAGATTGGCTGGGAAACAACCAGATGGTCTTGGTAATGATAGCAGGTAGAGGAAAAAGGCACCAGAGAGGAGAATCAAGGAGAGAAAATGTGTCTGATTACCCCTCCTCACTTTGGAGAGAGAAGAAAGCAAATGCAAGAAAAGAATCATAGAGTCAGAGAGAGGAATGCAATAGAGTAAGGGAGGGATTTCTCTGGAAATGACAGAGAAAGTAGCAGTGGGTGGCCAGGTTAGAAATAAGGCAAATATAGATCTGGGGACAGCTTTAGGTGTGTAAGGCAGGATAAGGGAAGAGGTAAGGGGATAGAGATATGGTCAAGGAGGAAACTAGCAACCTAGGAAAGGCCAAAGAGTCTGGAATAGACTATATTGTGAAGAGAAAGGGCAGGAGGCAGAGAAGACTGTAGGTAAAGTATTGATTTGGGACTTTTTAGTCAGTAGTACAAGTGGATACTAAGAAGAAGAGGTAAGGAGATAAGCAAGCCAAAGGAAAGGGGAGGATGAAAGACATGACAGATCTGCAGAGAAAAGGCAGGACCCCATCTGCCCCAGACAAGTCAGTAAGGACAGAAACAAAGCGGACTCTGAAAGGTATTCTGTGAGGATGAGCAGAGACAAGCTCTCCACGGCACTGCCACCTCCAGCTAGCTGCAGGGCATGGCCCTTGCAGCCCCTGTCCACAAGTGCCATGTAATGTCCACTCTCTGAAGAGTAGGAAGGTGAATTCCACCTGTGCTCCTGCCACACAGTGCTACCACACACTTCCTGGGCTGTGTTTCCTGGATCTTCTCTGGACACCTTAATTGAAGCTCAGAAGTCTGATTGGCACAAATGCTGAGCTGTCACAGATCTGCAAAAATGCCATGGCACATGTGTTTTGTGCTTGCGTGATGTTGTCCCAAGGCAGGTGTCTGAAAAGCCTGGTCTTCATGTGGCCATCCAAAACTGGCTGATACTTGAAAACAAAACTCTTTGTACCTGTTTCCTATCCATAAGACGAAAGTGGCAATATCCCTGCAGCTCTTCACATTGTGGAAGTGTAAAGCAAAGTCCTCTGGGTGTTTGTGGGTTCTGCAGTTAACAAATCCAGAGGCATGCTCATGAGGAATAACTATTCATGGACTGAGCACTGTTCAACCTGTACTCTGAATGAGACAGAGGTCCTGCAGAAAAGATAGTGCGCTTCCTCCTCCCCCTACCCCATATTGCTGTAGGTAATGCCTGTACTCACATAAACAAAAAAGCAGTTTAACATGGCGCCGCCATCTTAACAATCTTCGGGAGATTTGGCTTTACACTTTTCACAATGTGTTACAAACCTTATTATGCACGAACTTTTGAAGTGTTGATTTGGAAGAGGCATTATGGTGTCCTAGGAACATCTGTTATCTCCTTCTCTGGAGATCTTCAAAACCCGCTTGCACGCAGTCCTGTGCCACATGCTCTAGGTGACCCTGCGTGTGCAGGGGGGCTGGATTGGATGATCTCTGGAGGTCCCTTCCAACCTTAACGATTCTGTGATTCTGTGATTTGTTATAATGTCGTAAAGTAACAGAACCTCTGCAAATGTCATTTAGCAGATGAGAAAGCAGCAATGGATACCTACCACTGGTTTTCCCATGGGCAGGTACAAGGTGGGTTGATGAGCTACTGCCAAATTTCTCCAGGAGGAGGAAATTTCCCCTGTCATTCATATGGTGATATTGTCACGTATGCCTGGTTTCATGCACAGTACTGAGTGGAAGTGAGGAAAATCTGGTGTTTCGAGGATGGCATCAGGAGGCATCTGACAATTGAACTCGGGCAAGAGCATAGCACTGGTCTTGTTATTTTTATAAGAGTCTCCTAGCTACTTGAATGACAGTGACACTTTCTTGCAAAATGTTTCTGTGATGAATCAAACATAAAAAAAAAGGATGTCTTCTGCATTCACAGCAGCTTCAGGGATACTGTGGATTGTCTTAGACTGCTGCGTAATCACTTTCATCCATTTACACTGAGTTTATGGCCATGCCATTCCTATTTTTTGATTTGTATTTATTTTCCCACTCTTTGGTTGAACACAGGACTGGTACAAATAGCGGTTCTCCAACATATGGAGAACATAAGTTATACAGCACTGCACAGTGCACTGCTGTTTGCTATGGCTCCCTGTCAGAAGAGCTGCTGATTACTCCTGAAACTCAGCTCCTTGTCTTGCTCCTTATTATTCACCAGCATGGGTTCCTTGTTCATTTGTACACAGAAAATAAGCTCGCTGAAAATACTGTGTCACAGGTAAATCAGACTAGTACTGTGACATGTTATTGCTACAGCTTTAAGTTCCTGTAGTCATTATTCATACTAGTTACACATAAGCATTATGGAATAAAATACAAAAACATGTTTTAAGATGAAACTTTGCAAAATCCAGAACATTGGTGTGCTTATTCTCTAAGGGATTTTTTGTTTTGTTTCCTGTGTATGCCTGTTGATACATGTCTCCAGGCAAATGCTCCCCCTATACACATTTTTATCATTGTCATATTATCAGCGCATGCAATATAATACACAGATCTGTTAAAGCACCAATGATGTCTCTATTGGCCGTCTTCTAAAAGAGCTTGGTGACCTTGGTTAATTAGCCATGTAATAAACCAGAACTGAAAGAGCCTATTCCCACAAACCACAGCACAGCACCACTCCACCCCCCGCTTGTCAGAGATGCTCTGAATAGGAAGTCAGCAGACGCAATGCAAAGTGCATCCACTTAGCCTTACAGCCCTTTTGAATATATGCAAAGATTAACAAAGGAATTTCTTCCAGCCACTGGTTAAGAAACAGTCTTTAAAACAAAAAGATAAGTTTCTAAATAGTTGTGGCTATTATTCCTCATTTCTTATTGGCTGGTTATATTTATAGATAGATAATTGTGTATATTTCTGAAGCATCACAACATTTCTATTACAAAAAAAAAAAAAAAAGCCTTAGAAGTTCCCTTTCAGAATCTGCTTTTTCAGTTGTTTTATTTAAGATATTCCAAATATAAGACCCTGAACACTTCAATTAATTAATAGTTAATATTGTATTCTGTAAGTAGAACACATTTTGTACCCATGCACATACTACTCTTAAAAAAAAAAAAAAAAGTTATGTTAATAAAAACCACATGAAAAAGTGTTATATTACCTCACAGGAAGTTTAATTTTTGTTGTTTTGTATATTTTTGACTAAAAAAAAACAAACTTGAAAAAACTTAAAGCTATTCTGAAAATAAAATTGTTTGTGCCTTTATCTGAAGGCAGAAGGAAAAGAGAAAGAGAATCCTTTTTTCAGTAGGTTCTTTGATTTTTCCCTACCAGAGTCTTCAGAAATAAAAGAAAACCCTTATTTAAGTCCAAGCAAGAATCACTGAAGTTTTAAAGTCTTAAGTTTTTAAGGTCATGTCAGTTCATAGCAAGCGTATCCATGATAAAGTTACTGAGTTAATGCCTTCTGCGTGTGTAGTTTTTTTTTTTTTTTAATTGCTATAGGAGTTATTTCTTTCTTCAGCAAACTTTCTTGAGGCACATGAATATTATCCTTCCTCAGCATACTCCTGAGCTCTGGCACTACACATAAAGCAAAATAATTAGTTAAATAAATAAAATAAAAGAACTTGAGACACTAAAACTGCTTTTCATACCATTAACTGTCACTTCATACTGGACAAATATTTGTATTTCTTACAAGAAAAAAAGCAAACAAAAAAACCCAAAAAAACAGTATTGATACCATCATTTTCTTGAACTGAACTTACTTATTGCTCCAAACCTCTTTTCATTTTCCAAGTTTTCATTTTCATTTTCCAAGTTTTCCAAACTTCTTCCTAGATATTCTTCATGGAAGAATCCCAAAATTAGCAGACTTATTTTAGCGAAACGTATTAGCCAACTCATTCTCTGTGTTTTCTAATACGGTCCAATAGAACTTTGGAATAGATTTAAAGACTCAAAAAGCTACCCATTTTGATAGCTAGTTCAATAGACAATGTGAATGTGTATGTGTGGGTTTGCTTCCATATAGAAAATTGACAGTTTTGAACCACATATTGCAAATGCAATACTTACACAGGAATGAAATTTCTCCCATTTATAGTAAGAATATGCATAAACAGTTCAGGATCAGACTCTTCCACTGAATTTTCTGTTAGATTTTTGACATCTAGGATCACTAAAGCCATATTAAAAAGCGTAATTAGATAGAAAGAGTAGTAGATAAATACAATCTGTGTACGGGGCACTTGAAGTTGCAGAAAATTCCAGCAAGCAAACAAGAATAAAATAGGAAATAGTGAGTTACCATAGACCCCAATACTGTAAGCACTTTGCAAGACAGATCAATTTGACCCTTCCCAGGTATGAAGATGGGCACATATTTAAAAGTTGGCAGAACTGAGGCTCTTAGGGTTTAAAAATATTTTGTTGCATCAGGTATATTTCATTGGAAGTATAACAGTCCCATCAAGAAAAGCTAGTTGGTACTGAAAATACACAAGTGGGCTGTAATCCTCTCTGGCAGACCCTGATCCTGCCACTTCCTACATGTTCGTGCAGGCACACTAGATCTTCAGGACCGCAGCAGTGAATCCATAATCTGTGATCCAAGGTAGAGGGGTGTTCAAGGAGGTGTTCAAGGTTAGCCCAGCCCGCCACTTGGGAAATCCTAAGAGCAGCAGGCTAGAGGTCAGCTCAGTCACAGGGGTTTGCCACTGCTTCATAAACATATACCCAGGAGCATATTTGCCTGACTGCAAAAGCCATGTGCCCCAGAAGGGAAAAGTTTGGAAATGTCAGCTGCAGGCACACTTCTCCTCTCTGATTTTCAGCGCCTTCAGATTTGCAGGAGCTGGAGGATGATGCCCTCCTCTGGCTATGCATCCTGTTTTCATCAAACCTCAGAGGCTGAAGAGAAATCACTTTGAACACTGAGGCGGGGAACTGGAGGCAATTACTTGTGATTGATAGCACTAAATATGAAACCGCATGTACCTCATCCATGAAGCATGGAATCAGCAGCATATTGTTAGTGGTGGAGATGAATGGGACTTGAGATAACCTTGGCAAATTAGGCATATGTTAGCATTAAGCTTTGTCAGTAAGCAGGCTATAAATTACAGACATATTGTAACTCCATAAACTCATCTAATGAATTGAATGACAGTGGTAATTTGAGGCAGAATGGCACTGTTTAACCCTTTTAACAATTTAGCTGCATTTCTATATTATGCAACAATCCAAACTGTATTAAAGGGTGGGTGTTTAATATTTGCTGCAAGATAACATAACCATGACAAGGAAAAATTGCTCTATGTTGCATATGCATTTTAACAAACAGTTGGTAACCTACGAATTACTTATGAGATGATGAAAAGGGGATGAAAAAAGCATGGAATAGCTGGGGAGGGCAGGCTCCTTCTTTCTTTTATAGTTTTATCATTATTTTTCTGTATGATCAAGCTAAACATACTTAAGCAATAAGGCACAGCATGCTGTGCATTTCTGAGATACTCCTGAACACCTTGGGAGGTGTTATAAGGTACGAGGCTAAAGGGCAAGTGACTTTAGTCACAAGAGAGGTGCAATAATCCCTTCAAAATGCATGGCCTGCAGTGTCTTATTGCTATTCTGAAATGGAATTTATAAATGAAAATAAGAGGCAAAAGTCAGACTCCTGCATTTACTGGCTGCTATTGACAGACTTCTGCCATCAGTGACAGCTAATCTGGGTTTCTGAAGCCATTTTCTGTTTTACTGTATATTTCAGCTGAAGTCACATTTTAAAATCACTGGCACATCAATGGCATAAAAGGGCTTAAAATCGAAACTGGAAAATTAAATGCAGCATGCCATTATTTAAAATGAGTTGACATAATAAAAAGTGGTTTTGTTCTTATTCAAATAGAAGCAATTGAAACAATGGCTATACCAGTTATACCATCTGTATAGCTGCTTGCTGTAAACTAACAAATTAAGAAATAAGTGATTCCCACTTATTTTACGAAATTTTATGAAAGCACATTTCTTCGCATGCTATAGCTCTAGGCACTTGATCCTGACATTCACATAAAACACTGAAAAAAATGTAGAAAATTTACCATAATACACATCATTCCCTTCAAAAATACATGTCAAATGAAACAAACAGGAGCCTTTATCTCAGTGCCAAGTGAGTAGAGAAATCAGAGGGTCAGTCCTATGGGCTGCATGGTAAGAAGAGGGCCTTGGCAGAACGCACAATAAACAGAAAGTGAAAATCTTACCACATGCCACTTTTTATTAAGTAAATAATTATTACTTCTGTGACTCATCTGTGATAATCAGCCACAGGAGTAAATGTAATGGTTTCTAGAATGAGCAGAAAATCATCAGAGCAACTGATTTGAGTTGAGACGAAGCACCTGGAGTAAGCAAGGTGGGGGAAGATGAAGTGGGAAAAGTTAGTCTTTCACCCTCATTTCTTTTTAGACATTGACTTTATCACTACTTCAGGAAATACGTCTGTACTGCTAGTCCAGTAAGAAAAACAAAGTATCTATGAGGTTTGCCTGCAGTTACACAGGGAGAGGAAACACACATACAAAAGGAATTGTTGTTTCCAGCAGCCCTTTTTGTATTGTTGTTTTTGCTGTTTTGCTTTGTTGTTGTTTTTTAATGTATGTAGCCTTAACACCACACTTGATAAAGTGTCTGAGATGAAAAAGAAGTTTTCTATTGCTAAGAGCTGCCGTATGCTAAATTTGAGAGGGCAGCCAAGACAGTAAGATACTGCACTGGCCAATAGAGACATGAACTTATAAATAGGGGTGAAAAGATAAATTTGTGAGCAGCTGGCATGGAAACCTTAAATAAAGCAGAGCTTATCTTCTCTGGCTACACGCCCACTCTTCCAAATCCAGGTGTCTCAACACTGCTCTTGCCAGTGTTTCCTGTATGATTTGGTATTTTCCATTATCTGGAGTATCCTAGCCCCGCATTATCCTGAAATAGAATCAGTGACTGTAATACATAATAAAAATATAATAAGTCTTGTAACATTGCTGTGATATCAAGGGTGAAAAATGATTTTTTTTTCCAAATTAAACAACTATAGCACACTTTTCCCCTAATGCATAGGATGCAGAGCTCAGGAGGTCTTTCTCAAGTCATGAGTGTTTATTATTTCTTTTAGTTCTATCTACAGGTGGATCATTAATTAGAACTAGAACTAAAACTTCAAGTTCAAAAAAACAGTTCAAAAAATCTAGTGTTTTTTTTTTCCCTCTTTGGATTTGGTTTTCCTCTGATATTTTTTCCTGGGACCATCTACAGTGGTTCTAGATGCCTGTGTTTAGGTACCTAAACACAGGTAACTCCCACGATTTACATTAGGCAGCTTCCAACACTTACAGGCACAAAACTCAAAGGGTGCTGTCAGGTCATCCCTTTGCAGTTGTAGAAACCAGTCTTTCCTTAAAGAAACAAATAAATACATAAATTTCACACTTATTCTGCCTCATTTTAAATGGAAAATGGTTTCTTCACTAAAACATACTGCATATCTTTCATATACAAAAAGAAGAAATTTAAAACTAATGACAATAAATTCATTTTTTCATATAGCAGAAAGTATTTCCTCTAAGCATTCCTGGACCAAAAAAAAAAAGAATGCTGAGAAGAGTAACTAGCTATAGTTTATGGATATGAGCTTGAGGCAGAGCCAATGTTCTAATGTCCTTCTTCACATCCCAATCAGAGATCATAGGCAAATACAGACATCTTTGTAGGAAACTGGAGTAAAGGGATGCACATGGATCCTGCCCCTGCTTGGATACATCACAGAAATCCTCCACTTTTGAAACTCACAGTGTACATGTTGAAGAAAAGTCGCTTCACACATTTCCATCTTCTGTTAAGCTATGCTGTGTTTCACAAAAATTGCATGTCAATGGAACTTTGTAAATGCTTAAATAATGGGATACTGTGAGTGCTTCAGAGCTCCTGGTACAAATCTGACCTCTGAATAAAATTGGTTCTTCATTCCAGAAAAGATTACTGTGACCTTTATTTCTCCATTTTCCTAATGGTTTTTTCACTACAATGACAAAATTGAATGACTATCTCAGCCATCTGTAAGATTTGGAATTAAATTTACCTAGTGCAAATCAATAGAGTGGGAATCAAAACTAAAAGCCTGGTGTTATTTTTGCAGAAGTCTGTGTGTAATACAACTTTGCGTTTAACCTCTGCACTAAATGGTGACTCCATAACTAAGTCATCCACTGAATGCATGCTTTACATATTTAATGGGATCAAACTATTTTGATAAAAAATGATTAATGGCAAGATCTGTCAAAAGTGATTCAGAGGAATCAAGTCTATTCAGTCCTGGGAGTTTATTAGGCCCTATGTTAGAAAGCCTATTTCAGACACATATAAAATGGTCATTTCAGTGGAAAATAGGATGACTGCTATTTGACTTATATAAAGTTTACATGATCTAGTTCTATTGAAAGATTTTTCATGTATATAGAGAAAAGAAATTCACACCCAGCAGTGAGTCAGTAGAAAGGACTAATACAGAGTTTCCTCATACACCATTCCAGCTGCAGGAATCTCAAAGAAGTGGACTCATATCTCCTCCTGGAGAGTGCCGGCATCTTGGTGATATTCTGCATAAGAAACTGCCTATTTCTAGAGCTACCTTGAACCGGCCTTGAAAAGACCTGCAAGCATTTGATTTTACCTCTGGCAAACTGCAGATGTAGAAGCAGCTGAAATGATCTGCCTGAAGCAACTTCAACAGGCAACCCAGTATCACTAGAACAGAACCCCACTTTTCTCAAGCTCATTTCCCTTATTCTGTCTCGCAGACTCCAGTGCTGTGCTTTTCTGTGATGCCTGAGAATCACAGCAAATGGGTAGCAGAGGAGTCACCCTTCAAAAAGTTTATTCTGTGGCATCAGCACTACCTGTCCCATTGCTCTCTCTCAGTGATAAAAGAACCATGGAGGCCTCATTTACGTTAAGGGAACAGGATTCAGGCCAAACAAATGCTGTAGTGCTCCAGAGAAGTGCTTCAGAGAGTACTGGAATTTAACATTTGCTCTATTTTATTACCTCATTACAAGAGTAAATAATGTTTCAAAAGGGACCAGGCTGACTTCTTCCTCCCCAGCGTAAGAGTTTAAGTGCACTGAGAGAAACTCAGAAGAAGCAACCACCCACAGTCTCTTGAAGAGACATGATGCCACCTATCGTATGATTAGCAATACCTCATCTGCCCATCCAGCAAAAAATCCCAGCACTCACTGAAATCCAGATGCAGTGAAAGCCAGAAGCAGAAAGATGCTCACCCGTTCATTGTGCCATTGGGTATCATGCAAAATCTCTGTACTCCAGCTTTGGGCTGCATGCCTCAAGCTGCCGTGCTCCGGTTCTTCAGCAGCACAGATGTGGTTCAGAGGAAAAATACACTTGCGCTCCAGCTATCTCAGCTGGCAGTCTCTCAAGGACTCTCACAGCTCATAGGGTCTGCGAGACCTCCTTAGATAATGGGTAACCAGCTCCTTACAGTCTCTCCCTCCTTCACAGCACCAGTCTAATTAGCTGGCGATTTACCAGAGGTAAATATTAATTAATTGAGATGAACCTTCTTTTTACCTGAATATTTCAATTTAATTTTTATTCTTCCATCCAGGACATGCATCATGCAAGAAGGCCCCATTAGTGCATTAAAATTGAATATTAATAGGGTCTGTGAAAGGATGGGAGGTATAATTAGCTTTTAAATAACACACAAGTGTAAGCAGGCAGTATGATGATGATAATGATAATAATAATATATCGCCACTTACGATAAAAACATCAATTTTAATAAAACACACAATTAAGACGAGTTCTAAATATGATTCCACCCTCATCTGAACTGGTCGCTACACAAATATTCTCAGTCTGTAGTCCCTGGGTGGCCATGCCCAAGAGTGAAAGGCAAGATTCAAACACACGCTATCCTCCCCTCTCCACCACCCTTACTTTGTTTTCTTCTGGTAAAACTACTTAGTCAACCAGGCTAAAAGAAAACCACAGTGCTTGGATACAAATTACTTGGGTCTTAGGTTCTGATTGTGCTTTTGTAAAGGGCTCAGCCTTACTCCTTCAAAGTAAATTTTTTGCAAATTTGGTAAACTATTGCACCTCCCCAAACACTGAATAAGTGCAGAATAAGCTTTTTGAATTCCTAATTGCCCAATTTGGAAGCATAACTAAACTAGATGTAAAACTCATTGACTTCAGCTCAGCTGCCTTACTGCAGAAGGGGAGACAGAGTTCCATATTTCGGCAGAGAGAACTAGAGACCAGTAAAGCACAGGCAAAAAGCTTCTTTGGATTCCACAGAGGGTAAGTTAAGCCCTGGTTCTTCTAAAATCTTTCTTGAATGCACATTAGGAGTTCAGTCTTACTCAGGTGACATTTTCTAGATTGGGATCATGGCCCCCACCGACTTTGGTGAGACCATCCTTTCACAGTTTATTTTTGTGAGCTGCCCAGTTAGGCCACCACTGCAGATTTCCAATTAAAAAGAGAGAAACACTAACTTAGGGATCATGTGACTTAAGAAGAGTAACTAATAAAAAAGAATATTAAATAAGTGTTTGTATACTTTAAAAGTACTTCACAGATATGAATTAGTTATCTCTGATATAAGTAAAAATAGTTGACTGGAACCAATTGCTTGCTGAATTCACTGGGGCTAGGATGTCATCACATAAAAGAAGCTCTATGGATAGAATAGCTTGCAACAAGCTCTGACCTCATGGAAGTTTTCAGTCATCACAGGCAGTAAATAGGTCATATTTAACCCCTCAGCCCTACAAAAGGAAAAAGGAAAGGAAAATATAATTTAAACACAACAGCACTTTTGAGCATCAGAGTCAATTTGTAGCATATATTTTCAAGGAGACAAATGCAAAAAAAAATGTTAAAATTGTTCAAAAAGAAAGAGGAACAGATGCAGTTAATAACTCAGGAAACAATGATTCATTAAATAAATTGGGGATCAGAGTTCTTAAAACTGCATGTAAAGAATTAAAATTGGTCTGATTGATTGCATTAAACATCAAGCAATTAGGATCTCATTTGACAGAACAGAGGTGTAGCAAGGAAGCACAAAGTTTATGAAGAATAATACTGCAGTTTCTGGAAATGAATGCATTTTTGTAGATGTTCTTAGTTAAACAGATGAGGAAAATGAAATGCTGTCAGCAAAGACATGTGTGTGTGATTCATAAAAATTCATTTTCAAGGCAGTTTTATTCTAACTCCATTATAACACTTCCCATGCCAAAATACTGAACTTTGACCAACCCTTTCTCACTCCTCTCATGAGTGAAGTCATGAGACACAACTGCTAGTCAAAATTCAGAACCTTTCTGTTATTTCCATTATGACTATAAACTGACAGTTTTTACTAAAAAATATTCACACAAGCTGTTGTTCTCCACAGCAAAAAGACAAACAGCTCTTGTTGTCCTTGAAATCCTTGTGTTAGTGAGAACAATATGCAATATTTCATTTAAGTGAAGGTAGCATATAATAGTCTTTACAAGCTTTGAGATCATTTTGCTCATTGTTTGAAGATGCCACTCATTATTCCTTGTGATTTCCTCTTATCTCTGTATCTTACAGTCTACAAATCATCTTGTTCATTTGAGAGTAAAGCTTGGAGGCAAAGCTCCTATTATTAATTCCCTTTTCTTAACATCTTCAAGGATTAGGTGAAGAAGTAGTTACTCTGTCCTTTTGGGATATCCTGACTTCTCCTACTGAGTCCAAAGCAACTCTTAAAAATGCAGACAAAAGTATCCATCCAGCAATGCACTTAGTGGTAGAGTACATTCACCAGCATTTCAAGAGCTTTAATGCTTTGAAAGAGCAGGCTCTAAAATTTTGTCTTCATCTGCATTCCTAATAAACAATCAGTCACTCTGGGTGAGTTCCTCATATAATTGAAAGCAACAAGCATGTTTCCATTTCCTTCAGTCAGGTGAGAATTCCCTGTTTCAAATAAAAAATCATTTTACTGTGTATGATTGAATGTACCTATATTTAATCCATCTTCATCTTCCATCATACTCACTCTTTTTTAATGTACCTCACCAATTCATTTCAGAATGAAGTTAATCTTAGGCTTCAGTGCTATGTATAAAACAAATGACATCTTTAAATGGTGAGCTAAAGAGTGAGCTAAAAGACTCTAAAATACTCTAACTACATGTTGTCATGTTAACCATAGGGTATAGCACCAATTCCCCTCTCTTCATGATGGAACAGAGCTATCTGCATTTTTATAGACTGCACACGAGTTACATGCTCTTACACCCACAGATTGCTTTGTCTGATGTCCACATCCTGTGAACTTTCCTCTGTTTTCCCTGCCAGCAGCAATGCAGCTCACCCCAAGGAGGCATTGTTGTTTTCAGTTATGTACAAGCAACACTAAACCAAATTCTCCAGTTTCCAAATAGTTGGTGACTATGCCTCTTAATTAAAGACTCGAGCTTTCACTTAAGGGGAAATGCATCCCTCCTTACACAAGGGACAATCTAAAGCAAGAACAGAAGAAAGAAACTACCCTTACTACTATCATAGACATTACAGGCCTCTGAGTAGTATGGTAACAGCTGTCCCATATCTTGGTATTGTCCAGCAAGGTAATGGACCACTGAATCTGTTTGTATACCATTACACTAACCTTCCCCTATCTTCACAGCATTCTCTAACCTGGTCCATGGTATAGGTCTCCACAACAAACTAGGTTGGGTAGATAAGCTCCATGATCAGACTGCTTTGCTGCCTCTTCCACCTCCTCAGAAATCAGTCTACTACCAGGCCTTTACATTTAATCTTTCACTAGTATGTTGGAACTGAGCATGTTCTTTCCCTTTCATAATATGTGTTTTAAAATAATTTTTAAATTTTTAATAATTTTTAAAACTTTACATTTTAAACTAAATTTTATTTGGTTGCTAATAAACAGGCTTTTTTCTTATGTTTCATGAACTGCAAGATGTGCCTGCCTGTTGATGAACCAGGCACAGAAAGGTAATATATCATCATTTTATTCACATAGGAGCTTAGAATTTCCTGACAGAAAGACAGGAAATGAGAATCAAACCAGGGTAAGAAAGTAGCAGCATGAAAGAATTGAAAAGGAAGAGGTCTGTATTGGTCAGAGGTCATCTCATGCTAACAATAATAATTAAAGTGAATCAGGTTACTCATGGTCTATAAATTACATTTTCTCTCCACAACCTTAAAAGCAGCTTTCAATGGCTAGCTCTTCTGTAGGCATCTAAATTATGTCATTTCCTATGAGCATCTACAGTTAAGTCTTAATCCCTTGTGTTTTGCTGTAGTAGAATCATGGGTTCATCAGGTAATCTGTCCATATTTCCCTTCTGCACCAGAAATGTATAAATGAGGAGGAGTGAATTTACCAGAAACACTTAAATTTTTTCCTTGTAAGAATAAAACAGTCGGCTTTGAGCAGATTTTTTTTTTTACTTCCTTTTTTTTTTAATGTCTTTTGCAAGGATGGGATGCAACGATGACAATTTGTGGGCTAGTATTCTGCTTTTTTAATAGTGGAAAGGCCTTTCAAAACTGGAATTCTTGAAGAAATTCCCCAAAAGACAACCTGATTTAATGGTCTCCTTTTAAAAGCTGTTCTGAACTGAATTCCTTATACTTTAATGCTTTTGTCTCAACTCTCACAGGTTTCATCCTGGACTTTGTGATCTGCAATGATGTGAAAGAATACAGCTGCATAAATAATTCACCAATCGAAATTTGATCTCCAGTATAGCAAGGGATTCACTAGAAAATTTATTCATTTTTTTTTATTAGAAGCAAAATCTTAAACTAGTGCCACAGACTGCCCAGAAGGCAGAAGAGAGGAAAGCTATTGTGACCACAACCAGACAGAAGGTGTAGAAATTCTTTTTGTATCAGCCAGAGTAGGTATATCACCTTTACCTTTACCTTTACCTTCAGACTCAATTAATCAGTCAGTGTAATATAGACTAGAAGTGATACGACACAGCTTTGTGTTGAAAGGCATGCTATAACTACAATAAGAATTCATGGAACAAGCAAGAAGCACGTTTTCCATTCAAAAATTCAGAAAAAGTAAATCAGAGGTTAACTAAGGTTCAGTCAAGGAGAAAGGACATCTCCCTCTAAGTCAGGTAGCTCTGCTAAACTTTAGGGATCTGATTTATAGACTGGAGTTCAGAACCCTCCTCCAGGTGTTCTATACTGATCCTGGGGGCATTCAGGCAGCCAAAGGTGAGCTCCAAAGTCGGCACTCTGAGTGAGAAACTGCCTAGAGCTGCCAATAGAGATTATGTCAGATGGATGTAAACTCACGCTGCCTCTAGAGAGGGCCTTGGGGCTCAGGAAGGAGATGACAGGAAAGGGCCACCTAGAGAGAATGATGCCGAGCACTCAGACTCCTCTCTTGGTCTTCTTTCAATCAGACTAAGCAAGCACACCCAGCTCGTTAATCTCCTCTTGAATTTCTTTATCATCCTAGGGACTTTTCCCTAAACCACTTTAAATCATTGTTTTCTTAACACAGGTGAAGCAATTTTCTAAGTAAGGGATTTCTAGTACCCTGCGTAGGAATACTGCTAATTCTTGCTTCCTACCCAAACTAGTTTGTATGATGTGCCCATAATTATCTAAGTGGTTCACTGTCATCCTAAAATCAGCCTTTCTATCTAAATCCACATTCTATTTATTTCCCCCCAAAGAGCCTCTGACTCACAGCAAAAAGTAGTTATTTAACTCTGTAAGACTTAAAAAGACACTCACATTGGTTATCCTGATTCCCAGGAGAAATTCCATTTCAGTGGAAAAGAGGATGACTGGTATTTACCTTATATAAAGTTGACATGGTACTTAAACAGACCACAAGACTGCTTAGAAGCCTTGCTGACTCATGCAAGACAAGGGAGAGAAATGGCAGCATTGTCACTCCCTGAACCCACAAATTGCCAGTGCCCACCTTCCATCAGAAAAGCATCCAACTCATGTTTAAGCCATTTATATTCAGTAATTCACCGTCAGGCTTGCCCTCCATACAACACTGAGGATCAACATCACCAAATGGGAAGAAACAGCTCACTGATACTTTTCTTCATGGATAGTGCTCACAGCCATGACTTGGCCAACATCTTCTCTATCCTCATACACTCCAGCACTCGGACAGCCGTGGACAGCAGTGGCTAGTGTTACCAGCCTGGCTTTGGTCCTACCCTCTCACTGTGGTCCTGCCCAGGTTTTGAAGATCTCAAAAGAAGGGCCTCTGTGGACAGGGCCTCTGTGGACAGGGCTCTGTCACTCTCACAATAAAGAAGTTCTTCCTCACATGGAGACAGAACTTCCATGTTTCAGGTTGTACCCATTACCTCTTGTCCTGTCACTGGCCACCACTGAGAAGAATTTGGCCCTATCCTTCCTACATTCACCCCTTAAGTACTTATACATATTGATCAGATCTCCTCTCTCTCTAGGCTAAACAGGCTCTGCTCACTTAGTCTTTCCTCATAGGATAGATGCTCCAGTCCCTTAATAATCATTGCCACTCTTTCCTGGACCCTTTCTAGAAGCTCAATGTTCCTCTTGTACTGGGGAGCCCAGAACTGCACACAATGCTCCAGGTGTGTCCTCGCCAGAGCTGAGTAGAGGGGTAGGATCCTCTCCCTCGAACTGCTGGCAACGCTCCTCCTAATGCAGGCCAGGATCCCATTGGCCTTCTTGGCTACAAGGGCACATTGCTGACTCATGGTTTACTTGTTGTCAACCAGAACTCCCAAATCCATCTCCACAGAGCGGCTTTCCAGCAGGTCAAGCCCTAATCTGTACTGGTGTCGGCAGTTATTCCTCCCCAGGTGCAGGACCCTGCACTTGTCCTTGTTGAATCTCTGCTCAACTCTCCATCCTGTCTAGGTCCCTCTGAAGGGCAGTACAGCCCTCTGGAGTGTTGGCTACTCCTCCCAGTTCACTATTGTCCACAAACCTGCTAAGATGCAGTCTTTCCTCTCATCTATGTCATTGGACGAACAAGCTGAACAGCACCGGGCCCAGTACTGATCCCTGTGAGACACCACTGGCCGCAGGCCTCCAGCTAGACTCAGCCCCATTTATCACCACCCTCTGAGCTTTACCACCTGGCCAGTTCTCCATCCACCTCACTGGCCCCTCATCTAACCCACACTTCCTGAGTTTTCGTAGGAGGATGTTGTGGGAGACGGTATCAAAAGCCTTGCTGAAGTCAATTTGACAACATCCACGGCTCTCCCATCGCCCATCCAGCCAATCATCCTATCGTAGAAGGCTATCAGGTTCATCAAACATGACTTCCCCTTGGTGAATTCACGCTGACTGCTCCCGATCACCTTCTTTTCCTTGACATGCCAAGAGATGATCTCTAGGATGAGCTGCTCCATCACTTTTCCAGGAACGGAGGTGAGGCTGGCCAGCCTGTAGTTTTCCAGGTCCTCTTTCTTCTTCCACATTATGTACATGCTCTTTTTCTCATTAAGTTTACCCAACAGCTCCTTGCCCATCCATGCAGGTCTCTCGCTCCCCTTGCTCAACTTCTTTCTTATAGGAATTCACCAATCCTGAGCTTGGAGAAAGTGATGTTTCAATATTAGCCAACTCTCCTGGACCCCCTTTCCTTCTAGGACCCTGGCCCAGGGAATTCTTCCAAGGAGGTCCCTGAAGGAGTCAAAGTTAGCTCTCTCAAAGTCCAGGGTTGCAATCCTACTTCTGGCCCAGCTTCCTCCTCAAAGAACCTTAAACTCCAACATCTCATATTCACTGCCTCCAAGACTGCCCCCAATCTTCACATTTCCCACTAGACCATCTCTGTTTGTTAGTATCAGGTCTAGCAGCGCCTCTCCCCTTGTTGGCTCATCAACCACCTGCATCAAGAAGTTATCTATCTGCAATGTTCTTCAGGAATCTCCTGGACTGTCTCTTCCTAGCTGTGTGGTTATCCCAGCAGACATCAGGGTGGTTGAAGTTCCCCATAAGGACCAGGGCCTGGGGTCATGAGGCTTCTTGCAGCTGCCTGTACAAGGCCTCATCCACTTCCTCTCTCTGATCAGGTGGCCTGTGGTAAACTCCCACGATCGTGTCGCCCTTGTTGGCCTGCCCTTTAATCCTCACCCACAGGCTCTTGACTCGTGCTTCGTCCTCCCCTTTTCTGAGCTCCATACATTCCAGTTGCTCTCTCACATAAAGCGCAACTCTGCCACCTCTCCTTCCTGGCCTGTCCTTCCTGAAAAGTCTAAAGCCATCTATGGCTATATTACATGAGAGCCGTCCTACCATGTCTCAGTAGCTGCAATGAGATCATGGCCCTGCAATCGCACACACATCTCCAGTTCCCCCTGTTTATTCCCCATGCTGTGTGCATTTACATAAAGGCATTTGAGTTGGGCTCCCAATGTCCCTCTCATTCTATCTGGGGCTGCTGCAACTAAACTATGTAGGCCTTTGGTAGTTCTTATATTTTCCTGTTTACCCTCTTCATGCTTTGGGCACCCTTCACAGGCTCTGGAGTTAGGCAGCTATGAGTGGCATGAAAGGCCATCACAAACCTTATCACCACCTTCCCCAGTGGTACCCTCCCTCCCTCCTTGAATCTAGTTTAAAGCCTTCTTGATGAACCCTGATAGCTCACGTCCCAGGACCCTCTTCCCCCTCTGAGAAAGATGAATCTCATTAGATGTCATCATGCCTGGTGTCATGTAAAGCTTCTTGCTGCAAAAAAACACAAAAGTTGCCATGAAGACACGTAGCCACGTGTCGATGGACTGTATCCTCCTGTTTCTTTCTATATTGCTGCCAGCACCAGGGAGAATGGAAGAGAAAATGACCTGCACGCCTGAGTTCCTGATGGTCTGACCCAATTCCCTAAAGTCCCTTTTGATTGCCCTCAGGCTACGCATTGCCACTTCTTATCCTCCCATATCTAGGGCTATCAATGGATAATAATCTGTGGGTCAATGACTTGAGATGCCAGAGGATATTTGGTTTACGCAGGGAATGCTGTAAGTGCTCAAAGGCGCAAGCTTGCAACTGAGGTATCTTTCAGTAAAATAAGAAAGCAAATGGGATTAATTCATATAAGTTATGAGAAAACTCTGATTTTTGACATGGCTAATCTGCCATAGTGACACTTCACAGTTGTAACTTGTCCTGTAAAAGACAAAAGCAGAAAAGAAAATTACATAAACTGCATGCAGACAAGAAATAGAAACTAAAAAAGCCGACAACAATGTATCACAAACAGCTCAGTAAATAATAGTGCAATTTTCTTAGCTAATAGAATGGTTTAACACCTGAATACACTTACACGCCTGATTAAACACTAACAACATAAACCCGTGAAAGAAGATTATAAGTTGTAATATCTCTTTGCAAATAATAGCATATTAGCCACTGTTGCATACTTCTCCAATTACATCCTTTTAATTCTTTTCATCTGGAAAACAGTTCACATTATAATAGTCAGCATCATTTTTGTTTTAAAACAAGCGATTACTTTATATGTAGTGTATATTGCCAAATTGCAGGTCTCTATATATCAGTATATTTTCAAAGTTAAATAAATCAACAATTTGTAATTCAAGTTATCTTTAACCGGGCGTTTTGTGAGGCAATGTTTAAATACAGCCCTTTTGCTCTCTCTCTCAAATTGAACAAGCAAGGCTTTTTCATTTTCTTACTACAGGTTGCCAGAAGTTTGAGTTACACCTAATGGCATCATGCCTACATTTCCCCAAAATGCATGAGCCTGTCCAGATTCTTGTTCATTTGGTTTTGTTTAGCTTCTGTTCAGCTGGTTTGAACCAAGTATGGGTTCAAGTTAGAAACAAATGTGGAAAACAAAAGTCACAGAAATCTCTATTCAAAACCTATTCTAATCAATCACCCCCATTCCATTTTTTTCCCGTTCACCCATACTGTTCCCATTCACCATGTAATCCACTTTCTCTTCATAATCCAAATTATGATTTACAGACTTGATGGCTGTCCTACTGATTGAGTTACTTGGAAATCCCCAACTAAAATGAAAATCCCCCTGGAGAGAGAAGAGCTGTTCTTGCTTTTTTGCTTTCTTTTGCAGAATTAAAGGTCTGTACAGAGATGATATTAAAACTGAAAGGCAGGCGAGCAAAGGAAGAATAAAAAAATGAAAGAGCATGAGACTAAGTAGCCATTTATGCTAAATCTTCCCTTTAAATGTTGCCTGGAGTAACCTCACACCCAGCGCACATCTCAAGAGTAATAGCAAAGAATAACTGAGAGTTGACACCGCCTGCCAGAAGTTTGGTCTTCCACAGACTTGTGAATGCTCTATGGCATTTGGCACTATTTATTAACAGTTATTATCAAATACTTATGTGTTCCAGATCCAGTGAAAATATATATTTTTTTGCAGCTTGAACTCATGTTAGGTTGAAAATTATTTTAAGCCTCAGATTCTTCTTCTGAAAGCAGCACAAGCTCAATTTGTGTTGACTACTAGTGTCTGCTTTTCTTAATAATTATTAGGATAACAATAGAATAAATAAATATTTATTTTATTTAAATAAATATTTGAATTAATTTAAATAAATAATTGTTTATTTAATGCAGTAACTGAGAAACGGGGCAAGGATGTTTTATAGAAATGTCAGTGGCTGTAATATGCCTCAGGAGATCATCTAATCCATTTCCTCTGGACCGCAGTACAATCATGTACCTCCAGATGAGAATTGTTGAGGTGTGGCCATAGCGTTCACAAGTGATGTGATATCAAAAGAGAGTTTGAGGGCCACTGACCCACACCTCTCTCTGGATGTTCAACCCAGCTGTCCTAGCTGTCCTCAAGATGCCCTTATGTTCCCATATTGCCAAAATGGTATGTTTTTGGAACATTCACTTGACTAATTATTTTAGGAAGCATTTCTTTATGCTAGCCCACAATATTTTTATGGCAAATTAAATTGATTGCTTTTTTACAACTTCCCACAGGACAGAACAGGATACTCATGTGTCCTCTTCAGGTATTGCAAGACTAGTCCCATGGTACTGTTCATTACATACCTCTTTCTTAAAGCCTAGGGTGCCAGCCATATAATTCTACATCAAGCTTCGCAAGCATTTTCCCCAGTCTTACATCTGATGATCCTTTTAAGAGAATCCAGAATTAGATCTTTTTGCAAAACTATCATGTCATTGATCCAGATTAAACTTCTGATCTGGAAACCCCAAATCCCTCTCTACAATATGCCTGCATGAGAAATAAGCTTTATTTTCCTTTTCTATTCTCCAATTCTATTGATTTGTTTTCTTACATACAACATTTCTCACTTCTATGTTGCCTTTTTTTTTTCTTTTTAGTATCAGATCATTTGTTCAATTTGCCAAAAATCATGATGGATTAAGAATCTGCCTTCAAAGTGCTTGCAGACTCTCCAAATCTTCACCACATTAAAATTTTCTGCTCACTAGGTATCTTTCAACCTAGCCAGTTAATTAAAATATTGCATGGAAATAATAATAAACTGCATAATAATAAACTGAATGATAAACACAATGTTTGAAAAAGCTGTGAACACCTCTAGCAAAGGAAATCTCACAATATGCATCTGTCTGTATAGCTATATGCTGCAATATGTAGCAATAATGTTGACCACCATTTTCAGCAAATTCTAGCACTTTTCAAGTTGCACCAATTAGTAGTCACTGACAAAGAAAAGATTTATCTGAACAGCTTCCGTTAAAAAACACACTAGTAAGTTATTAAATAATATCAGTGGAAAGGTTAAACCTCAGACATCTTCAAGCATGTTAAACATGATGAATATGCACAAATCAGTGATTCAGCCTTATCTTTGCAAATAGCTCACAGCAAGTCTGTACGTTATCAGAAATCATTTCATAAACAGGTATAACAAAATGTTGCTATCTCAAACATATATATTTTAAATCTTTCCAAAACATATTGTTGTGGCTGTAGCTCAAACTGTTGTTGGTATTACTACTACTGTTTTTCTTCTAAATCAAAAGTAACTTAAAGATACAAAGATATAAAAGATATATACCTTCAAGAACCTTTGTGTTCCTGCCTCTTTGCTGCAGCCACATGCACTTGTGCCAATATTGATGATTACACTCACAAGCTTTAAGCCAGAGCACTGCAATAAAAAATTCCAGTGATCTTTGTCAGGAATTGGGAGGGAAGTATTTCCTCTACCCTGCCATAGAGGGACAGAACTATGAGACAGCCAAAGCTTGTGCTTGCTGCCAAAGCAAATATCACCCACTCTCTGTACTGGAGGTGTTGAAGTGCTATTGAGAATTAACCTCCCTGCTAGGGCCTTAATAACTTAAAACCACCACCACCACCACTACCACAAGGTACGGAATCAGAAACACTCACTGTTACTTGAGTTGAACAGCAGGGTTAATTATTCTTAACATGGATGGTGTGATTTGGATCCACATCTGGGACTTAAAGAGAGTCTGCCTTTGCTGGAAAAAAATAAAATAAAAAAGAGCCTTTTCTCTGGGACCCTTTTCCCTGCAAGTACTCCATGCTCCATGGCTGTTTCCTGGGGAACACAGCAGTCGGAAGAATTGGGAAGCAGACCAGCAGTATCTGAAATGTATCTTTCAAAAGTAATTCATGCAAATATGAACTCACCTGCCATGTTAGCATCTTCAATTTTATTCAACTTATTCCTTATAAGTAAGATTTGTAAGAAGTGTATTATAATGATGTAAAAAAAGAGAAAAAAGTACACATTTTATTTTTCATACATATGTAGCACACGGCCCCATTCTGGAAGGAGATTTCAAGGAAAGGCAACATGATAAGAAGTAGGTAGTCACAATTCACCCAATGAAGATTTGAGCACCACTTCAAACAGCTAGAACCTCTTGAAATGGATTGGGGTGGCTGCACACTAGAAAATCATTTTGCACATGGAAAGACCTACAAACCGAACCGCAGCCTACAAACTGCTTCATGAGCTGTGCTCACTGAAGCTGCTACATGCAGCATCAGAGACCTGGTGTCCAAACATTTGCATGAGTGTTCATGTCCTTCCCATTCAATTAGTAACTACCATTTTTCCCTAGACCTCTACTCTGTGCCATGTTTACCCTATCTTTGCACATGACAGTGGCATGGCTGGCTGAGATGTGCTTTAGGCATCCCCTAAAGGTGGCCAGGTCCCCTTGGCAGTCATGGTTCCCCTTTCAGCCCCACCTAGGTCCCAAGAGCAGTTGGTCCAGGGTGCCTGGCCAGAGCACAGACCTGAAGCTGGGCTGCAGTGCAGGGGCAGAGTAGAGGTCAGGCCCCATCACGGTACTTCTCAGCACCACCTTATAGCTATGAAATAACAACACATTACAGCGTATACTCACTGGTTGCCTTGCACTGCATTTCCTTTGTAATTGCGGGAGAAACATAGAGTGAAAAGAGTATGTCTAACAATGTGCTCATGTGATGCAGCTGTGTCCATTCTTAATCCTTCATTAATGCCTTATCAAAAGAGTACTGTACTTTCCATTTTTTTTCATTTACCGAAGGTCAGCATACTTGGAAGCTATTGTCCTAGAGCATTGCAGACTTTTTACATATTTCTCTGGTATTGTTCCAAACTATCATATGCACAAGTGAGTCAATTGGTATGCAGATTGTCCATCATTAAAGCCATTTCAAAATCCGCTTTGTCATTGGTTTAGTGCTGGAACTTGCATACCCTTCTGGAATGTAATGTATTGTTCTACATGGATATTGGTGAGGAGGTTATGCCAAACTCATCTAGGACAAATCTCAGTTTTTGTATAGGCAGAACTTCCGATTTCAAGGGAAATCCTGCCCAAGTTGGAGTTGCAAGCTGGTGTCCTCTGCTTGTATATCTCCTTTGAGAACCAATAAGTCTGTGTAGAATGTACATGGCTTACAGTATTTTACCCTCTCCACCACTGTTCACTGTTACCTTTTGCCTCAATGATCAAATATGTGCTTCTTAAAAGGCTGCAGAACATTTTAGCAACTAACATTTTAAGAGCTGTCAGCCCCCTGAGCTGCTTCTTTTTTTCCACCAGATGGCGTGTTTTCCACAGCAATTTGTAGTTCATGTGACAGCAACTGCCTTTCTGTGAATGGCGCTGAAACCACATAAGCATCCTTACGCAGTCCACAAGTATCCATGGTAGAATGTACTACTTAGCTTTTACTATTGATTTTCACCTTTGATCAACAAATAATCCTTCAAAATGAGAAATACCTGCCTTTTCTATTATATTCACACAGTGTTTTCTTTGTTTTTCCTTTCCTTAGTTGGTGTTCATGCATCTTGGTATATAACCTGAATCCAGCCATCTACAAATAAAATATTTTAATAACTTATATGTGGAAAGAGAAAATAGAACACGCATTTTTATTTGCAGCTGCATTATGGATGTACTAAATGTCATAAAAGAGTTTTCTATCTTTAACAAGTGAAATGTATAATCATAATCAGAATAAAATTTAAAACTACACTTTTAAAAAAAAAAAAAGGTTCAATGAGAGGAAATACAGATTCTAATAATTTGCAATTTATCAAGGGTTTTAGAGGAATAGGTGATGGATGAGTAAAGAGTTAACAATGAAACTGCTGAATTGCATGAACTCTGCTGATGTAGCAGAAAGGCGAGGAGTCCAAAGAAGTCATCAGTCAGTAAACTAGGAATAATATAATAAATAATTCCATAAACTTGGGATGTTCTGGTCAGTGAGAAAATATTCGTAGAACAAAGTAGTTCAGATGCTATGTAGAATAAGAGCTATACAAATAGTTTGTCCTGTGCAAACCTGAACAGCAAGGTCAACTGCACCTTAATGCTTCTGTTTCTGTGTTAGCCGGATAGGTTGCTTCCCATAATACCAGGATGTGAAACAGTCTTTTCAGGTCCAATGCTGCAAAAGCACGTTTAATGGATTATAATTTATTGAAGTAAAATTACTGTGGGAATCATTTCTGTACTTATTTGACCCGGAGCAATCCCAAGTCTAAATAATAAATATTTATGTACTTGAAAAGATAAACCTTTGCCTCTAAAACTTTTCAAAATGATGAAGGAGATACTGCAGACACTAGGGAAAGCATATGATAGTTAATTTTCACTCTGTACTATATACAAACCTGGTGTTATAGGAGCATATATGAATGAGTTGCAGCTTACTCAGCAGAAAGAGATCTATCAGAGCCTCACTGCAGTGACACACTACTTCACACCTTGAAGGCACTGGAAATCTATAGAGCTTGTCCTGAGTCTCTTCTACCAGTTGTAGTTCAAGCTGAGGCCCAGGGGCAGCTGCTGTCTCCAGTTACTTGTCAGAATTGTTTTGTGCAGACATCGGAACTCAAACATCAGGAACTGGCTTGTGCTGAATTTTTGCACAGCTCATATACAAGCTCTGCGTACAGTTGGACAAGTTCAAGGTAGGAATGACTTTCAAACTAACACCTAATATTGCAAGCCAATATGCTGACCTTGCAGGCATTTCTGTTTGTGATCCATTTTCAGTGCATAAAATGACACCAGTGATTGGCCAAATGTCACTGTTGATGGTGCTTAAACCAAAAGGCATGAGGAACCTTATCTGGGGTTAATTTCTTATTAGCTGTCAGAAGACTAGCACCCCTAGGTACTAGGAAGACCAGCCTTGGGACTCTGAGAAGAGGCACAGCCAGATTTGAGGTCCTGTGGCTGGAAGATTTCATCTGACATGGAGGCAGATGGATGCTCCTCCTGAATCTGAGCAACTCAGGCTTCACTACTTGATGCATTTCCTTCTCTACAATGTCTGCAGAGTTTTAGTGACACCTTGGGCTCCAGGGAGAATACTGCCTGTGGATCTGAACTATCTGATCCAGGTTAGGGAAGCCTGAGAGATCAGAAGCAGGTGATCCTCACTGTGCTTATTTGCTTTTACATTTGTAGAGGTTTCATACTTCTCAGATGCAGACAATTGGTTTAATATGCCCACACTGCGATGTTCTGTCCCTTCACAAGGAGATGTGACAGGAAGTGTGACTGAAGCAGTGGTCACAGGAAAGACATGTCTCTCCCACTGACCCATTGTGAAGGACATGTACAAGTCAGGCTATCAGTACACAGAGCTTGGAGCCAGCACCAGCTGGCTCCGACTTCATATCCTGTCCCCATTCAGGTGCTGCCCATCAAGCTTGTTCTACTTTCAGTTTCTGGCACCATCTTTGAGAAAGCAGAGCAAACAACGGAGAAAAGCTTTTCCTGACTGGCACTAGAAGGAACGTATCCAATACACAGCTTATGACCCTGCAAAGTAGGAGCTTTGCCATTTGGGGAATGAGGAAGTTTTAACCGTATTCAACACATTAGGAAACATGGCTCTTAACGGAATATACTTCCTGATGCAGCTTTATCTCAGAACTTGCAGTGAATCCCAGAGGCTGTCAGCACAGAAGGAGCACAGAGCGGAATCACTGCTGTGAAAGGAGGTCTGATTCGCAGGCCAGGTAACGGTTCAGATGGAAACATCCCCATCCCTCCGAGCAATGCTGAGTCTTTATCTTTTTCTGATTCTTAATAGCACTTGCAAGTGTATCAAAACCAGGAGAAGCTCACAAGATAATTTTAAAGAGCATCAAGGTAATACCAGCCAGTTCTATTTGTTTTTAAATAAAACTGCCTTTTAAGACCTTTCAATATAAGTAAATAGTGAACACTAGTTTACTCTTCCTGCCCATCTCTATGCAATGCACTGATATGTAGTTAACTGAGTCTCGCCTAATACAAAAAGGGCATTGCTTTGGCTTTGTGTTTCTCTGTTCATTGACTGAGTACAGTACAACTATCCTGACGCCATTTTGAACACTTGATTTATGACTTACATCTGGGTTTTATTGAACTAAAAAGTCCATTTTGTGTTCCTCTGAAAGACAGCAAACATTTTTTCTATGGCTATAGCAATTTGTTTGCCTAGATCTCAGCTACAAAATTACCAGAGCAGATTTTGTTATTGTTGAGCTGCTAAGAAGGCACAAGGACCTTCAATAAAATGAGATACGGGAATTCAGAATGAGGTATTATAAAAAAACTATAGTCTCTTTTCCACATTTAATTTTGAAATCCAGCTGTGCAAATTTAGTTTCAGAATTCATCAAACAGATCCTAAGAAAATATTTTACAGATTAATGCTCACTAATGGGTTTAGGAAGCAATATATTTTAGTAGAAATATATTCTACAAAACAAAGTTATGTAAATGCAGTACTACATATAATAATAATTCATTAAAGGCATATGATAAATGATTCCCTCATGCAGCCTAGAAATCTAGAATTTAGTTTTAAGGTAACGGACTATAGAGAAACAAGCAGGGATGTCATTTATTGGACAAAAGAAAAAAGGAGCAACTGCACTGAAATACTTCTCATACCAGAAGTCTCTCTCTACTGCACTATGATATCTTTATCTGTACTCCTTTATTTTTTCTATTTTTTTCCCAAGAGATCCATGCTGAAACCCTTATCTTTGGATGTCAAAGTAATATTATTGCTGCACTGGAATTAGCCTAACAGACACAAAGTAGCTTTTTCTGAGGATCAAAGTTAGAGTATCAATTTCCATACATAGGCATTAATTTTGTGGATGCCAAATCTAATGGAGAGGACCTTGCAAACTGAGTGTACTAGGTCATGTGATATAGCAAGCTGTTATAGAAGATATTTTGCTTTAAGGAGTACATCAGTTCAAGAGAATGAGTACTGTAAGAGTACTCATTGTGAGTACTTCTTTCTATTTTAACAAGGGGAAGAATGCAATACCAGATGGTAAATTTGGCAAATACCAAATATACCAGATTGCACAGAAAGAAGTAAGAGAGCAAGGAATGAGACATGAAAAGAACTTCTAACCATATAGGTATCCATATTTACTTCTATCCAAGTCCTGATACTTTCCTTTAACAGCGCCGAAGGTTTAATTTCTGTTCTTAGAATGTTCTATATGTATGCAACAAAATCACTCCTAGTGACCTTGAAAACAAAGAAAATACTGTATGTATGTAACTTTCTGTCTCATACAATCAAATACATCACAACATTGAAAATTAGCATTTTTTTATATATATACATATATGTATGTATTGCTTTCTGTAGCCTCTTAACAACAACTTCAGGTCTAAGTCCAAATCTGCTGTTTTTAACAGAGGTCATTATCAAATGGAACAAGTATATGTAGAAAAAACATCATTCTTATTTTCTTGTTAAAAAAGGAAATGATGCTTTCTTAAACAACAGAATGTGTTATTTCCTGGGCACAAATATAAATTTCAGTGGGGAGAGCTTACTAAGCTCCAAATTTAGTATGGATTCAATAAAGATGATATAATAAGTAGATTAGAAGAGCTTTAATCAGTCCATTTAGTTGGATAATTTTACAGACATCCATGTAAAACTTGGTCTCTGATGTATGCTGTCACGTAATTACATGAAACATTGCCTGCAGACACAGTAGGCACCTATCACATGTTGTTCGATTTAATTACGTCAACACAGATTGCCTAGGTCAAGCAGATATACCAAGGTGCAGTTGTTAGAAATCATTTCACATAGTGAACTTTGTCAGCCTCTAATGCCTAAAGAAATATGAAGTCTTGGATCTCTTCCTTTATAATATTCATTGAGTCCATTCTGAAGCTAAGAAATCAAAGGCTTTTATCCAAACTGGTTATTAGTAGGTCCAAGAACTGCTGGATGACTCCTCGAATGAGAAAGAAAAACCCGAGACATGTAAGAACATGCCATCGCACATGGACAGGAGGTGGCATACAAGATTAACAAGGAGGAAGAGAGAGTCCAGGAAAGGGCATGCACGAGCATTTATGCTTAATTGTTAGCAATTTAGCAACTGAATTACAAGTGATTTACGCTTTTTGCAAAACCTCAGAAGCTTCACTATGCTTTTAAACTACTGTCATACACAGCTGAATTTCCCCAGCACACCCAGCTCAGCCAAAGAAGCAAAGCAGCCCCCTGGCGCTTCTGGAACTCTCCAGCATGGGAAGACACATTTCAAGAGCTCACTCCTTATTTCCAGTGACACGCTAGTGTGGATGTCTCTTAAAGAATTTTCCTCTTAAAGATTTCAGCCCGATTTTTCACTAGAAGAACAGAATGCCATATTTGCACCCAGAAGGTAAATTGCTTGCTAACTTTAAATCCTCACATCAAAGTCAAGGATCACTACAATCTCTGACAACAGAGGCCACTCTTTTTTTTTAATCTGGTCACACTGTTCTGCTTTCCATTAGACCTGTATAGGAATCATCAAACTCCTTTTGTCAATGCAATACTTCATTTAGGATGGCTGGAACCTAGCATATCCAAAGGTTATAGAAAAATGGATATTGCAGTGGAGGAGCAATGACAAGAAAGATGGCCGTATCATTGAAAATACAAGCTATTTTGTAACTAACATGTAAAGCTACCATTTTCAAACAGTATTTTGATGGCTGACTAAATATATCTATTATGAGCTCAGTTCTTGTCTTAAAAATCAGAATACACAAATTGCACACATGAATACAATTGCACCTACTCTGTATTGGAAACCAGAACCCATAATCCAAATAAAAAAATCCAAGGATCCAGGACTACAAGGCCAGAGCTGGAAAACACATCATTTGCAATTCTTCGCTGTCCTCTAAAGGCTGTTCTAGGAACTTCAGCCTCAGAGACTGAACACTCTTCGCTCATTTATCAGAGTGCAAGCCAGTGGGTCCCAAACAAGCATGGGTTTTATGAGTTCTGCAAGAGAGAAATCTAATGGGAGAAATGTGGAGATGATGTTTGTGTGTTGTGTTATACTGCACTTGCAGACTGCAGCTGTTAGGGGAGGGCCAGTGAAATTTCTGTGGTGCTGTCTATCAGTATCTTTTACAGGATAAGAAACAAAAAATTTCAGTTCCATTACAGATGTTTTAATAACCTTGGTCATTTCTCCAAAAGTATATATTCTGCTATTGTCTTAAAATTTACTGCACTTAGTAAAGTTGCAGTGAATGGGAATTCTACCTTTCTCATTTATCAAAACTCATTCTCCCTCCTCCCTCTGCATTTTATATTCCCTTTACTCTTTCCACTCTTCACTGAAATGTGCAGTTGCACTCTCTTACATTACTCTCTTACATGCCTGTTTTCCAGAGAATTTAACTTTCTTCATTTTCCCCCATTGTAAAATGCTCTAATTCCAATTTTATACACGTTGAATTTTTAAAATTAAGTTCTAATTTTCACTATTAATTGCTCTTCTAAGTCTGTCTGTAATTTTACTCAATTTCTTTACATATTTCAGTATTGTTCAACAGAAACAGGAGGCAAAACCCAGTACAAAAACGTAGCACCTTGTTAGCAAGCAAACCAGCAGACTATGTCCCTTGTTTCTCTCTTGGCTATATTTGGAAACTTTTAAAGGGAAATTAAGTGGCCTTGGCTAGCCACAGTAATGTTCCTATGTTAGATGTGACAGGGATCGTAGATGCTTCACCCATCTGTACTTGTAACATAAAACTCGATGCGAGTAATTAGCTCTCCTTTTCCATAGTGTTGTAAGATTCAATACACACGGTAATCACACTGTGACAGTTTTTCTTATCATATCTTTTAATATTCAGACTGACGGTAGCCATCACTCTACTTGCATTTTCAATATTGTATTGTATAGTGAACTTAATTGCAGTTCTGATGACTTCTGGAGGAAAACATTTCACAGAATTTGTTCCACAAAAAGATAAACTAAATTGACTGTGTAATGATAGAAATCTTGCCTCCTACGCTCTTCATAGCTTTCTTTGCATGCTTTTCTTTCTCTCCTCTTTTCTTAGCATCTCTCTGGCCACCATCTGCTGTCTGTCAACATCTCTGTTCTGTTTTTCTCTTCCCTTTTCTCTTTCTGTCACAGACTAGCCATCACCTTGGTTTCTTCTATCTAACTTTCGTGTGTTCTTTATTCTCTCTGACCCACGACATTTATGCTTTCCTCTCTCCTATCACCTGCACTTAAATATTTTGAGTAATGAAGCTTTCAAGTTTTGGGCCAATGATTTTGTTAGGGAACATACAATATTAGGTAACTAGAGTGTACTAGCAAAAGGTAATTCTAGAACAGAAAGAAGGAAAACAAATACTAACTGAGGCACCATAGTTCATTTTCTGGTGAAAGAGAGTAATTATAAAGCTAAATCTTAGAAGGAATTTTGGTTGTCTTATAGACTGCTGAGCTAGAATAAATCATTCAGAATATTGGGTCAGGGAACCTTGCTTAGTACTTCATAGAGACCCCGACAGTTTGTGCTTTAAATCCCTGTCAACATAAAAAATTATATATTTTTGATACATTTTGAAACTGCTGTTCAGCAAGCCCTCAGAGTGACATACAACATTACATCAATGGCCAATGGCTGAAAAAATTTGCACTCTGACCAGTTACAGAGTATGAAAGACAAAATCCTACATTGATTGCCTGTTATACTCAGCATTATAACTAGTTCTGATTTGTTGAATTGGGTAGAACAGGGAAGTGTTCCTGTCTCTCTCTCATTTTTGTTAGAGGTTGCCAAATCTGGTAGTATAAGAGGGATGGAGACTACTGCAGCTCCATGCTCCCAGGTCCAACCGTTAGCAAGGCTGAATATGTATTTGCAGTCACCACCCACCCAGATACACTTAGGCAATTCACACACATATAAAAACAGAAATAGACATAGACATAGAAATAGAAATAGTAGAAATAATAGAAATAGAATTGAAATGGAAATAGAAATAGAAATAATATGCACATTATATATATAGATATGTGTATGTATAAATATATATATATACACATTGATACCTGCATATAATATATATAAATATATACATATACACCAGCTGCCAGACAGGCTCTCATAGCATTCACACAAACAGCACCAATGGCCTCAGCCTGGCTGATGAGAATGAAGATCTGTCAGTGTGAAACACAACAAGTGCACAATGTGCTGCTCCCATCAGCTGGACTTACACTTAAACTTACACTCTTTCTGAAGCTGGTCTCTGGATCCTGATCCTGAGTGAATGGAGCAAAATTCTATTTCACATCTTCTTTTGGGCTTGCAAATAATTTATTAAAAGGTCTGCTTGCAGAACAGTTGTATAAGACTATGTTTCTCCTTTTCTTTCTGCAGTTAATTCTGCTTTGTTAAGGATGACTTGACAGAAAAAACACCTTTGTGTTTGAAACTAATTCATTTTAAAAGGCAGGTTCTAGTTTGCGATGGTTGGGACTGTAAAGCTAGGAACAAGTTGGAAAAAAAAAAAACATTCTACGCCCTGCTGTCTGTGGTCCTTATTTGTGGGGGTTGGAAGGTAGCTTATATATACACATACACACATAAATATATATATACATATATATAATATTTATGCAAATCACTTTTAAAATAATTCTCTGTTTATATCTGTCAAATAGGAAAACCCTTAAAATTCATCCACTGTTTGTCATAATCAGGCTCCATCCACAAAGATATTTGCCACAGAAAAGACTTTGCATCTCTGCAAGAGGGTGGAGTATCCAAGTTGGTCATTCTTCTCTTTGGATGGAGCTTTGTCCAGTATATGAGTCAGACTAAGAAGTTTTGGATAGCAAGGTATTGAGGAATAGAATAATTCCATGAGCTTTAAAGATGTATCTCTTTCAGTAAATGCATGTGTTTTACAAAAGATGGGTCAAAAAGATGCAGGCGTCAATTGTCATTTCCAATAACAAATCCCAACTCTTGTGTGCAACAAGATTCCATAGGACACGATCAAGGACACAATTTTGTACGTAGTACTTGTCTTGTCAAAGATTATTTTCAAGAATGACCAGAGGTAAGTGAACACGGGCTGTAAAAGCCTTTGAAAGAAAGCATATGAGTAACATCGACTTCCCAGCTATTTATGAAAATGGTAAAAATACTCTTGGCTTCATCACTTTCATCCATTTACACTGAGTTTATGGCCATGCCATTCCTATTTTTTAATTTGTATTTATTTTCCCACTCTTTAGTTGAGTGCGGGACTGGCACAAATAGCAGCTCCCCAACATACGGAGAACATAAGTTTTACAGCACTGCACAGTTTGCTATGGCTCCCTGTTAGAAGAACACTCAGACTTGATGAGCTGCCGATTACTATTTGGCTTAACGGTTACCACGTAAGAAGGAAAAAGGAGCAAATAAAGATCATCACACTTGCCCTCAGGTGCTGGCAAGCCTGAGCTGTGCAGCACTGGCCTCTAGTGAGGACAAGGAGTAAAATCTCACCACATGCCTTTCCTCTCCTACGCCCTTCCCTCCCCAGGTTCCTCAGGGCTGGGTGAGCTATCCCAGGGAAGCAGCAGCTTTCCTGAGCTGCCCTTTGCCATGGCCTTCCTCTTGGATCATACAAGGAGTTTTATTCCTTTTCCTCTTTTGCAAGCTGATGAGTGAGTGGACAAGCATTTTTAGAGGAGGCAACTTTTGACCACCTTCCTGAGGAAAGGGAGGGGTTGACTTGGGCCCACTCTAAAAAAAGAGCACACAGGATCCTGTGTATTCCTTGAATACGGCTTATTCCCTTTTCTGCCCCACCTCAAAAATGTTCATGGCTTGAATGTTGGGTGGCAGAGCAATATGCGTCTTTTGGTTACTTTTGGTGCCAATTTGAAGCCTAGTAATGTTCTTCCTATCGTAGTCAATTCTGCTCTCTTTCTTATACAACCCCCTCTGAATTTCCCTAGTTTAAAAACTTCAGCTTCTGTGAATGGAAGACTATTGCGCTAAACGCCAGCAGCCTCCACTCTTGCTTTACCACTGCTCTAATTTATTGCTAAGAGCTGCATCACCATCTTTCACAGTGCCTCTTTCCCCTCTCGCTGCATTACTCTAAAAGGATTGAGTGGAGCAATCCCAGGGGATTCCAGAGATAACCATTTGATTGCCACATCTCATGCACACTCCTCCTTTTGCATGAATGAAACATTAATAACAGCCGAAGCCAGAAAAAAAAGGAGGTCCCTGAGGAGGTCAGAGTTAGCACTCTTGAAGTCCACGGTTGCAATCCCACTTCTTGCCCAGCTTCCTCCTCAAAGAATCTTGAACTCCCACATTTTGGGGTCACTGCAGCTGAGACTGCCCCCAGCCTACACATTTCCAACCAGACCTACTATTTGTTAGCACAAGGTCCAGCAGTGCCCTTCTGCTTGTTGGCTCATCTACCACCTGCATCAAGAAGTTATCCGCAATGTCCTGCAGGAACCTCTGGGTCTCTTTGTTCCTAGCTGTGTGCTCATCCCAGCAGATATTGGGGTAGTTAAAGTCTCCCGCAAGGACCAGGAGGCTACTTCCAGTTGTCTGTATACAGCCTCATCCACTTCCTCTTCCTCATCAGGTGGCCTATTCTAAACACTCAGGACAGTGTCTCCCCTGCTGGCCTGCCCTTTAATCCCCACACACAGGCTCTCAACTCATGCTTCATCCTCCCCTAGGCAGAGCTCCATACATTCCAGTTGCTCTCCCACATAAAGAGCAACTCCACCATTCCACCTTCCTTGCCTGTCCTTCCCAAAAGGCACAAAGCCAGCCATGGCCACATTCCAGTCATGAGAGCTGTCTCACCATGTCTCAATAACTGCAATGAGATCGTGGCCTTGCAATTGCACACGCATCTGTAGTTCCCCTTGTTTATTCCCCATGCTGTGTGCATTTGAAGCATTTCAGTTAGGCTCCCAACGTGACTCTTTCTAGCTGGAGCATCTACACTTTGATCATGTAGGCCTTCAGCAGCCTTCCTGTTAAAATGTGTTCGTTCTCCAGGCTCCAGGCATCCTTTTCTAGCTCTGGTATTAACCTGAATGGCATGGCATGCCATCCCATAACTTACCACCAGCATTCCTGATGATATCCTCCTCCCCTGTGGAATCTAGTTTAGGGCCCTATCAATAAGCCCCACTAGCCCATGACCAAGGATCCTCTTCTCCCTTTGGGAAACACGAATCCCATCCAATGCCAGCATGCCAGTTGCCATGGAAGGCTTCCTGTTGCCAAAAAACCCAAAGCTTTAACAATGACACCAGCCATGAAAAATTCAACCCCATGAGAAGCATATGGGCTGGTCACTAGGTTGGCAGCACCCATTGCCCCCTCAAAAGATCCTCTGCTGTTCCCTCTCCTGCAAGCTGGCAGCAGGGGTGACAAGTGTTTTCAGAGGTTGCAACTGCCTGCCACTTTCTTGTGCACAGGTACGAGACAGCTTGTGGACACTTTAAAAGAGCACACAGGATGCTGTGCTTTCCTTGAGTAGTCTTGTATTCAAGCATTCATCGGAGGGGCTCCAGGGAGCCGCTCCAAATTTCATCTGCATCCACCATCGGGAGGAAGGAATCCCTAAGGACAGCCCAAGTGGGAAACGGCAGTGATGGGACGGAGAGCATCCCTTGATGGAGCGCATCGCTCTGACAGCACCCCTAACTCACCCAACCTTGCCAGAACTTCTGTGCATTGCACCCAGACACAACGGACCGAGACAGCCAAGGACTCCCAACAGTTTAGCCCAACAGTTTTCTTAGTCCGTTCAGAAGAGGGACAAGGAAGCAACTGCTGTTATTGCTGAGATTCTCATTTTCAACAGCAAACTCCTCCTTTTTTCTGTTGCTCCCTGCTTGCATGTTCTCTTCCTCTTCTGTAGGATCTTCTTCATCGGAGGCAGCATCACGATTAGCTGTCAGCTCTTTGCTGCAACAACGAGAAGGGCTTTCAGGAAAGAGGCCTCACTGCTAGCAAGGAAGAGTCCTCCTAGGAGAGCTTCCACCACACCTCTCAACAGAGCACTCTCAACAGCTCACCAGGCACTCCACAATACTACCACTACATTGGTCAAAGATAAAACGTGTAAGGAATGTTGGAGGACAACAACTCACTGTATGCTCTCGATGATCAGGGAAGCAACTATATAAATGACCACTAGCCCAGCCAGTAGGAAGCCCGGGAGTGTGGCCAGGAAGGCCAAATGGGTCTTCTGTCGGGATTTCTGAGCTGCAGCCTCTGTATCTTTGTCATCATCATGACCTGGAGGAAAGGAGACAATCCCATACATCACTGCATTCTGCAGTACTGATAATTCCACTGTGTGTTTGGGAATCCCAGGCAATATTACGTTCCAAGAGGATACTATCACTAATTCTGGTGCATTGGCACTGATGGACATAAAATACATTTACACTTCTCATGGGCTCATAGCGCCCTGGCCAGTGAAAGCCTGAAGCATCACTAGGGCTAATGGTGCCTCTGAGCTTCAGGGAGGACGTGTGTGCTGGGGAACTTGGATTCCCCAAGAGGGCAATAAAATAGGAAAAAAGAAAGAATACAGAAGACAACAGACAACCTACCCTTGTGATCTCCATGAGGCTCAAGCAAAGGCTCCTTCCCCGGAGCAGGTGGAGAAGCAGGGCCTCCAGGGACATCTGGGATTACACACAGAAAAGGGTAAAACACTTTTGTAAAGGAAACCCAGTGCATTGAAAGGGATGCCCTACGTAGGCCTACATTCGCACAGCAGCAGAGGGGACTGCACCCTCTTTTGCTTTGAAGATGGTCGCTCTCACAGGAAATCCATAGCCATGATTCACCCGTGGGCTTCCCCAGACACTAATTGCAACCATCTCCATGCACAAGAGACAAAAGCCATCTACAGAAACCCACTCCTGCCTGGTCTGCAATGTTAAGCTAGCCTTAACATTAACAGATGTGCTGAAGACTACGCTTGTAAAAGAGACCCTGGACAAGGGAAGCCCCTGGGCAATGCATGCAAGGTGTGAAGTGGTGGGTCACGGCTCTGATCAATCTCTTTCTCCGGCATAAGCTGCAGTGTACCCAGACCTTTTTCTGAAACCTCAGGCTCAAAACAGTTGCACCTTAACACAGAGTCAAAGCTACCCACCAGTGGCTCTCTCCAATTTCCCCATGATTTCCTTTAGAATTTCAGAAGAATCCTGCTTGGGTTTTCCTTTAGGAGACTGAGCACCTATACAGAAAATCTTGAGTTAAATATCATAGGAACAAGGTATGCTAAAATAAATACTCTTTCTCTCAAGCAAAGCACAAGAGGCAAGCAGGCACCACTCACCTCTATGATTCCCCAGAGTCTCTAATGAGGCATCCAGCTGAGAAGCTGCCTTGCCGTCATCTACAGCCACATCTGTAACCAAAGAGACAAGCAGAGCTCTCCCTACCTATTGCTGTGAGCTTCCCCACAATTCCATGGCATTAAGGAGCGCGGAACATCCCAATACACCAAGGCGCTTGTCATGTCCTTTCACTCCACAGTCTTTTTCAGACACTTGTCAGCCCCATGCAAAGGTCCCACATGGCTACAAATCTAAGCACTTTGTGAAAGGAGGCCCTGGTGTTCACATAATCTGTAACCATAACCCCAACAAGTCATCCGGTTCCGTTGTAAGCATGGGAGGAAGCGAGAAGCACAAAAACGGAGGATTGAGGCAAAGCACCTAGCGCAGATCTCTGAAGTCTTCCCAAACCCCCACCAGCTCTTCTGCACATATGAGCCTTGAACAAGGAATTAAGCTACACAGCCCATGCCTAAAAATCTCTGAAACCAAAGGCTTGAAGGAATTGAATACAAATTCACAGCTTACTCTGGGCAGGCTCCTGAGGCTCAAAGATGGCAGTCAAATGAAGAGCCAGCTGAGGAGCCAGAAGGTCACTGCCTGCACGAACATCTGCAAGGAAACACAGACAAGTTTTCATTACTGGCTGTGAGACGGAAAGGGGAAGGGGGAACACACATGTTCTTCAAAAATCTCCCAGCTCCAGGGGTCCAAGACCTGACACCTCTCCAAATCACCTTAGAGGTGCCACCCCGCAGCCCTCAAGCACCCCAGGACAAACACGCAGTCCCTTGGTGTTTTCTACAGAGGGGGTCTCTAATGCCCACCAAGGAAACCCTACCTCTAGCAAAAGACAACCTGCTGAACCACAGGACAACAGGGATCGTTCACACAGCTCACTCTGGAGCCCACTGGCCAGTGGAAACATGACCCAGCACTATCCCTACTTGTTCTGCTGCCCTTTGGTCAGGGCATGTGCCTTGCAGACTTTGGCTTCCTCAGCACTGCCCTGCAGAGTGGGAAAAGGAATGCTCGCTTGTTCCACTGAGGATCTGAGGATGACTCACCTCCAGATACAAATCCGGGATCCAGATGCGAAGAGCGATCTCCGACACTTAGGACCATATCTGTGAGGAAGCACACACGGAAACAGCTCCCATTACTTATTCACATAGGTTTCTTCAGATTTCAGTGGCAGTGAATTCTTCAGATTTCAGTGGGAAACGGATAACCACACCAAGGCACTTGTCCTTCCACTCATGACCATCCTGCAAACGCTTGCGGGGTGCATGCACAGGCACCGTAAGGGTTCAAATCTACAAATCCCCATCATGGAGCGGCCAGGAGAAATGACACCCTGGAACTCAAACAAGCTGCAACCTCTCAGTTCACGCTCTACTCTTCTATGGGTCTGAGCATCAGCCAAGAACTGATTCAGTCACACTGCAGACCAAGAAAAGACCAAGGAAACCTACAAGCTTCTTCTATGAAGGGAATACAACTGGACTACTTACCCTGAGAATCCTCCCAAGGCTTGACAGCACTAGGTGGTGGAAAAGCCGAATAACCTTTGTCTACAGGTGAAGCAAAAAAAAAAAAAAAAAAACACATAGGTGGCAAGTTTTCCTTACAAGCTGGTAAAAACTTCTTTACAAGGCAATACTGAGGAATAGAAGTGTGTATGTGTTGGAACAGCGGTAAGATCATGACATGGCACAGATACATTGGTTAACAGGATCAAACGTGTGAAACAGTGGGGAGGACCTTTTTCCTGCCACCTGGCAGCTCTCAAAGTCAAGAAATGCTTCACAACTTACCCGTGGGGTTCCCCTCGGACCCCAGATCACTTGGACGAACTGAAGGGGAAAGATCAACTACATTTTCAGGCGAACAAAATAGTGCAAAGAAAGATCTTTCAGGGAAGTAAAGCTGACTACGTACCCTTGGGAAGACCTGCAAGTTCTACTTCATGATCCAGCTGAGAAGCTGGATAATCCTTGATAACCACACCTGTAATGAAGCCAATATGAGAACAGGGACTCATAAGCAGCTGAGGGCAAGAGCCGCTGGAGCAGAGGGCGGCTTCCGGGCTTTGCAGGGCAGGTCCCCAGAGCACTCACCTCCAGGCTGTCCAGGAGGGTCCCCGCTGGCCTGCGGCCAAGCCCGGGCCTCGCCGCCAGGTCCCGCTGTGCCGGCGCGCGGGACAAGAGGTTCCGTCACGCAGCGCCGGGCGCTGCTGCAGGCCCCGCTCGCGCCCCGCCCCCGCGCCCGTGGCCCCTCCCGCCAGGGCTCCCAGCCCGTCGCCGCCCTCGCACCCCTCGCGCCGTCGCTTGCTCCGCGGGGCCGCCCCGGCCCGGCCCGCCCGCCCTACCTGGGCCCGGCGCTGCCCGCGGAGCAGCGCGGCTCTCCCGGGCACGCAGGGCCGCCACGAGGCCGAGCAGCAGCAGCAGGCGGCGCCCGGCGGCGGACGCCCCCCGCGCTCGCTCCATGCTGCCCGTGGCGAGCGCGCCCCGCTCCGCGCCTCTCCGCGCCTCTCCGCGCCTCTCCGCACCGCTCCTCAGGGGCAGCACAGCGAAGCGCCCCGCCGAGGCAACGCAGCGCAGCCGCGCAAGGCACCGCGCCGCAGCAGCTCCGCGCCACGCACCGCACCGCTGCAGCGCAGCTCCGCGCCCCGCTACCGCCCGGCACCGCGCGGCGCAACGCAACAAGCAGCGCAGCAGCGCGACGCGGGACGGGGCAGCGCAGCGCGGGGCCCGTCTGTGAGCTCACGGCCGCCCTCCCTCCCTCCCTCCGGCGCTAACGGCACAGAGGCCTCCCGCGCACCCCGCCCTCCCGCCTGGTCCCTGCCCTGTGCGGGCAGCCCGGGGCTGCTGGCGCCCGCGCTCCTGCTGCCCCGGGAGCCCCCGGGGCAGCCGCCCCTCTTGACGCACCTCACTGTCCACTCTTCTGCCTCTAGACGCACCTCACTGTCCACTCTTCTAACCCCTACTTCCTGAGTTTGTTGGTGAAGAGATGCTGTGGGACACAGTGCCAGGAGCTTTGCTGCAGTCAATTCAGATGACACCCACTGCCCTCTCCTCCTCTCCCTAGTCATCACAGAAGGCTACCAGATTGGTATAGCATGATTTCCCCTTGGCAACTCCATGTCTTCCCAGCAGATACCCGGGTGGTTATAGTCTTAACAGTGAAGGTGACAGAGCACTGGAATAGGTTGCCAAGAGAGGTTGTGGAGTCTCCTTCTCTGGAGATCTTCAAAACCTGCTTGGATGCAGTCCTGTGCCACATGCTCTAGGTGACCCTGCGTGTGCAGGGGGGTTGGACTAGATGACCTCTCTAGATGTCTCTTCCGACCTTAAGCATTCTATGATTCTATGATTCTCCTTGTCTTCTTCAAGGCATTCCCATGGTCCCCTGCATTGCCCTTTCTTCTCTACCACCATCTCTGTTTAGTGCGGCTTGTTTTGCACAACTTTGGTGTTACAGGACTAGAGCTCCCGAAGGCCCAGATTCTGGGTGTTTCCACACTACCCCCAAGCAGCAACTCCAAGACTGGCTGGAGAGCTTTCCTTTTCCATCCACTGCTCATGTGCTCCTGATGAGATGGCCAATTACCCTAGCTCCTTGCTTGCCTTTTGTTACACTTTTGAGTAGTGCAAAAAAGTCTTCTACTTCTTCCTTAATTCTTTCAGCTGTGATTCTGACAGTGTGTTAAGAGTGGTGCAGACAAACACTCACATTTGTACTGATTCTGGAGGGAGAGGAGGAGCAGCTGGAGGGGCTCTGTCAACTCCATAGAGGGAGTGCTCTCGTTGTAGGAATGCTTTTTTCACCATTCCCACAGTGTATGAACACCTGGGATTTTGATGCTTTACAGAAGTAATTGCAGGCAGTAAAATCAAGCTTGCTGTTTTACTTCCCCAAATGTGAGGAAGGAATACACGTACATTGTTGTCACCACTGCTAAGGAATTGCTGCTCTTTGGCCAACCCAGGAGGTTATTGTCACTAATCCTATTTCAAGCTGGTTCGACATGAAGTGTAGGAGACCTTCTTCCTGCAAAGGTGAGAGGAATGAAGAACAGAGGTGCTGTCGACTCTCTCACTGAGTTGTCCATTGCTCAGCTCAGTGAGTGGTTCGGTGACACCCCCACATATGAAAAGGCAGCATTGCTTTTGTAGCAATGTCAGTACTTGTTTACAGCAGCATGATCACTTTGGCAGCTTTTGAGAGAGGGGACTTCCTCCCTTTAGGTATCTCCCCAGGCTCTCAAGCCTGTTTACAAGAGATCTGGAGAGAGTGGAAGGAGCAGCTATGGTGGATCTCTAGTCTTTGTGCGGGCAACCTGAGGCTGCTGGTGGCCACACTGGTGTAGCTGCCCCTGGGAGCGCTGGGGGCAGTTACTTCTCTGCCCACACACTTGGGCCCCTGTGCTCGCCTCTTAGGAGTAAGTTAAATCTCTGACTGTAGAACTCTCCCCCGTGTTCTGCTGTTGTATCATGGCACAGGTACTTATCAAGCAGCTCCAAGCAATTTCTGATCACACCGTGGATCTCCAGAATGCTCAAGATGCCCAGAATGCCCCAAGCTGCTTTGGAAGAATTGTGGTAGGGGTTGTAATTTCAATGTAGAAGGAAACAGGGTGAGCCTGCGGTCAGTAATGCTATCACTAGAGCATAGCAGTCCGACTCCAGTAGCAGGCACGTAATTTCACTCGTGGCCCGTCCAGTTGCCTTCTGATGGTTTGTTAGCCTTACACTGTTATGACCAGATGCAGATTAAGAGAATGGAACAAAGTCCTACCTCACATCTTCTTTGGGGCTTTCAATTAATTTTATTCAAAGGTCTCCTTGCAGAACAGGAGTATGACACTGTTTCTCCATTTCTTTCTCTCTCCCCGGTGTAAGGATGACTTGAAAAAAGAACACCTTTGTGTTTGAAGCAATTTCATCTAGAAAGGCAGGTTCTAGTTTGCCAAGGTTGGGACCGTGAAGCTAGGAAGGAATTGAAAGAAAGCATCATACCCACTAACTGTGAAGATTCTTTATGAACAGGTCTGTCAGCTATGGAATGTTTTATTGGAGCTGCACTTTCAGAAGAGATTTCAGTTTTAGTGAAGGAGAGGTTTTATAAAATTTGTGGTGGGTTAAGGTTAATACTGTCATGACAGACGATACCAAATAGTTAACACTTTAAATGAGAGTAGGAAACAGACACTTGACATGTAAAAGTATTTAACAAAGAAGATAATGCTTAGTGTGGTGCCATGTCTGGGAGCAGTGATGGCTTGCTAAAGCAATATTTAAATTTTCTATTAAGTTATTAAGTGTCTTTGAGAGTGCTGAACAAAGTCTTAGGAGTGTTGCCCATAGTTCATTGAAGTGTATGAAGCTCATCTCACTGCGACTAGTCTTCCTGAGAGGAGTATGCTCTGAGTATCTCTTTTCTGCCAACTTCTCTACTTAAGAGTCATCTAAAAGCGTCTCTCTCTTTAAGGTTTTAACATCTTGTGAAGGGTCTTTTCTGCTATGTCTGTTTTCAAATATAACTTTCTTTTTCTTCACTGCTTTAAGTTCCACACTTGATTGTCCCATTAACTTGACATCAGCTTCAAAAATAACTCTTCACAGCACAGCATTTTAGGATGAGTTCCTCCCTGAAAGATGCTCCACCAATAAATCCCAATTCCTGTGGGCAACAAGATTTCATCCAAGAATGTGATTTTATACAGTGCAGTGCTTGCCTTGTCAAAGCCACTCTGCCCCAAGCCTGTAGCGCTGCATGGGGTTGTTGTGACCACAGTTCAAGACCCAGCTCTTAGCCTTGTTGAACGTCATACAGTTGGCCTCAGCCTCAGCCATTCATGCAGCCTGTTCAGACCCTTCTGTAGAGCCTTCCATGCTCAAGCAGAGCAACTCTTCCCCCCAGCTTGGTGTGATCTGCAAATTTGCTGAGTGTGCACTCAATCCCCTCATCGAGATTCTTGATAAAGATGTTAAAGAAGACCAGTCCAAACACTGGCCCCTGAGGAACACTGCTTGTGATCCGTCACCAGTTGGATTTACTCCATTCATCACCACACTCTGGGCCTGCATATCCAGCCATTTCTTCACCCAGCAAAGAGTTCACCTGTCTAAGCCATGAGCTGCCAGTTTCTCCAGGAGAAGGCAGTGAGAGACTGTGTCAAAAGCTTTGATGAAGTCCAAGCTGACCGCATCCACAGTCTTTCCTTCATCTACTAGTTGGGTCACCTGGACACAGAGGTTTGGTAGGACCTGCCTTTCATGAACCCATGTTGCCTGGGCCTGATCCTGTGGTTGTCACGCACATGCTGTGTGATCACCCTAAAGATCATCTGCTTCCTAACTTTCCCCAGTACTGAGGTCAGCCTGACAGGCATCGGGTTTCCCAGATACTCCATTCGACTCTTCTTGTAGATCGGCGTCATACTGCCAAGTTTCCAGTTGTCTAGGTCCTTCCCTGTTGACCAGGACCTGTGGCAGATGATGGAGAGTGGCTTGGTAAGCACTTCTACCAGCTCGCTCAGAACCCTTGGGTGGATTCCATCTGGCCCCATAGACTTGTGGGTGTCCAAGTGGAGCAGCAGGCGCCGATTGTTTCTTCCTGAATTACGTGGGGTTTTTTTTGTTGTTGTTGTTGTTTTCTGCTCTCTATAGGTCTCTTACAGCTCTTCCAAGGGGGCAAATACCTTGAGAATCTGGGTGTTAAAAACTGAGGCAAAGAAGGCATGAAGTACCTCTGCATTATCCTCATCCTTGGTGAACCATGTTCCCCAACCCATCCAAAAAAGAATGAAGATTCTCCTTGGCCCTCCTCTCCTCATTCATGTAGTTGTAGAAACATTTTTTGCTGTCTTTTACAGCGCTGTCCAGATGAATCCCATATGAGCTTTCCCCTTTCTAATTTCCTCCCTATATGCCCTAGTGATGTCCCTGTACTCTTCCCAAGTTGCCTGTCCCTTCTTCCAAAGCTTGTAAACCCTCCTTTTTTCATGGAGCCTCAGCAATAGTTGCCTATTCAGCCAGGCCCATCTTATTCCCCTCCGGCTCCTCTTTTGGAACACAGGAATAGCTTGCTCCTGCGCCTTTAGGTTTTCCTTCTTAAGAAAAATCCTACCTTCCGGGACCCCTTTACTCTTCAGGAATTTATACCAAGGTACTCTCCCAACCAAAGTCCTAAACAGTCCAAGGTCCACTCTCTGGAAGTCCAACGTAGCTGTTTTGCTGCCGCCACTCCCGACTTCACCAAGAATTGAGAATGCTATCATTCCGTGGTCACTGTGCCCAAGATGGCCTCCGACCACTACATCTCCCAGCAGTCTGTTCACAAAGAGCAGGTCCAGCGGGGCTCCTCCACTGGTAGGATCACTTATCTACTGTGATAGGAACTTCTCTTCAGCACACTCCACACCATCTCCTAGACTGTTTCCTCTCTGCCTAATTGTATTTTCAACAAACATTTGGTAGGTTGAAGTCTCCCAAAAGAACAAGGGCTGCCAATTATGAGACTTCTGCCAGCTGCTTGTAGAATGCCTCGTCTGTCTCTTCATCATGGTTGGGTGGTCTAGAGCATACTCCCACCAGGATATCAGCATTGCTGCCCTTACCCCTGATCCTGACCACAAGCACTGGACTCTTCCATCACATATTTGGAGCTCTGTGCATTCAAAGCACTCCCTAAAATACAGTGCCACCCCACCGTCTTTCCTTCCTTGCCTGTTCCTTCTGGACTCCAGTCATGACAGTGGCCCCAGCAAACTTCATTGATGGCGATTGTGTCAAAGTTTTCCTGAGGCACCATGGCCTTTAGCTCCTCCTGTTTGTTGCCCTTGCTACGTGCATTGTCGTAGATGCACTTCAGCTAGACTCTCCCCCCAACCCTGGCATGACACCCCTAGGCGATCCCCCTCCATACCTAGTTTAAAGCCCACTCAATGAGCCCCACCATGTCCTCAGCAAGGGTTCTTTTCCCCCTGAAGGACAGCTGAACCCCATCTGTCATCAAGAGACCAGGTGCTGTAAAGCCTGCCCCATGGTTGAAAACCCTCAAATTTGACTGCTCACAGCAGCCTCTGAGCCATCTGTTAAGCAAATAGCTTTTTCTGTTCCTCTCAGCATCTTTGTGACATTGAGGAGACAGAAGAGACCACCACTTGCACTCGCACTCCCTCAACCTATCCCCCAAGGCCTTGAAGTCCCTTTTGATGGACTTCAGTCTTCTCTTGCCAACTTCAGCACTAGCAACATGGAAAAGCAGTAAGAGATAGTACTCAGAGAGAGTGACAAGGCCTGGGAGCCTTTTTCCAATGTCCCTTAGCCAGGCCTCAGACAGGCAACAGATTCCCTGTGAGAAGGGTCTAGCTGGCAAATTGGACCCTCTGTTACCTCAGAAGGTCATTCCCCACAGGTGCCCTTCTTTTCTTTTTAGTGGAGGCAGTGTTAACTGCCTGCGAGTGGTGCTCTACATCATGGTGTAACTACATCATCATGACCGCTGCGGATATCCTTCCGCTCATATCCAGTGGCAGTGAGGAAGAAGAGAAGGGCTACAATGGTCCTACTCCAGGAGAATTGTTGGAACGCCTTTTTAAGAAGAGAAAGAAACTCGTCAGAAAATAAGCGTCTAAGAATACTGTCTTGGGAAGATGATGATAAAGAACCCACTGTCAGAACCAGATCAAGAAGAAAAGGAAAATCCAAAAGAGAGTGCAAAAGAGATACCTACAAAAATGCAGAAAAGCAAATGACCCAATACTATCCTGTAGAAATGAGAAATGCCACACCTTGTAGCTTCAGAGAAAAACTACCCGGATCAAGCACAGTGATGTATACCTGCCATCCACAAGCTAAGCACGAGATCGTCTCCGTAGCCGAAATCACAACTTGTGAATATAAAGGGATTATACTGACACCTCTGTTATGCAGCCATCCTATACATAGGTTCAGGGCTTTCCCTGTGAATGACATCTTTTGCTGTTAGGTCCGGTTTTCAAATCGACGGAGAAAGAGGCAAACACCATCGATATATTGTGCTTTTTAATAACAGGAGAAAGATAATAAGTATTACCAGCTAGCTGGGGTCCAGGCTTTCCCACGCAGGGGTCACACCACGGACCCCGACTGCTTCGGTCGTCCCTTTTTTATACTGTTTTTACCCCAAAAATGTTTCCCCCTCCCGTTTTCCTGTTCTGCTTTCATGTCAATGTTATCTATATTTTATTGCTGACTGGGACATCTGTATAAGCAACCCCTCCATGTAGAACCTCCTGACTTGCCATATATCAGGAGACCTTGTAGATAGGCAACCCCTCCATGCAGAACTTCCTGACTTGCCAATTATCAAGAGACCTTGCACTTAGAGACTAAGTATTGACTAGTTTATTAGTATACTCTACATTAACTGTTTCGTCCCTACATTGCCAGCCACTACCAGGATCACCACTTAAACCCCATAACCTCAAACAGCTGGAGAAACAGCAAGAATTGATGAAGATGCCTTTTAGAAGAATTCAGGAGGAAGAAATGCATTCAACAAAAAAAGAGAAATTTTCTTCCATCCGTAAACCAGTTGCTGTTGGAAACCACCAACTATTGACTGTGGGAACAACCTATATCTCCAAACTGACTGATGACCAACGTACAAAGGGTTTCTTAGTGGTTCCTACTGCTTCCATGGCAGGGGTTGGTTGGTGGAAGTACGAATTCTGCTACCACGATGTTAAGGAAACCGAACGAGGCCCCGCCAAAGCTACGGTATTTTGTCGGAAAAGAACGATCCCAACCTAGTAAAGCTATGGTGGAGGTGCGGAACCCAGGGATGGGCCATTGGGAAAAGCAGTACAACTGATAACATGGGCGCGAGGCTATGCTTGTGACTCCACAGATCAAGGCCCGCAGTGGATTCCTGCATGATGGGTCTGACCGACACTAGCAGCGGCATCTTCCTCCCTTTCTTCATTATTCTCACTGGAATCATAATGGCAAAAAAACAAAAAAGGGGAATATGTTGCAGTCAGCCTGGAGCCAGTGACGGGCAGTGTCTCCTCGGCAGATGGGGGAGCTGAGCGGCAGAGGCAGGAGCTGCAGCCGGGCGGCCAGTGTGTGACCAGGCAGCTCATTGGGCGGCCTAGAGTGTGATCAGTACGTGATCCCTTGCCTGATTGGCTGGTTGGGTTGCTGGGCTCTGCGTGCTGCCAGGCAGGGCAGGGGCTGCTCTGGGCTTGGAAGCTCTGTAAGTTGTGTTTAACCCTAAATGAAGTTCTTTGGCTCACCATCACAGAGACCCTGCTCCTCAATATGCCTGCAATAAAGATAATAAAAAGGATCAGCCCCAACAGTGACCCCTGGGGAACACCACTGCTGAGTGGGTGCCAGTGGATTTTTACCAGCCAGTTCTTCGTCTGTCTTCTTATCTGTCTAAACCATGAGCTGCCATCTTCTCCAGGAGAAGGCAGTGGGAGACTGTGTCAAAGGCCTTGCTGAAGTCTAAGCAGACCATGTCCACAGCCTCTCCCTCATCCACTAAGCAGCACTCCAGTCATGAGAGTGGTCCCCAACAAGCTTCAGTGATGGCGACTGTGTCAATGTTTTGCTGATGCCCCTTGGCCTCGAGCTGATCCTATTTGTTGTCCATGCTGTGTGCTGTGGTGTAGATGCACCACATCCCCCAATCCTGGCATGCTTCCCCTACGCGATCCCAGGTTTATCCCCCTCCATGCCCAGGTTAAAGTGCACTCAATGAGCCCCACCAACTCCTCAACAAGGATTTTTTTCCCCCCGAAGGACAGCTGAACCCCATCTGTCACCAGGAGGCCAGGTGCTGTAAAGCCTGCCCCATGGTTGAAAACCCTCAAATTCAACTGCTCACACCAGCCTCTTAGCCATCTGTTAAGCAGATGGCTTTTTCTGTTCCTCTCAGCATCCTTCTGTGACACTGAGACAGAAGAGACCACCACCTGCACTGCCACCCCCTCAAATGATGGAGGGGGAGGTCTCCCCTTTTGATGGACTTCAGTCTTCTGTCAACTTCATCATCAATAACTTGGAAAAGAAATCATATATTGTAGTCAGAGGGAGTGATGAGACCTGGGAGCCTCTTTTGCAATGTCCCAAAAATAGGCCCACGGGAGGCGAGAGACCTCCCTGTGGGAAGGATCTGGTTTGCAAATAGGGCCCTCAGAAGGTCATTCCTCACAATTACCCTTCTTTTCTTTTTAGTGGAGGTAGTCTTAACATATGGGCTTGACTGCCTTACCCTAGACAAACCCCTAGAGGTGTGTCTAGGAACAACCCCAGGTTGTTCCCTGCCTGCGCCAACGGCCGCGCCCCGCCCGCAGTGACGCGCCCCGCTCCTGCCGCTCGCCCTCCCTGGGGCCGCTCCTGCCCCCGCGGGGCTTGGGCCGCCCTCCCTGCTGGCGCCGCCCCCGCTGCCTCAGAGCCGCCCCTGGGGCGGGGCTCGGCGCTGCCCGCTCGGGGCGGGGCTCGGCGCTGCCTCTCGCTCCCTGCGCTTTCCCGCCTCGCGGTCGGGCCCGCGGTTTTGCTGGCCGGGCGAGGCCTCCCGGCGTCAGCGGCCGCTCCGGAGCCTGCCCTGCGAGCCGTTGGGTCTGGCTCCCTGTCGGAAGAGCACTGAGACTCACAGGATCACAGAATGGTTGTTGTGGGAAGGGACCTCTAGAGATCATGTAATCCAACCCTCTGCTCCAGCAGGGACACCCAAGAGTATGGGGCACGGGGCAGCATCCAGGCAGGTTTTGAAGACTCTGACCTACTAATTAGTTTTTGGCTTACTGGCTCTCGCGTCCGAAGGAAAAAGGAGCAAGGAAAGATCATCACGTGCCCTCACGTGCTGGGAAGCCCAAGCTGTGCAGCACTGGTCTCTTTACAAGGAGTAAAATCTCACCGCTTGCCTTTCCTTCCCTACGCCCTTCCCTCCCCAGGTTCCTCAGGGCTGTGTGATCTATCCCAGGGAAGCAGCAGGTTTCCTGGACTGCTCTCTGCCATGACCTTCTTGGATCCTACAAGGGGTTTTATTCCTTTGCCTCTTCTGCAAGCTGATGAGAGGGGTCACATGTGTTTTAGAGGTGGCAACTGTCCGACCACCTTCCTCGGGAACGGGAGGAGTTGATTTGGGCCATCTTTAGAAAAAACATGCACAAAATCCTGTGCTTTCCTTGAATATGGCTTATTCGCTTTTCTGTTCCACCACAGGTTCTCGGAGCTGCACAGCCATCCTTCACTGAGCCTATTGCCCATCTCACTGCCCCAGTCCAAAAGGATTGAGTAGAGCAGTCCCAGGGGATTCAGGGATAGCCATTTGAATTCCACATCTCATGCATATGCCTCCTTTTGGATTAATAAAACCTTGCGTCCTTAAACCAATCCAGAAAAACAATCTGAGACTGGGGCCATGGGGATGCCTTGTTGGAGTGCATGTGACAATTTCTCTCACTCATACAACCCTGTCATGAGTGCATTATGCTCAGAACAATGTGTCAAAAGAGACAAGGACTTGCACCTGTGTAGCCCAACAGTTCTATAACTTTATGTGGAATATCCATTTGAAGTCTAATGTTGCCTCTGGCAGCTGGGGCAAAGGCAGTTGGAATAATTGGTTTGGGGGAAATGCATGAAAATGCAGATATCCTCAATTTTTTATGGATATTTCATCCTTCTTTGTTTCATTTCCTGTTTTTGCACTGCTGCCTTCTACTCTTTACTCTTCCTGAAGTTCTGCCTGAAGGCAGAACCAGGAATAGGAGTCAGCTTTTGTCTGCAACGTGAACGGCTTTCAAGAAAGAGGCCTCACTGCTAGGAAGGAAGAGTCCTCCTAGGAGAGCTTCCACTACACCTCTCAAGAGAGTACTCTCAACAGCCCACCAGACACTCCACAATACTACCACTACACAAGCCTGGTTGGTCAAAGATAAAACGTATAAGGAATGTTGGAGAACAACAACTCACTGTATGCTCTCAATGATCAGGGAATCAACTATACAAATGACCACTAGCCCAGCCCATATGAAGCCCGGGAGTGTGGCCAGGAGGGCCAAAAGGGACTTATGTGGGGATTTCTGAGCTGCAGCATCTCTATCTTTGTCATCACCATGACCTGGAGGAAAGGAGACAATCCCATACATCACTGGGTTCTGCAGTACCAATAATTCCACTGTGTGTTTGGGAATCCCTGGCAATATTACGTTCCAAGTGGAAACTATCACTAATTCTGGGGCCTGGGCACTGATGGATAAAAAATTACATTTATGCTTCTCATGGGCTCATGGCGCCCTGGCCAGTGAAAGCCTGAAGCATCACTAGGGCTAATGGTGCTTCTGAGCTTCAGGGAGGATGTGTGTGCTGGGGAACTTGGATTTCCCAAGAGAGCAATAAGATAGGAAAAGAGAAAGAATACCAATTTTTACAGACAACTTACCCCTGTGATCTGCCTGAGGCTAAAGCCAGGACTCAAGTCTCTGAGGGGGTTGCAGTCAGCCTGGAGCCAGTGACGGGCAATGTCTGCTCAGCAGATGGGGTAGCTGAGCAGAAGATGCGGGAGCTGCAGCTACATGGACAGCGTGTACCCAGGCAGCTCATTGGGAGGCCTCGCACGTGGTCGGTGCGTGATCACCTGCCTGATTGGCTGGTTGGGTTGCTGGGCTCCGCGTGCTGCCCAGGCAGGGCAGGGGCTGCTCCGGGTCAGAAACTACATAAGTTGTGTTTAGCCCTAAATAAAGGTCTTTGGCTCACCATCACAGAGACCTTGCTCCTCAATATGCCCGCAAATGGCGCCCAACGTGGGACTCAAAGACTAGCTGTCTCTCCGGTCGCACTGCCCAGCTGAACTCCGGAATTTATACTGAAAGGAAGCGTCCTTTGTGCATGCACTAAAAGCCTCTTGAAAGAAGTAAGCGGCTGGGAACTACGGGTTCATACCTAATGAAGGAACAGAAGGACCGAGTCCGTTCCTCCACAAGGTACAGCAAATGGCGCCCGAACAGGGACAGAGATAGGTGACAGACCCGCTTGTTGCACGGGGGCGTAGCTCAACTGAACAAAGCCTGAAAGGAAGCTGCGCTCACAAGTGCCTCCTGCAGGACGGAGGTAAGCAGTCAAACACGATGGGGAACTTCAAGACACAGGAGCAGAAAAATGCAGCAGAAGAGTCTGATTTGAAACAGCACATGATACAGGCGCATGAGCAAGAACCGCATCAAAGTACTGATACAGTGTACGACCCACCAACGTGGGATAAGGTCGGGGTGATACTACGGGACAGGGCAGACTTGGCTGGCAGTGGGGGCCGGTGGTGGTGGCTCTGTGGCCGCCTCGGCTCGCCCGGCTCTGTGCAACCCTCAGGCGCCAGGACAGGGAAGTGGCGGCCATGCTGCTTGGTGGGATCCCACTGTGGTCGGTGGGCGGGCCGTGCCGCACCGCCCCCTTCAGGACGAACCGGCCCAGCACCAAGCTCAGCCTGCCCGCAAGTGGTGCTCTGTGTAACTACATCATCATGACCGCTGCGGATATCCTTCCACTCATATCCAGTGGCAGTGAGGAAGAAGAGAAGGGCTACAACGGTCCTACTACAGGAGAATTGTTGGAACGCCTTTTTAAGAAGAGAAAGAAACTCGTCAGAAAATAAGTGTCGAAGAATACTGTCTTGGGAAGATGATGATAAAGAACCCACTGTCAGAACCAGATCAAGAAGAAAAGGAAAATCCAAAAGAGAGTGCAAAAGAGATACCTACAAAAAATGCAGAAAAGCAAATGACCTAATACTATCCTGTAGACATGAGAAATGGCACACCTTGTAGCTTCAGAGAAAAACTACCCGGATCAAGCACAGTGATGTATACCTGCCATCCACAAGCTAAGCACGAGTTTGTCTCCGTAGCTGAAATCACAACTTGTGAATATAAAGGGATTATACTGACACCTCTGTTACGCAGTCATCCTAAATATAGGTTCAGGGCTTCCCCTGTGAATGACATCTTTTGCCAGCCATTACCAGGATCACCACTTAAACTCCATAACCTCAAACAGCTGGAGAAACAGCAAGAATTGATGAAGATGCCTTTTAGAAGAATTCAGGAGGAAGAAATGCATTCAACAAAAAAAGAGAAATTTTCTTCCATCCATAAACCAGTTGCTGTTGGAAACCACCAACTATTCACTGTAGGAACAACCTATATCTCCAAACTGACTGATGACCAACGTACAAAGAGTTTCTTAGTAGTTTTCACTGCTTCCATGGTGGGGGGTTGGTGGAAGTACGAATTCTGCTATGGCAAATATGTTACCATGAGGATAAGGAAAAGGGGATGAGGCCCCACCAATGCTGCAGTATTTTGTCGGAAAAGAACGATCCCAACCTAGTAAAGCCATGGTGGAGGTGCGGGATCCAGGGATGGGCCATTGGGAAAAGCAGTACGACTGATAACATGGGCGCGAGGCTGTGCTTGTGTCTCCACAGATCCAGGCTCGCAGTGGATTCCTGCACCATGGGTCCGACTGACACTCATGGCGGCCTCTTCCTCCCTTTCTTCATTACCCTCACTGGAATCACAATGGCAAAAAAACAAAAAAGGGGGATGTGTTGCAGTCAGCCTGGAGCCAGTGATGGGCAGTGTCTCCTCGGCAGATGGGGGAGCTGAGCGGCAGAGGCGGGAGCTGCAGCCATGTGGCCAGCGCGTGACCAGGCAACTCATTGGGCAGCCTAGAGTGTGATCAGTGTGTGATCCCTTGCCTGATTGGCTGGTTGGGTTGCTGGGCTCCGCATGCTGCCGGGCAGGGCAGAGGCTACTCCAGGCTTGGAAGCTCTGTAAGTTGTGTTTAACCCTAAATAAAGGCCTTTGGCTCACCATCAGAGAGAATCTGCTCCTCAATACGCCCGCATCCAGGGACATCTGGAATTACACACAGAAAAGGTTAAGATACCTGTGGCAACACACCTCTTTGTAAAGGAACCCCAGTGCATTGAAAGGGGTGCCCTATGTAGGCCTAGATTTACACAGCAGCAGAGGGGACTGCACCCACTTTTGCTTGGGAGACAGCAGCTCCCACAGGAAATCCATAGCCATGATTCACCCGTGGGCTTCCCCAGACTCTAACTGCAACCATCTCCACGCACCAGAGACAAAAGTCATCTACAGAAACCCACTCCTGCCTGGTCTGTAATGTTAAGTTAGCCTTAACGTTAACAAATACGCTTGTAGGAGACCACACTTGTATAAGAGACCCTGGACAAGGGAAGGCCCTTGGCAATGCATGCAAGGTGTGAAGTGGTAGGTCACGGCTCTGATCAATCTCTTTCTCCGCCATAAACTGAAGTGTATCCAGACCTGTTTCTGACATCTTAGGTTTAAAACAGTTGCACCTTAATACAGAGTGAAAGCTACCCACCAGCAGCTCTCTCTAATTCCCCCATTATTTCTTTCAGGATTTCAGGAATCCTGATTGGATTTTCCTTTAATGGACTGAGCACCTTTACAGAAAGTCTTAAGTTAAATATCATGGGAACAAGGTAAGCTCAAGTAAATACTGCTTCTGTCAAGCAAAATACAATAGGAGGCCAGTAGGCACTCACCCTCTGTGATTCCCCAGAGTCTCTAATGAGGCATGCAGCTGAGAAGCTGCTTTGCCATCATGTACAGCCACATCTGTAACCAAAGAGACAAGCAGAGCTCCCCTACCTATTTCTGTGAGCTTCCTCACAATTCAATGGCATTAAGAAGTGCAGAACATCTCAGTACAGCAAGGCACATGTCTTTCCCTTGCACGGACACTTAATTCAGTACCTGCAAAGGTCCCCTGTTGCTACAAATTTAAGCATGATGTGAAAGGAGGCCCTAGTGTTGACATAATCTGTAACCACAACACCCAAAAGCCTTCAGGCTTCGCTGAAGACACTGTAAGAAGTATGGCACAAGGCAAAGCACTCACTGCATTTCTCTGAAGCCCTCCCTAAAACCACTGCACTCTTTTGCAGGCATGAGCCGCAGACAAGGACTTAAACTACACAGCCAATGCATAAAACTCTGAAATAGAATGCTAATTCCAGGAAGAAAATACAATTCCACTACTTACTCCGGCCAAGCTCCTGAAGCTCAAAGAGGGGAGCCAAATGAGGAGCCAGCTGAGGGGCTGGAAGGTCACTGCCTGAGGAATATCTGGAATGGAACACAGACAAGCTTTCATTACAGGCTGTGAGATCCTTCTGGAGAAGTGACTTGCCAGGAACAGAAAGGGAAATGGGGAACACACAAGTTGTTCAAGATTCTCCCAGCTCTAGGAGGGCCAGCCTGGAGCCTGGCACCTCTCCAAATTGCTCTTGTGCCGCTACTCCACAGCCCCCAAGCACCCCAGGACAAACACGCAGCCCCTTAGTGTTTTCTACAGGGGAAGTCTCTAATGCACCCCAAGGAAACCTAACCTCTAGTAAAAGGCAACCTCCACAACTGCAGGACAACAAGGATTGTTCACATGGCTCACATGCAGGAGCCCACTGGCCAGTGGAAACCTGACCCACCACTTATTCTGCTGCCCTTTGGTCAGGGCATGTGCCTTACAGACCTTGGCTTCCTCAGCTCTGCACAGCAGAGTGGGAAAAGGAATGATCACTTGTTCTACTGCAGATCTGATGACCACTCACCTCCAGGTTCAAATCTGGAATCCAGCTAGGAAGAGTGATCTCCATCATTTAAGGCCAGATCTGTCACTAAACACACATGGAAACAGCTCCCATTACTTATGTCCTTAGGCTTCTTCAGATTTCAGTGGTGGTCAACGGCAGCAGGGATCAGAGAACCACACCAAGGTACTTGTCCTTCCACTTGTGACCATCCTGCAAATGCTCGCTGGATGCATGCACAGGCACTGTAAGGGTGCAAATCAAAGGCCTCACAGAGTGGCCAGGAAAAAGGACACCCTGGAACTCACAGAAGCTGTAACCTCAATCCCATGATGCCCTGCTGGCTTTGCAGACACCTTTGGAAGCAGCACAAAGACTTTGCAAGGGAAAGCAGCCTGTGGCCTATTGCGGATGGCAGCCCAGGTTGCACTCTACTCTCCTGTGGGTCTGAGGATCAGCCAAGCACCTATTCAGTCACACTACACACCAAGAAAAAAAACTGGAAACTGAGAAGCTTCTTCTACGAAGTGAATATATCTGGACTACTTACCCTGAGGATCCTCCTGAGGCTCCGCAGCAGCATATGGCTGAAAAGCCCCATAACCATTGCCTACAGGCAGAGCAGGAACCGAACATATAGGTGGTAAGCATTCTTTACAAATTGTTAACAACTTCTTCACAAGGTAATTGTAAGGAATAGAAGGGGGGGCGGATCACATCATGACATTGGACATATACATAGGTCAATATTCTGAAAGGTGTGTAGGGGCAGAGAGGACCATTTTTCTGCAACTTGGCAGCTCCCAAAGTCAAGAAACGCTGCACAACTTACCCCTGGGGTTCCCCTGGGGCCCCAGAGCACTTGAACGAACTGAGAGGGAAGGATAAATTACAATTTCAGGTGAACAAAATAGTGGAAAGAAAGTAGTCGTTCTTTAAGGGAAATAAAATTTTACTGTGTACCCCTGGGAAGTCCTTGGGGTTCCAGTTCATGATCCAGCTGAAAAGCTGGATAATCCTTGATAACCACACCTGTTACGAAGCTGAGATGAGAACAGGGTCTCATGTGAGCAGTTCTGCGTGCAGCTAAAGGCAAGGGCCGCTCCAGCAGAGCGCGGCTTTCAGGCTTTGCAGGGCAGGTCCCCAGAGCACTCACCTCCATGGCCACAGAGGAGTCCACCTGCCCGTAGGCAGCTCTCACAGTAAACCCATAGTCACAACTCGCCCATGGGGTTCTGCAGACACTAAATGCAATAATCTCCACACACCAGAGACAAAAGCAACAAAAGCCATCTTCAGAAATCCACACAGGACTTACTTTAGAACATGCCCCATACCCCAGCTAGTCTTAACTTTAACAAACATGCTGAAGAACATGCTCATAGAAGAGACCCTGGAGAAGTTCGGCAACGTGCCACTGCATGCAAGGTGTGAAGTGGTGGGTCACGGCTCGGATCAACTTTTCTCCTGCGTGAGCTGCAGTGTATCCAGATCTGTTTCTGAAACCTGAGGTTGACAATGGCTGTACAAAGAGTGAAAGCTACCCACCAGCTGCTCTCTCCAATTCCTTCATGATTTTCTTTAGGATTTCAGAAGGGTCATGATTTGCTTTTCCCTTGGGAGACGGAGCACCTATACAGAAAGTCTTAAGTTAAATATCATGGGAACAAGATAAGCATAAATAAATGCTGCTTCTTTCAACCAAACCACAAAAGGAAGCAGGTTGGGACCACTCCACTGCACGATTCCCCAGAGACTCTAATCCATCACCCAGCTGAGAAGCTGCTTGGCCATCATCTGTGGCCACATCTGAAACGAAAAAGACAAGCAGTGCTCTCCCTACCTATTTCTGTGAGCTTCTTCAGATCTGAACGGCAGTGAAGGAGCACAGCACCTCTCCTTACACTAAGGCACTTTTCTTGCTTTGAAAGGCTTTGAGAGGCTTTTGAAGACACTTAATCTGCAAAAGTCCCATGTGGCTACAACTCTAAGTATGCTGTGAAAAGATGTCCTGGTGTTTGCATAATCTATAACCACAACGCAAACAAGTCATCTGGTTCTGGTGTCTCCCTGGGGGACACCACTGGCCGCAGGCTTCCAACTAGACTATGCGCTATTTATCACAACCGTCTGAGCTCTGCCATGCAGCCAGTTCTTGATCCACCTCACTGTATACTCATGTAAACTGCACTTCCTGAGCTTCCCTTGGAGGATGTTATGGGGGACATTATGTTATGTCGAAAGCCTTGCTGAAGTCAAGCTAGACAACATCCACCAATCTCCCCTCATCCAGGCAGTCAGTCATCCCATAACCATCATAGAAGGTTATCAGGCTGGTTAAACATGGCATCCACTGGAGAAATCCCTGCTGACCACTCCTGATCACCTTCTTTTCCTTGACATGCCTATGGATAGCCTCCAGGATGAGCTACTTCATCACCTTTCCAGGGGTGGAGGTGAGGCTGACCAGCCTGTCCTGGGTCCTCTTCTTGCCCTTTTTGAAAACTGGAGTGACGTTGAATTTCTTTCAGTCTTCCAGCACTTCTCCTGTACTCCTTGACCTCTCGAAGATGATAGAGAGTGGCTGAGCAATAATGTCCACCAGTTATCTCAGCACCTGCAGGTGCATTCCATCGGGGTTCGTAGATTTGTGGGCATCTAGTTTGCTAAATAAGCTCTAACACAATCCTCTTTAACCAGGGTAAAGTCTTCCTCTCTCCAGATTTTCTCTGTAGTTTGTGGGGACTAGCCTTAGCAATAAAGACAGAAGGAAGGAAGGCATCTAGTAACTCCACCTTCTCTGTATCCTCCGCCCTCTAAGCACTCACCCTGTTAAGCAGTGGACCCACATTTTCCCTAGTCTTTCTGTTGCTGCTGCTGTATCTGTAGAAACCCTTCTTGTTGTCCCTGACATCTCCTGTTAAATTTTATTTCAAAAGGGCCTTGGCCTCCCCTGCCACATCCCTGCATTTTCTGACAATATTCCTATATTCCTTGCAAGTGGTCTGTCCCTTCTTCCACGTCGTGTATGTTTTGTTTTTCTGTTTAACTTTCCCAAGAACTCCTTGCCCATCCACGCAGGTCTCCTGTCCCCCTTGCTTGACTTCTTTCCTGTGGGGATGCACCGATCCGGACCTTGGAGGAAATGGTACTTGAATAATAGCTAGCTCTCCTGGACACCCTTTCCTCCTAGGGCCCTGGCTCAGGGGGATTCCTCCAAGGAGGTCCCTGAGGAGGTCAGAGTTAGCACTCTTGAAGTCCACGGTTGCAATCCCATTTCTTGCCCAGTTTCCTCCTCAAAGAATCTTGAACTCCCACATTTTGGGGTCACTGCAGCTGAGACTGCCCCCAGCCTACACATTTCCAACCAGACCTACTATTTGTTAGCACAAGGTCCAGCAGTGCCCTTCTGCTTGTTGGCTCATCTACCACCTGCATCAAGAAGTTATCCGCAATGTCCTGCAGGAACCTCTGGGTCTCTTTGTTCCTAGCTGTGTGGTCATCCCAGCAGATATTGGGGTAGTTAAAGTCTCCCATAAGGACCAGGAGGCTACTTCCAGTTGTCTGTATACAGCCTCATCCACTTCCACTTCCTCATCAGGTGGCCTATTCTAAACACTCAGGACAGTGTCTCCCCTGCTGGCCTGCCCTTTAATCCCCACACACAGGCTCTCAACTCATGCTTCATCCTCCCCTAGGCAGAGCTCCATACATTCCAGTTGCTCTCCCACATAAAGAGCAACTCCACCATTCCACCTTCCTTGCCTGTCCTTCCCAAAAGGCACAAAGCCAGCCATGGCCACATTCCAGTCATGAGAGCTGTCTCACCATGTCTCAATAACTGCAATGAGATCATGGCCTTGCAATTGCACACGCATCTGTAGTTCCCCTTGTTTATTCCCCATGCTGTGTGCATTTGAAGCATTTGAGTTAGGCTCCCAACGTGACTCTAGCTGGAGCATCTACAGTTTGACCATGTAGGCCTTCAGCAGCTTTCCTGCTAAAATGTGTTCGTTCTCCAGGCATCCTTTTCTAGCTCTGGTATTAACCTGAATGGCATGGCATGCCATCCCATAACTTACCACCAGCATTCCTGATGATATCCTCCTCCCCTGTGGAATCTAGTTTAGGGCCCTATCAATAAGCCCCACTAGCCCATGACCAAGGATCCTCTTCTCCCTTTGGGAAACACGAATCCCATCCAATGCCAGCATGCCAGTTGCCATGGAAGGCTTCCTGTTGCCAAAAAACCCAAAGCTTTAACAATGACACCAGCCATGAAAAATTCAACCCCATGAGAAGCATATGGGCTGGTCACTAGGTTGGCAGCACCCATTGCCCCCTCAAAAGATCCTCTGCTGTTCCCTCTCCTGCAAGCTGGCAGCAGGGGTGACAAGTGTTTTCAGAGGTTGCAACTGCCTGCCACTTTCTTGTGCACAGGTACGAGACAGCTTGTGGACACTTTAAAAGAGCACACAGGATGCTGTGCTTTCCTTGAGTAGTCTTGTATTCAAGCATTCATCGGAGGGGCTCCAGGGAGCCGCTCCAAATTTCATCTGCATCCACCATCGGGAGGAAGGAATCCCTAAGGACAGCCCAAGTGGGAAACGGCAGTGATGGGACGGAGAGCATCCCTTGACGGAGCGCATCGCTCTGACAGCACCCCTAACTCACCCAACCTTGCCAGAACTTCTGTGCATTGCACCCAGACACAATGGACCGAGACAGCCAAGGACTCCCAACAGTTTAGCCCAACAGTTTTCTTAGTCCGTTCAGAAGAGGGACAAGGAAGCAACTGCTGTTATTGCTGAGATTCTCATTTTCAACAGCAAACTCCTCCTTTTTTCTGTTGCTCCCTGCTTGCGTGTTCTCTTCCTCTTCTGTAGGATCTTCTTCATCGGAGGCAGCATCACGATTAGCTGTCAGCTCTTTGCTGCAACAACGAGAAGGGCTTTCAGGAAAGAGGCCTCACTGCTAGCAAGGAAGAGTCCTCCTAGGAGAGCTTCCACCACACCTCTCAACAGAGCACTCTCAACAGCTCACCAGGCACTCCACAATACTACCACTACATTGGTCAAAGATAAAACGTGTAAGGAATGTTGGAGGACAACAACTCACTGTATGCTCTCGATGATCAGGGAAGCAACTATACAAATGACCACTAGCCCAGCCAGTAGGAAGCCCGGGAGTGTGGCCAGGAAGGCCAAATGGGTCTTCTGTCGGGATTTCTGAGCTGCAGCCTCTGTATTTTTGTCATCATCATGACCTGGAGGAAAGGAGACAATCCCATACATCACTGCATTCTGCAGTACTGATAATTCCACTGTGTGTTTGGGAATCCCAGGCAATATTACGTTCCAGAGGATACTATCACTAATTCTGGTGCATTGGCACTGATGGACATAAAATACATTTACACTTCTCATGGGCTCATAGCGCCCTGGCCAGTGAAAGCCTGAAGCATCACTAGGGCTAATGGTGCCTCTGAGCTTCAGGGAGGACGTGTGTGCTGGGGAACTTGGATTCCCCAAGAGGGCAATAAAATAGGAAAAAAGAAAGAATACAGAAGACAACAGACAACCTACCCTTGTGATCTCCATGAGGCTCAAGCAAAGGCTCCTTCCCCGGAGCAGGTGGAGAAGCAGGGCCTCCAGGGACATCTGGGATTACACACAGAAAAGGGTAAAACACTTTTGTAAAGGAAACCCAGTGCATTGAAAGGGATGCCCTACATAGGCCTACATTCGCACAGCAGCAGAGGGGACTGCACCCTCTTTTGCTTTGAAGATGGTCGCTCTCACAGGAAATCCATAGCCATGATTCACCCGTGGGCTTCCCCAGACACTAATTGCAACCATCTCCATGCACAAGAGACAAAAGCCATCTACAGAAACCCACTCCTGCCTGGTCTGCAATGTTAAGCTAGCCTTAACATTAACAGATGTGCTGAAGACTACGCTTGTAAAAGAGACCCTGGACAAGGGAAGCCCCTGGGCAATGCATGCAAGGTGTGAAGTGGTGGGTCACGGCTCTGATCAATCTCTTTCTCCGGCATAAGCTGCAGTGTACCCAGACCTTTTTCTGAAACCTCAGGTTCAAAACAGTTGCACCTTAACACAGAGTGAAAGCTACCCACCAGTGGCTCTCTCCAATTTCCCCATGATTTCCTTTAGAATTTCAGAAGAATCCTGCTTGGGTTTTCCTTTAGGAGACTGAGCACCTATACAGAAAATCTTGAGTTAAATATCATAGGAACAAGGTATGCTAAAATAAATACTCTTTCTCTCAAGCAAAGCACAACAAGAGGCAAGCAGGCACCACTCACCTCTATGATTCCCCAGAGTCTCTAATGAGGCATCCAGCTGAGAAGCTGCCTTGCCGTCATCTACAGCCACATCTGTAACCAAAGAGACAAGCAGAGCTCTCCCTACCTATTGCTGTGAGCTTCCTCACAATTCAATGGCATTAAGGAGCGCGGAACATCCCAATACACCAAGGCGCTTGTCATGTCCTTTCACTCCACAGTCTTTTTCAGACACTTGTCAGCCCCATGCAAAGGTCCCACATGGCTACAAATCTAAGCACTTTGTGAAAGGAGGCCCTGGTGTTCACATAATCTGTAACCATAACCCCAACAAGTCATCCGGTTCCGTTGTAAGCATGGGAGGAAGCGAGAAGCACAAAAACGGAGGATTGAGGCAAAGCACCTAGCGCAGATCTCTGAAGTCTTCCCAAACCCCCACCAGCTCTTCTGCACATATGAGCCTTGAACAAGGAATTAAGCTACACAGCCCATGCCTAAAAATCTCTGAAACCAAAGGCTTGAAGGAATTGAATACAAATCCCACAGCTTACTCCGGGCAGGCTCCTGAGGCTCAAAGATGGCAGTCAAATGAAGAGCCAGCTGAGGAGCCAGAAGGTCACTGCCTGCACGAACATCTGCAAGGAAACACAGACAAGTTTTCATTACTGGCTGTGAGACGGAAAGGGGAAGGGGGAACACACATGTTCTTCAAAAATCTCCCAGCTCCAGGGGTCCAAGACCTGACACCTCTCCAAATCACCTTAGAGGTGCCACCCCGCAGCCCTCAAGCACCCCAGGACAAACACGCAGTCCCTTGGTGTTTTCTACAGAGGGGGTCTCTAATGCCCACCAAGGAAACCCTACCTCTAGCAAAAGACAACCTGCTGAACCACAGGACAACAGGGATCGTTCACACAGCTCACTCTGGAGCCCACTGGCCAGTGGAAACATGACCCAGCACTATCCCTACTTGTTCTGCTGCCCTTTGGTCAGGGCATGTGCCTTGCAGACTTTGGCTTCCTCAGCACTGCCCTGCAGAGTGGGAAAAGGAATGCTCGCTTGTTCCACTGAGGATCTGAGGATGACTCACCTCCAGATACAAATCCGGGATCCAGATGCGAAGAGCGATCTCCGACACTTAGGACCATATCTGTGAGGAAGCACACACGGAAACATCTCCCATTACTTATTCACATAGGTTTCTTCAGATTTCAGTGGCAGTGAATTCTTCAGATTTCAGTGGGAAACGGATAACCACACCAAGGCACTTGTCCTTCCACTCATGACCATCCTGCAAACGCTTGCGGGGTGCATGCACAGGCACCGTAAGGGTTCAAATCTACAAATCCCCATCATGGAGCGGCCAGGAGAAATGTCACCTTGGAACTCAAACAAGCTGCAACCTCTCAGTTCACGCTCTACTCTCCTATGGGTCTGAGCATCAGCCAAGAACTGATTCAGTCACACTGCAGACCAAGAAAAGACCAAGGAAACCTACAAGCTTCTTCTATGAAGGGAATACAACTGGACTACTTACCCTGAGAATCCTCCCAAGGCTTGACAGCACTAGGTGGTGGAAAAGCCGAATAACCTTTGTCTACAGGTGAAGCAAAAAAAAAAAAAAAAAAAAACACATAGGTGGCAAGTTTTCCTTACAAGCTGGTAAAAACTTCTTTACAAGGCAATACTGAGGAATAGAAGTGTGTATGTGTTGGAACAGGGGTAAGATCATGACATGGCACAGATACATTGGTTAACAGGATCAAACGTGTGAAACGGTGGGGAGGACCTTTTTCCTGCCACCTGGCAGCTCTCAAAGTCAAGAAATGCTTCACAACTTACCCGTGGGGTTCCCCTCGGACCCCAGATCACTTGGACGAACTGAAGGGGAAAGATCAACTACATTTTCAGGCGAACAAAATAGTGCAAAGAAAGATATTTCAGGGAAGTAAAGCTGACTACATACCCTTGGGAAGACCTGCAAGTTCTACTTCATGATCCAGCTGAGAAGCTGGATAATCCTTGATAACCACACCTGTAATGAAGCCAATATGAGAACAGGGACTCATAAGCAGCTGAGGGCAAGAGCCGCTGGAGCAGAGGGCGGCTTCCGGGCTTTGCAGGGCAGGTCCGCAGAGCACTCACCTCCAGGCTGTCCAGGAGGGTCCCCGCTGGCCTGCGGCCAAGCCCGGGCCTCGCCGCCAGGTCCCGCTGTGCCGGCGCGCGGGACAGGAGGTTCCGTCACGCAGCGCCGGGCGCTGCTGCAGGCCCCGCTCGCGCTCCGCCCCCGCGCCCGTGGCCCCTCCTGCCAGGGCTCCCAGCCCGTCGCCGCCCTCGCAGCCCTCGCGCCGTCGCTCGCTCCGCGGGGCCGCCCCGGCCCGGCCCGCCCGCCCTACCTGGGCCCGGCGCTGCCCGCGGAGCAGCGCGGCTCTCCCGGGCACGCAGGGCCGCCACGAGGCCGAGCAGCAGCAGCAGGCGGCGCCCGGCGGCGGACGCCCCCCGCGCTCGCTCCATGCTGCCCGTGGCGAGCGCACCCCGCTCCGCGCCTCTCCGCGCCTCTCCGCACCGCTCCTCAGGGGCAGCACAGCGAAGCGCCCCGCCGAGGCAACGCAGCGCAGCCGCGCAAGGCACCGCGCCGCAGCAGCTCCGCGCCACGCACCGCTGCAGCGCAGCTCCGCGCCCCGCTACCGCCCGGCACCGCGCGGCGCAACGCAACAAGCAGCGCAGCAGCGCGACGCGGGACGGGGCAGCGCAGCGCGGGGCCCGTCTGTGAGCTCACGGCCGCCGTCCCTCCCTCCCTCCGGCGCTAACGGCACAGAGGCCTCCCGCGCACCCCGCCCTGCCGCCGGGTCCCTGCCCTGTGCGGACAGCCCGGGGCTGCTGGCGCCCGCGCTCCTGCTGCCCCGGGAGCCCCCGGGGCAGCCGCCCCTCTTGACACACCTCACTGTCCACTCTTCTAACCCCTACTTCCTGAGTTTGTCAGTGAAGTGATGCTGTGGGACACAGTGCCAGGAGCTTTGCTGCAGTCAATTCAGATGACACCCACTGCCCTCTCCTCCTCTCCCTAGTCATCACAGAAGGCTACCAGATTGGTATAGCATGATTTCCCCTTGGCAACTCCATGTCTTCCCAGCAGATACCCGGGTGGTTATAGTCTTAACAGTGAAGGTGACAGAGCACTGGAACAGGTTGCCAAGAGAGGTTGTGGAGTCTCCTTCTCTGGAGATCTTCAAAACCTGCTTGGACGCAGTCCTGTGCCACATGCTCTAGGTGACCCTGCGTGTGCAGGGGGGTTGGACTAGATGACCTCTCTAGAGGTCTCTTCCGACCTTAAGCATTCTATGATTCTATGATTCTCCTTGTCTTCTTCAAGGCATTCCCATGGTCCCCTGCATTGCCCTTTCTTCTCTACCACCATCTCTGTTTAGAGCAGCTTGTTTTGCACAACTTTGGTGTTACAGGACTAGAGCTCCCGAAGGCCCAGATTCTGGGTGTTTCCACACTACCCCCAAGCAGCAACTCCAAGACTGGCTGGAGAGCTTTCCTTTTCCATCCACTGCTCATGTGCTCCTGATGAGATGGCCAATTACCCTAGCTCCTTGCTTGCCTTTTGTTACACTTTTGAGTAGTGCAAAAAAGTCTTCTACTTCTTCCTTAATTCTTTCAGCTGTGATTCTGACAGTGTGTTAAGAGTGGTGCAGACAAACACTCACATTTGTACTGTGTCTGGAGGGAGAGGAGGAGCAGCTGGAGGGGCTCTGTCAACTCCATAGAGGGAGTGCTCTCGTTGTAGGAATGCTTTTTTCACCATTCCCACAGTGTATGAACACCTGGGATTTTGATACTTTACAGAAGTAATTGCAGGCAGTAAAATCAAGCTTGCTGTTTTACTTCCCCAAATGTGAGGAAGGAATACACGTACATTGTTGTCACCACTGCTAAGGAATTGCTGCTCTTTGGCCAACCCAGGAGGTTATTGTCACTAATCCTATTTCAAGCTGGTTCGACATGAAGTGTAGGAGACCTTCTTCCTGCAAAGGTGAGAGGAATGAAGAACAGAGGTGCTAGGCTCCCAACGTGACTCTTTCTAGCTGGAGCATCTACAGTTTGACCATGTAGGCCTTCAGCAGCCTTCCTGTTAAAATGTGTTCGTTCTCCAGGCTCCAGGAATCCTTTTCTAGTTCTAGTATTAACCTGAATGGCATGGCATGCCATCCCATAACTTACCATCAGCATTCCTGATGATATCCTCCTCCCCTGTGGAATCTAGTTTAGGGCCCTATCAATAAGCCCCACTAGCCCATGACCAAGGATCCTCTTCTCCCTTTGGGAAACACGAATCCCATCCAATGCCAGCATGCCAGTTGCCATGGAAGGCTTCCTGTTGCCAAAAAACCCAAAGCTTTAACAATGACACCAGCCATGAAAAATTCAACCCCATGAGAGGCATATGGGCTGGTCACTTGGTTGGCAGCACCCATTGCCCCCTCAAAAGATCCTCTGCTGTTCCCTCTCCTGCAAGCTGGCAGCAGGGGTGACAAGTGTTTTCAGAGGTGGCAACGGCCTGCCACTTTCTTGTGCACAGGTACGAGACAGCTTGTGGACACTTTAAAAGAGCACACAGGATGCTGTGCTTTCCTTGAGTAGTCTTGTATTCAAGCATTCATCGGAGGGGCTCCAGGGAGCCGCTCCAAATTTCATCTGCATCCACCATCGGGAGGAAGGAATCCCTAAGGACAGCCCAAGTGGGAAACGGCAGTGATGGGACGGAGAGCATCCCTTGACGGAGCGCATCGCTCTGACAGCACCCCTAACTCACCCAACCTTGCCAGAACTTCTGTGCATTGCACCCAGACACAATGGACCGAGATAGCCAAGGACTCCCAACAGTTTAGCCCAACAGTTTTCTTAGTCCGTTCAGAAGAGGGACAAGGAAGCAACTGCTGTTATTGCTGAGATTCTCATTTTCAACAGCAAACTCCTCCTTTTTTCTGTTGCTCCCTGCTTGCATGTTCTCTTCCTCTTCTGTAGGATCTTCTTCATCGGAGGCAGCATCACGATTAGCTGTCAGCTCTTTGCTGGAACAACGAGAAGGGCTTTCAGGAAAGAGGCCTCACTGCTAGCAAGGAAGAGTCCTCCTAGGAGAGCTTCCACCACACCTCTCAACAGAGCACTCTCAGCAGCTCACCAGGCACTCCGCAATACTACCACTACATAAGCCTGGTTGGTCAAAGAGAAATCGTGTAAGGAATGTTGGAGGACAACAATTCACTGTATGCTCTCGATGATCAGGGAAGCAACTATACAAATGACCACTAGCCCAGCCAGTAGGAAGCCCGGGAGTGTGGCCAGGAAGGCCAAATGGGTCTTCTGTCGGGATTTCTGAGCTGCAGCCTCTGTATCTTTGTCATCACCATGACCTGGAGGAAAGGAGACAATCCCATACATCACTGCATTCTGCAGTACTGATAATTCCACTGTGTTTGGGAATTCCAGGCAATATTACGTTCCAAGAGGAAACTATCACTAATTCTGGTGCATTGGCACTGACGGACATAAAATACATTTACACTTCTCATGGGCTCATAGCGCCCTGGCCAGTGAAAGCCTGAAGCATCACTAGGGCTAATGGTGCCTCTGAGCTTCAGGGAGGACGTGTGTGCTGGGGAACTTGGATTCCCCAAGAGGGCAATAAAATAGGAGAAAAGAAAGAATACAGAAGAAGACAGACAACTTACCCCTGTGATCTCCATGAGGCTGAAGCAAAGGCTCCATCCCCCGAGGAGGTGGAGAGGCACGGCCTTCAGGGACATCCGAGATTACACACAGAAAAGCAAGATTGCTGAGGGAGCAATGCAAAATGGAGAGGAATGGATGAGATGAGCATGGAGGGCTGTGCTGCCATTCCATCAGACCTGGGCAGGCGCGAGAGATCGGTGGAGAGAAACCTCATGATGTTCAGCAAAGGCAACTGCAGGATCCTGCACCTGGGAAGGAGGAAACCCAGGAACAGCTGGACAGCAGGCTGACCCTGAGGCAGCAATGTGCCCTTATGGCCAAGAAGGCCAGTGTCACCGGGGGTGCCTTAGGCAGAGTATTGCCACGGGTCTCAGGAGGTGATCCTCCTCCTGTACTCAGCCCTGGTGAGGCCACATCTGGCATGTGTGTCCAGGTCCAGGCTCCTAACTGGAAAAAGTACTGAAGAGAGTCCTGTGTAGAGATTTCCTTGCAGAGGGGGTTGGATTTACTGGGGAGCAGGCAGCATGAACAGTGGTGGCGCAGAGGGTGAGCAAACCTGAAGGAGTCAGCTTGTTCTGTTTATTTGAGTTGATTATGCAAATTTTGACTTGGGAGTGCATCACCGGTTTCCTATGCACGCAAGCATGCATGTTCCATGAGCCCCTCTGCCTGAAGGGGGAGTGTCACTCCTTCCTGATGACATCCGTAGGTGAGTTTTGCACACGTCAAAGAGGGTCAGCTGCCCTGAGGGCTCCCGGGGGCAGTGGGAGCATGAGCGTCAGCAGCCCTGGGCTGCCCACACAGGGCAGGGGTGCGGGGGTGCGCAGGGGGCGCCCTGCGCCGGCTGCCGCTTATCGGGAGGAAGGCAGGGAGGGAGGGCGATCATGAGCTCACAGAGGGGCCCCACACTTCTCAGCTGGATCACGCAGTGGAATACCAAGGACTTCCCAGGAGTACGTAGCCAATCTTTACTTCTCTGAAAGAACTATTTTGTTTGCCTGAAATTCTACTTCATCATTCCCCATCAGGTAATCCTGGTGCTTTGGAGACCCAGGGAAGCCACCGAGGTAAACTCTGAAGCATTTCATGACTTCGAGAGCTGCCAGGTGACAGGGAAATGGTCCTCCCAGGCCCTACAAACCTTTGAGACTTTTGACCTATGTATATGTCCCCTGTCATGAAGCAATGCTCCCACTTCCATTGCTTGCAACTGCCTTGTGAAGAAGTTCTTGGCAGCTTGTAAGGACAAGTTGCCACGTAAATGTTGGGTTACTGCTCTGCCTGTAGGGAACAGTTATGTGGCTTTTCAGCCATATGCTGCTGCGAAGCCTCAGGAGGATCCTCAGGGTAAGTAGTCCAGATATAATCACTTCGTAGAAGAAGCTTCTCAGTTTCCAAGTTTTCTTGGTGTGTAGTGTGACTGAATCAGTGCTTGGCTGATGCTCAGACCACAGGAGAGTAGAGTGCAACCTGGGCTGCCATCCACAATAGGCCATAGGATGATTTCCTTGCAAAGTCTTTGTGCTGCTTCCAAAGGTGTCTGCAAAGCCAGCAGGGCATCATTGGCTTGAGGTTACAGCTTCTGTGAGTTCCAGGGTGTCCTTTTTCCTGGCCACTCCATGTTGGCTTAGATTTGTACCCTTACAGTGCCTGTGGATGCACCCGGCAAGCATTTGCAGGATGGTCACGAGTGGAAGGACAAAACAAGTGCCTTGGTGTGGTTCTCTGCTCCCCACTGTCATTCATTACCACAGGAATCTGAAGAAGCCTATGCAAATAAGTAATGATGGGAGCTGTTCCCATGTTTAGTCACAGATCTGGCCTTAAATGATGGAGATCATTCTTCCTATCTGGATCCCAGATTTATACCTGGAGGTGAGTAGTCATCAGATTCTCAGTGGAATAAGCAACCTTTCCTTTTCCCACTCTGCTGTGCAGTACTTAGGAAGCCAGGGTCTGTAAGGCACATGCCCTGACCAAAGGGCTAGAGGTGGGGTTTCCTTGGTGTGCATTAGAAACCTCCCCAGTAGAAAACATTGAGGGGCTGCATGTTTGTCCTGGAATGCTTGGGGCGGAGGGGTAGCAGCTCAAGGGTGATTTGGAGAGGTGCCGGGTTCCAGGCTGGCCCTGCTATAGCTGCAAGACTCTTTAAAAACATGTGTGTTCCGCATTCCCCTTTCTGTTCATGCCAAGTCATTTCTGCAGAAGGATCTCACACCTGTAATGAAAGCTTGTCCGTGTTTCCTTCCAGACATTCCTTCAGGCAGTGATCTTCCAGCCCCTCAGCTGGCTCCTCGTTTGGCTCCCCTCTTTGAGCTTCAGGAGCCTGCCTGGAGTAAGTAGTGAGTAAGTAGATCGACTTAGACTTCAGCAAAGCTTTTGACACAGTCTCACACTGCCTTCTCCTGGAGAAGCTGGCAGCTCATGGCTTAGACAGGTGAACTCTTTGCTGGGTAAAGAAATGGCTGTATGTGCAGGCCCAGAGTGTAGTGATGAATGGAGTAAATCCAACTGGTGACGGATCACAAGCAGTGTTCCTCAGGGGCCAGTGTTGGCACTGGTCTTCTTTAATATCTTTATCAAGAATCTCGATGAGGGGATTGAGTGCACACTCAGCAAATTTGCAGATCACACCAAGCTGGGGGGAAGAGTTGCTCTGCTTGAGCATAGGAAGGCTCTACAGAAGGGTCTGAACAGGCTGCATGAATGGCTGAGGCTGAGGCCAACTGTATGACGTTCAACAATGCTAAGAGCTGGGTCTTCAACTGTGGTCACAACAACCCCATGCAGCGCTACAGGCTTGGGGCAGAGTGGCTTTGACAAGGCAAGCACCGTACTGTATAAAATCACATTCTTGGATGAAATCTTGTTGCCCACAGGAGTTGGGATTTATTGGTGGAGCATTTTTCAGGGAGGAACTCCTCCTAAAATGCTGTGCTGTAAAGAGTTAGTTTTGAAGCTGATGCCAAGTTAATCGGACAATCAAGTGTGGAACTTAAAACAGTGAAGAAAAAGAAAGTTATATTTGAAAACAGACATAGCAGAAAAGACCCTTCACAAGATGTTAAAACCTTAAAGAGAGAGACGCTTTTAGATGACTCTTAAGTAGAGAAGTTGGCAGAAAAGAGATACTCAGAGCATACCCCTCTCAGGAAGACTAGTCGCACTGAGATGAGCTTCATACACTTCAATGAACTACGGGCAACACTCCTAAGACTTTGTTCAGCACTCTCAAAGACACTTAATAGAAAATTTAAATATTGCTTTAGCAAGCCATCACTGCTCCCAGACATGGCACCACACTAAGCATTATCTTCTTTGTCAAATACTTTTACGCGTAAAGTGTCTATTTCCTACTCTCATTTAAAGTGTTAACTATTTGGTATCGTCTATCAGGACAGTATTAACGTTAACCCACCACAAATTTTATAAAACCTCTCCTTCACTAAAACTGAAATCTCTTCTGAAAGTGCAGCTCCAATAAAACATTCCATAACTCACAGACATGTTCTTAATGAATCTTCACAGTTAGTGGGTATGATGCTTTCTTTCAATTCCTTCCTAGCTTCACGATCCCAACCTTGGCAAATTAGAACCTGCCTTTCTAGATGAAATTGCTTCAAACACAAAGGTGTTCTTTTTTCAAGTCATCCTTACACCGGGGAGAGAGAAAGAAATGGAGAAACAGTGTCATACTCCTGTCCTGCAAGGAGACCTTTGAATAAAATTAAGCCCCAAAGAAGATGTGAGGTAGGACTTTGTTCCATTCTCTTAATCTGCATCTGGTCATAACAGTGTAAGGCTAACAAACCATCAGAAGGCAACTGGACGGGCTACGAGTGAAATTACGTGCCTGCTACTGGAGTCGGACTGCCATGCTCTAGTGATAGCATTACTGACCGCAGGCTCACCCTGTTTCCTTCTACATTCAAATTACAACCCCCACCACAATTCTTCCAAAGCAGCTTGGGGCATTCTGGGCATCTTCTGGAGACCCACGGTGTGATCAGAAATTGCTTGGAGCTGCTTGATAAGTACCTGTGCCATGATACAACAGCAGAACACGGGGGAGAGTTCTACAGTCAGAGATTTAACTTACTCCTAAGAGGCGAGCACGGGGGCCCAAGTGTGTGGGCAGAGAAGTAACTGCTCCCAGCGCTCCCAGGGGCAGCTACACCAGTGTGGCCACCAGCAGCCTCAGGTTGCCCGCACAAAGACTAGAGATCCACCATAGCTGCTCCTTCCACTCTCTCCAGATCTCTTGTAAACAGGCTTGAGAGCCTGGGGAGATATCTAATGGGAGGAAGCTCACTCTCTCAAAAGCTGCCAAAGTGATCATGCAGCTGTAAACAAGCGCTGACATTGCTACAAAAGCAATGCTGCCTTTTCATACATGGGGGTGTCACCGAACCACTCACTGAGCTGAGCAATGGACAACTCAGTGAGAGAGTCGACAGCACCTCTGTTCTTCCTTCCTCTCACCTTTGCAGGAAGAAGGTCTCCTACACTTCATGTCGAACCAGCTTGAAATAGGATTAGTGACAATAACCTCCTGGGTTGGCCAAAGAGCAGCAATTCCTTAGCAGTGGTGACAACAATGTACGTGTATTCCTTCCTCACATTTGGGGAAGTAAAACAGCAAGCTTGATTTTACTGCCTGCAATTACTTCTGTAAAGCATCAAAATCCCAGGTGTTCATACACTGTGGGAATGGTGAAAAAAGCATTCCTACAACGAGAGCACTCCCTCTATGGAGTTGACAGAGCCCCTCCAGCTGCTCCTCCTCTCCCTCCAGAATCAGTACAAATGTGAGTGTTTTGTCCGCACCACTCCTAACACATTGTCAGGATCACAGCTGAAAGAATTAAGGAAGAAGTAGAAGACTTTTTTGCACTACTCAAAAGTGTAACGAAAGGCAAGCAAGGAGCTAGGGTAATTGGCAATCTCATCAGGAGCAGATGAGCAGTGGATGGAAAAGGAAAGCTCTCCAGCCAGTCTTGGAGTTGCTGCTTGGGGGTAGTGTGGAAACACCCAGAATCTGGGCCTTCGGGAGCTCTAGTCCTGTAACACCAAAGTTGTGCAAAACAAGCTGCACTAAACAGAGATGGTGACGTTTCAGCTTTACCCTTCCATTCCCACCAGCCAGGAAGGTCCTCACTCTGAACACAGAGACACATCTTGGTAAAGATCACAATGTGACAAAGAAGTGAATCCCTCTGGAGCAATAGTTCCTGAGATGCAGTGAGGTCAGAGAAGGCAAGCCTGCGCCAGAACTCACACTCAGAGATACTGTGATGATCTCAGCTCAAAAGTGCAATGTGAAGGTCCCAGTCCCTCCTGAGCCCATCAGAGCTCCTACCCTTCAGGCCTTCCAGTCCTTGTTGTTGTCAGAGCTGAGCAGAGCACAGGGGATGCAGAGGGGAAAATGACTCATTTTGGAAGGCTGCCTCACTGAGTCTTGGTACTTGCAGGAGAGGGGAAAGGGCAATGTAGGGGACCATGGGAATGCCTTGAAGAAAACAAGGAGAATCATAGAATCATAGAATGCTTAAGGTCGGAAGGGACCTCTAGAGAGGTCATCTAGTCCAACCCCCCTGCACACGCAGGGTCACCTAGAGCATGTGGCACAGGACTGCATCCAAGCGGGTTTGGAAAATCTCCAGAGAAGGCGACTCCACAACCTCTCTTGGCAACCTGTTCCAGTGCTCTGTCACCTTCACTGTTAAGACTATAACCACCCGGGTATCTGCTGGGAAGACATGGAGTTGCCAAGGGGAAATCATGCTATACCCATCTGGAAGCCTTCTGTGATGCCTGGGGAGAGGAGGAAAGGGCAGTGGGTGTCATCTGAATTGACTGCAGCAAAGCTCCTGGCACTGTGTTCCACAGCATCACTTCACTGACAAACTCAGGAAGTAGGGGTTAGAAGAGTGGACAGTGAGGTGTGTCTAGAGGCCACATCTGCCACTAGTGGCACAGAGGATGAGCACACCTGAAGGAGTCAGCTTGTTCTATTTATTTGAGTTGATTATGCAAATCTTCCTTTGGGAGCGCATGATCAGTTCCCTTGCTTATACATTTTCCTTTCTACACGAGCATGAATGTTCCATAGGCTCCTGCACATAAGGCATTGGGGCGTGGGGGTGTCACTCTCTCCTGATGACATCCATAGGCGAGTTTTGCACACGTTGAAGAGGGGCGGCTGCCCCGAGGGCTCCCGGGGCAGCAGGAGCGCGGGCGCAAGCAGCCCCGGGCTGCCTGCACAGGGCAGGGACCCGGCGGGAGGGCGGGGTGCGCGGGAGGCCTCTGTGCCGTTAGCACCGGAGGGAGGGAGGGAGGGCGGCCGTGAGCTCACAGACGGGCCCCGCGCTGCGCTGCCCCGTCCCGCGTCGCGCTGCTGCGCTGCTTGTTGCGTTGCGCCGCGCGGTGCCGGGCGGTAGCGGGGCGCGGAGCTGCGCTGCAGCGGTGCGTGGCGCGGAGCTGCTGCGGCGCGGTGCCTTGCGCGGCTGCGCTGCGTTGCCTCGGCGGGGCGCTTCGCTGTGCTGCCCCTGAGGAGCGGTGCGGAGAGGCGCGGAGAGGCGCGGAGCGGGGCGCGCTCGCCACGGGCAGCATGGAGCGAGCGCGGGGGGCGTCCGCCGCCGGGCGCCGCCTGCTGCTCGGCCTCGTGGCGGCCCTGCGTGCCCGGGAGAGCCGCGCTGCTCCGCGGGCAGCGCCGGGCCCAGGTAGGGCGGGCGGGCCGGGCCGGGGCGGCCGCGGGGAACGAGCGACGGCGCGAGGGGTGCGAGGGCGGCGACGGGCTGGGAGCCCTGGTGGGAGGGGCCACGGGCGCGGGGGCGGGGCGCGAGCGGGGCCTGCAGCAGCGCCCGGCGCTGCGTGACGGAACCTCTTGTCCCGCGCGCCGGCACAGCGGGACCTGGCGGCGAGGCCCGGGCTTGGCCGCAGGCCAGCGGGGACCCTCCTGGACAGCCTGGAGGTGAGTGCTCTGGGGACCTGCCCTGCAAAGCCCGGAAGCCGCCCTCTGCTCCAGCGGCTCTTGCCCTCAGCTGCTTATGAGTCCCTGTTCTCATATTGGCTTCATTACAGGTGTGGTTATCAAGGATTATCCAGCTTCTCAGCTGGATCATGAAGTGGAACCTGCAGGTCTTCCCAAAGGTACATAGTCACTTTTTACTTCCCTGAAAGAACAAGAACTTTCTTTGCACTATTTTGTTTGAACTTGAACTTGTTCTTCCTCCTTCCTCTTCAGTTCGTCCAAGTGCTTTGGAGACCCACAGAAGCCATAGAGGTACATTCTGAAGCATTTCTTGACTTTGAGAGCTGTCAAGTGGCAGGGAAAAGGTCTTCCCAGGTCCTTCACACCTTTGAGACTATTAAGCTATGTATATGTCCCAGGTTATGACACAATCCCCTGCTTTTATACCTTGCAACTGCCTTGTAAAGAAGTTGTTACCAGCTTGTAAGGAAAATTTACCCTTTAGATTTTTTGTTTCTGTTTCACTTGTAGGTAATGGTTATGCAGCTTTTCTGCCACCTACTGCGGAGCCTCAGAGGGATCTTCAGGGTAATTACAGTTGTATTCACTTCATAGAAAAAGCTTCTAGGTTTCCTTGGTCTTTTCTTGGTGTGTAGTGTGACTGAATCAGTTCTTGGCTGATGCTCAGGCCCATAGAAAAGTATAGTGCGAACTGAGAGGTTGCAGCTTGTGTGAGTTCTAGGGTGTCCTTTCTCCTGGCCACTCCGTGATGGCTTAGATTTGTACCCTTACGGTGCCTGTGCATGCACCCCGCAAGCGTTTGCAGGATGGTCATGAGTGGAAGGACAAGTGCCTTGGTGTGGTTATCTGTTTCCCTCTGAAATCTGAAGAATTCACTACCACTGAAATCTGAAGAAACCTATGCGAATAAGTAGTGGGAGCTGTTTCCATGTGTGCTTCCTCACAGATATGGTTCTAAGTGATGGAGACCGCTCTTCGCATCTGGATCCCGGATTTGTATCTGGAGGTGAGTCATCCTCAGATCCTCAGTGGAACAAGCGAGCATTCCTCTTCCCACTCTGCAGTGCAGTGCTGAGGAAGCCAAGGTCTGTAAGGCGCATGCCCTGACCAAAGGGCAGCAGAACAAGTAGGGATAGTGCTGGGTCAGGCTTCCACTGTCCAGTGGGAACAGTGTGAACGATCCTGCAGTTCTGCAGGTTGCCTGTTCCTAGAGGTTGGTTTTCCTTCAGGTGCATTAGAGACCTCTCTGGAGAAGCACCAAAAGGCTGAACGTTTGTCCTGGGATTCTTGGGGTCAAGGGGTGGCACCTCAAAGGCAATCTGGGGACATGCCGGGTTCCAGGCTGGCCCCCCCTGGAGCTGGGAGAGTCTTGAACAACATGTGTGTTCCCCATTCCCCTTTCCGTTCATGGCAAGTCACTTCTGCAGAAGGACCTCGCAGCTGATAATGAAGACTTGTCTGTGTTTCCTTGCAGATGTTCCTGCAGTAAGTGACCTTCCGGCTCCTCATCTGGCTCCTCATTTGACTCCTCTCTTTGAGCCTCGGCAGCCTGCCCGGAGTAAGTGTTGGAATTGTATTCGCTTCCTGCAGTGACCATTGTATTTCAGAGATATTTAGGCATGGGCCGTGTGGCTTAATTCCTTGTTCAAAGCTCGTGTGCAAAAGAGCTGGTGGGCGTTTGGGAGGGTTGCAGAGATCTGCGCTGGGTGCTATGCCTGGCTCCTCTAGTCTTCTGCATCACGCTTCTTCCCATGCCTACAAGAGAACCAGATGACTTGTTGGAGTTGTAGTTATAGATTATGTGAAAACCAGGGCCTCCCTCCACAAAGTGCTTAGATTTGTAGCAACAGGGGACCTTTGCATGGGCCGGACAAGTGTCTGAAAAACAACTCTGGAGTGGAAGGGCAAGACAAGTGCCTTGGTGTACTGAGATGTTCCACGTTCCTTAATGCCATTGAATTGTGAGGAAGCTCACAGCAATAGGTAGGGAGAGCTCTGCTTGTCTCTTTGGTTACAGATGTGGCTGTAGATGACGGCAAGGCAGCTTCTCAGCTGGATGCCTCATTAGAGACTCTGGGGAATCATAGAGGTGAGTGGTGCCTACTGGCCTCCTATTGTGCTTTGCTTGACAGAAGCAGCATTTACTTGAGCTTACCTTGTTCCCATGATATTTAACTTAAGACTTTCTGTATAGGTGCTCAGTCCCCTAAAGGAAAACCCAACCAGGATTCTTCTGAAATCCTAAAGGAAATCATGGAGGAACTGGAGAGAGCAGCTGGTGGGTAGCCTTCAGTCTGTGTTAAGGTGCAACTGTTTTGAACCTGAGGTTTCAGAAACAGGTCTGGATACACTGCAGCTTATGCCAGAGAAAGAGATTGATCCCAGCTGGGACCCACCACTTCACACCTTGCATGCGTTGGCACAGGGCTTGACTTGTCCAGTGTGTCTTGTACAAACCTGTTCTTCAGCACATTTGTTAATGTTAAGGCTAGCTTTACATTACAGACAAGGTGGGAGCAGGTTTCTGTAGATGGCTTTTGTCTCTGTTGTGTGGAGATGGTTGCAATTAGAGTCTGGGGAAGCCCATGGGTGAATCGTGGCTATGGGTTTCTTGTGAGAGCGGCCGTCTCCCAAGCAAAAGCGGGTGCAGTCCCCCTTGCAGCTGTGCAAATCTAGGCCTATGTAGAGCATCCCTTTCAATGCACTGGGGTTCCATTACAGAGGTATTTTACCCTTTTCTGTGTGTAATCACAGATGTCCCTGAGGACCCTGCTTCTCCACCTCCTCAGGGACTGGAGCCTTTGCCTGAACCCCATGGAGATTACACGGGTAAGTAGTCTGTCTTCCTGCCTTTTTAAAAAGAAAAAAAGTATTCTTTCTCTTTTCCTATTTTATTGCCCCCCGGGAAATCCAAGTTTCCCAGCACACACGTCCTCCCTGAAGCTCAGAGGCACCGTTAGCCCTAGTGATGCTTCAGACTTTCACTGGCCAGGGCGCTATGAGCCCAGGAGAAGTGTAAATGAAATTTTTTAGCCATCAGTGCCCAGGCCCCAGAATTAGTGATAGGTTCCACTGGGAACATAATATTGCCTGGTATTCCCAAATACACAGTGAAATTATCAGTACTGCAGAACCCAGTGATGTATGGGATTGTCTCCTTTCCTCCAGGTCATGGTGATGACAAAGATAGAGATGCTGCAGCTCAGAAATCCCAACAGAAAACCCATTTGTCCTTCCTGGCCACACTCCCGGGCTTCATATTGGCTGGCCTAGTGCTAATTTGTGTAGTTGTTTCCCTGATCATCAAGAGAATACAGTGAGTTGTTCTTTTCCAACATTCCTTATAGGTTTTATCTTTTAGCAACCAGGCTTGGGTAGTGGTAGTATTGTGGAGTGCCTGGTGAGCTGTTGAGAGTGCTCTGTTGAGAGGTGTGGTGGAAGCTCTCCTAGGAGGACTCTTCCTTCCTAGCAGTGTGGACTCTTTCCTGAAAGCCCTTCTTGTTGATGCAGCCAAAAGGTGACACCTCATCCTGATGCTGCCTCCAATAGAGAAGAGCCAAGAGTAGAAGAAGGCAGTGCAAAGACAGGAAATGAAACAAAGGATGAAGTATCCATAGAAAAGGATGGTGGATATTACCCTTTTTCTGATATCTTCAATTCCCTACCTTGCCCCCAAACCTATTATTCTGACAGTCTGTGTCTCAGCAACCAGCAAGGACATGGGCCTTCGGATGAATATTCTGAATAAAGTTATAGAACTGTTGTGCCAAGCTGGATGGAGTCCTTGGCTCTTTTGGCACATTGTGTCTGGGTGTAATGCACTTATGGCAGGGTTGGATGGATGAGAGGAGCTGTGACATGCCCTCCATCATGGCATCCCCACCGTCCCATTCTCAGTTTGTTTTTCTGGCTTGGGCTGTAATTAAGGTTTCATTCATCCCAAAGGAGGAGTGTGCATGAGATGTGGCATTCAAATGGCTATCCCTGAATCCCCTTGGACTGCTCCACACTATCCTTTTGGACTGGGGAAGTGAGAGGGGAAAGAGGCGCTGCAAAGAATTGCTGCACAGCTCTGAACAATGAATTAGAGGAGTGGTAAAGCAAGAGTAGAGGCTGCTGGGGTTTAGCGCAATGGTCTTCCATGTGCAGAACCTGAAGGTCTTCAAGTAGGGAAATTCAGAGAGGGTTACATAAGAAAGAGAGCAGAATTCACTATGATAGGAATAACAGTCCTGGACTTCAAATTGGCACCAAAAGTAACCAAAAGACACATATTGCTCTGCCATGAAGCATTCAAACATAAACACCTGATGCGGGGCAGAAATGAGAATAAGCCGTATTCAAGGAATACACAGGGTCCATTATATGCTTTTTTTAAAGTGGGCCCAAGTCAACTCCTCCCTTTCCCGAGGAAAGGTGGTCAAACAGCTGCCACCTCTAAAAACACTTGTGACCCCTCTCATCAGCTTGCAGGGGAGGCAAAGGAATAAAACTCCTTGTAGGATCTAAGAGGAAGACCATGGTAAAGGGCAGGCAAGGAAACCTGCTGCTTCCCTGGGGTAGCTCACACAGCCCTGAGGAACCTGGGGAGGGATCGGCATAGGAGAGGAAAGGCAAGAGGTGAGATTTTATTCCTTGGCCTCACTAGAGGCCAGTGCTGCACAGCTCAGGCTTTCCAGCACCTGAGGGCAAGTCTGATGATCTTTCCTTGCTCCTTTTTCCTTCTCACGTGATAGCCACTAAGCCATATACTAATCAGTAGTTCAGGGTCTCAGTGCTCTTCTGACAGAGAGCTGCACGAAATGGCCCAAGGGGCAGGCTCCGCAGCGGCCGCTGGTGCTGGGACACCTCGCCTGGTGAGCAAAACTGTGGCCCAAACCATGAGGCAGGAAAGCACAGGGAGCGAGAGGCAGCTTACCAAGCCGCTCTCCATCATCTATCAGCAGTCCTGGTCAACAAGGGAGATCCCAGACCACTGGACACTTAACAGTGTGACGCCCATCTACAAGAAGGGTCAGATGGAGCATCTGGGAAACCAGATGCCTGTCAGCCTGACCTCGGTACTGGGGAAAATTAACAAGCAAATCATCAAGACTGAGAGAGCTGGGCCTGTCCAGCCTGGAGAAGAGAAGGCTGAGAGGGGATCTAATCAGCGTCTGTAAGTACCTCAACGGAGGCAGTGAGGAGGATGGTGCTGGCCTCTTTTCACTGGTGGCCACTGACAGAACTAGAGGAAATGGCCAAAAACCGAAGCATCAAAAGGCCCACAGGAACTTAAGGAAAAAATTTTTGACAGTGAGGGTGACAGAGCACTGGAACAGGTTTCCCAGAGAGGTTGTGGAGTCTCCTTCTCTGGATATCTTCAAAACCTGCTTGGACGCAGTCCTGTGCCACATGCTCTGTGACAGGCCAGGCAAGGCCTCTGACAGAGTCTCCCACTGCCTTCTCCTGGAGAAGCTGGCAGCTCATGGATTAGACTGGTGTACTCTTTGATGGCTGAAAAATCGGTTGTATGGCTGTGCCCAGAGAGTGGTGGTGAATGGAGTTAAATCCAGCTGGCAACCGGTTACGAGAGGTGTTCTCCAGGGGTCAGTGTTGGGGATGGTCCTCTTTTAATATCTTTATCAACAATCTGGATGAGGGGATTGAGTGGACACTCAGCAAATTTGCAGGCAACACCAAGCTGGGAGGAAAATTCAAGGGAGGGAGTGAAGAGGATGGTGCTGGTCTCTTTTCAGTGGTGGCCACTGACAGAACTAGAGGTAATGGCCACAAACTGAAGCACCAAAAGTTCCACAGGAACTTAAGGAAATTTTTTTTTAACAGTGAGGGTGACAGAGCACTGGAACAGGCTGCCAAGAGAGGTTGTGGAGTCTCCTTCTCTGGAGATCTTCAAAACCCGCTTGGATGCAGTCCTGTGCCACGTGCTCTAGGTGACCCTGCGTGTGCAGGGGGCTTGGACTAGATGACCTCTAGAGGTCCCTTCCAGCCTTAAGCATTCTATGATTCTATGATTCTATGAAAATTTGATCTGCTTGAGCATGGGAGGGTTCTACAGAAAGATCTGCACAGGTTGGATCAGTGGGCTGAGACCAACCTTATGAGATTCAACAAGGCCAAGTGCCAAGTCCTGCACTTTAGTCACAACAACCGCGTGCAGTGCTACAAGCTTGGGGCAGAGTGGTTGGAGAGCTGCATGGTAGAAAAAGATTTGGGCTGATGGTGAACTGCCAACTGCACATGAGGCAGCAGTGTGCCCAACAGCCTCCAGGCTTGCATAAGGAACAGGGTAGCCAGCAGGACCAGGAAAGTGATCGTCCCCCTGGGACTTGATGCTCGTGAGGCCGCACGTTGAATACTGTGCTCAGTTTTGGGCCCCTCACTACAAGAATGACACTGAGGTGCTGGAGCGTGTCCAGAGAAGTGCAGTGAAGCTGGTGAAGGGACCAGAACACGGACCTTACAAGGAACAGCTGAGAGAGCTGGGATTATCTAGTCTGGAGAAGACGAGATTCAGGGGAGATCTTATTGCTCTCTACAACTACCTGAAAGGAGGTTGTAGTGAGGTGCGGGTCAATCTGTTCTCCAGAATAACTCCAGACGGAACAAGAGAAAATGGCCTCAAGTTCTGCCAGGGGAGGTTCAGGTTTGACATTAGGAAGCATTTCTAGATGGAAAGAGTTGTCAAGCATTGGAACAGGCTGCCCAGGGAAGTGGTAGAGGCTCCATCCCTGGCAGTGTTCAAGAAACGTGTAGATGAGATGCTTAAGGGCATGGTTTAACAGGTATTGTATTGAGGGGCTTGCGGTTGGACTTGATGACCTCAAAGGTCTTTTCCAACCATAATACTTCTATAATGCTATGACTTTGTTGAACTGTAGTTCAACAGAACAGAAGTTTCTTTCTGCTTTTCCAGCTCTCTCTTAAGGGCAGCACAACTCTCTGGTGCATCAGCCACTCCTCCTCATTTTGTATCATCAGCAAACTGGCAGAGGAGGCACTCTGTCCTTCATCCAGGTCACTGATGAGTAAGTGGAAAAACAGCAGATACAGTATTGACCTTTGGGGGACACTACTGGCCACACGCCTCCACGTAGATGCTGCACTGCTGATCACGACCCTCTGAGCTCTGCCATCCAGTCAGTTCTCAATCCATCTCACTGTCTACTCATCTAACCCACACATTCTGAGCTTGCCTGTGAGGATGCTGTGGGACACAGGGTCTGAAGTCTTGCTGAAGTCAAGATAGACAACATCCACTGCTTTCTCCTCATCACACCAGGTACTCATTCCATCATAGAAGGCTGTCAGATTTACCAATTATAGCATTATTTTCCCTTGGTTAATCCATGTGGACTAGTCCTGACCACCTTCTTACCCTCCACATGTGTAGAGATGGCATCCAGGATGAGCTGCTCCTTCCCCTTTCCAGGCATGGAAATGAGGGATGTGGAACTACTGCAGAGAGTTCACTGCAGGGCTATGAGGATGATCAGGGGCCTGGAACATCTACCCTATGAGGAAGGCTGAGAGAGCTGGGCCTGTTCTGCCTGGAGAAGAGAAGGCTGAGAGGGGATCTAATCAGTGTCTGTAAGTACCTCAAGAGAAGGAGTGAGGAGGATGGGGCCTCTTTTCAATGGTGGCCAGCGACAGGACAAGAGGAAACAGTCACAAAATTAAGCACCAAAAGTTCCACAGGAACTTAAGGAAAAAATTCTTGACAGTGAGGGTGACAGAGCACTGGAACAGGTTTCCCAGGCAGGTTGTGGAACCTCCTTCTCTGGATATCTTCAAAAGCCACTTTGATGCAGCCCTGTGTCACATGCTCTAGGTGACCCTGTGTGTGCAGCAGGGTTTGCTTAGATAATCTCTAGAAGTCTCTTCCAACCTTAACCATTCTATGATTCTATGAAACTGACGCAGTGATGGGACTGAGAGCATCCCTTGATGGAGCTCATCTTTGTGACAACTCCTTTACACCCACCCAGCCCTGTCAGAAGTGCTGAACTCAAATCAGTTTAACCCAACAGTTTTTTTACTCTGTTTGGAATAGGGACAGAAAATGACTGGAGCTGTTGCTGATATTTTCATTTCCAATGGCATGCTCATCGTTTTTCCTCTTGCTTCCTGCTTTTTTTCCGCCCTTACCTGTTCTGGGCTCTTCTACATCGGAATCAGTATCAGGATTAGGAGTCAGCTCTTTTCTGTAACAACGAGAAGGGCTTTCAGGAAAGAGGCCTCACTGCTAGGAAGGAAGAGTCCTCCTAGGAGAGCTTCCACCACACCTCTCAACAGAGCACTCTCAACAGCTCACCAGGCACTCCACAATACTACCACTACCCAAGCCTGGTTGCTAAAAGATAAAGCGTATAAGGAATGTCAGAAAAAAACAACTCACTGTTTTCTCTTCCTAAGCAGGGAAGTAATTCTGCAAATGAGCACCAGTCCAGCCAATACAAAACCTGGGACTGTGGCAAGGAAGACCAAATGGCACTTCGGCAGTTCTTTCCAGGCTTCAGCTTCTTTATTTTTGTCATCATCAAGACCTGGAGGAAAGGAGACAATCACTGGGTTCTGCAGTACTGATAATCTTGCTGTGTGTTTGGCAATCCCAGGCAATTTTACATTCTAAGTGGAAATTATCACTGATTCTGCAGCCTTGGCACTGACGGACAAAAAAGTTCATTTATACTTCTCATGGGCTCATGGCCCCCTCACAAGCAAAAGCCTGAACCATCACTAGCCCTAGCCTCTGTGTTTCAGGGGGGCACATATGCTGGGCCCCTTCCATTCCCCAGGAGGGCAATAAAATAGGAAAAAAGAAAGAAATACTAATAAAAAAGGACTACTTACCCCTGTGATCTCCGTGGGGCTCAAGCAAAGGCTTCATCCTCCAAGGAGGTGGAGAAGCAGGGCCTTCAGGGATGTCTAGAATTACACACAGAGGAGAAAAGGGTAAAATGCCTGTGACAACACAGGAGCTTGTAAAGGAACTCCAGTCCATTGAAAGGGATGCCCTACGTAGGACTAGATTTGCACAGTGGCAGTGGGGACTGCACCCCCTTTTGCCTGGGAGATGGCAGCTCTCAGGAAACCCATAGCCACGACTCATCTGTGGGGTTCCCCAGACACTAACTGCAACCATCTCCACACACCGGAGACAAAAGCCATCTACACAAACCCGTTCCCGCCTTCTTTTAAACCAGGTCCCATGCCCCAGTTAGCCTTAACTTCAACAAACGTGCTGAAGACCACACTCATAGAAAAGACTCTGAACAAGTTCGGCCCCGTGCCAATGCATGCAAGGTGTGAAGTAGTGGATCACGGCTCTAATCAATCTCTTCTGTTGCATGAGCTGTATCACTTCCAGATCTGTTTCTGAAACATCAGGTTTACAATGGTAGCACCTTAACACATAGCAAAATATACTCACCAGCTGCTCCCTCCAAGTCCTCCAAGATTTCCTGCAGAATATCTGAAGACTTCTGAGGAGACTTCCCTGTTGGGGCCTTGTACTTCCTGCGCTGAGGACCTAAACAGAAAGCCTTGCGTTAAATATCATGGGAACAAAGTAAGCACAAGTAAATGCTGCTTCTTTTAAGCAAATCACAACAGGAGGCAAGTAGGCAGCACTCACGTGTACTATTTCCCAGCAGCTTGAACCCGGCATCTACATGAGAACTTGCAGAGCCATCATCTGTCATATCTGTAACCAGAGACAAGCAGAGCTCTCCCCACCTAGTTCTGTGAGCTTCCTCATCTTTGAATGACAGTGAAGGAGCACATCTCATTACACCAAGGTGCTTGATCTTGTCCTTCCACTGTGGAGTCTTTTGCAGACACCAGATTCAGGCAAAGGCCCCTTGTGGCTGCAAATCTAAGCATGCTGTGAAAGGAGGCCCTGATGTTCACAAAATCTGTAATCACAACCCCAGCTAGCCCGCTGGCTTTGCTGAAGGCACTGTAAGAAGTATGAAGCAGAAGGCAAAGCACCCACTGCAATTCTCTGAAGCCCTCCCAAAGACCACTGTGCTGTTCTGCATGTATGAGCCTCAGCCAAGGACTTAAGCTACGCAGCCCGTGCATAAAACTCTGAAACACAATGCTCATTGCAGGAAATGAACACAATTCCACCACTTACTCCAGGCAGGCTCCTGATGCTCAAAGGTAGAACTATGCTGAGGAGTTGGAAAGTCACTGCTGGCAGGAACATCTGTGAGCAAACACAGACAAGCTTTCATTACGGGCTGTGAGATCCTTCTGCAGAAATGACTTGCCAGGAACGGAAAGGGGAATGGGGAACACACATGTTGTTCAAGACTCTTCCAGCTATAGGAGGACCAGCCTGGGGCCTGGCACCTCTCCACATTGCCAGTGGCCAGGAATGGTCACTTGTCCCACTGAGAATCTTTTGACTACTCACTGCCCGGTACAAGTCCGGACTCCAGATGATAAGATAAATCTCTGTCTTTCAGGGCCTTATCTGTGACTAAACACACATGGAAACAGCTCCCATTACTTATTCCTATAGGCTTCTTCAGATTTCAGTGGTAGTGAATGACAGTGGGGAACAGACAGTGGGGCAGTTGTCTTGCCCTTCCACTCGTGACCATCCTGCAAAGACTCGCTGGCTGCATGCCCAGGCACCGTACGCATAAAAATCTAAGGTGTCACCAAGTGGTCAGAAGAAAGGACACCCTGGAACTCACAAAAGCTGTAACCTCAAGCCCATGATGCCCTGCTGGCTTTGCAGACGCCTTTGGAAGCAGCACAAAGACTTTGCAAGGGAAATGACTGATTCACTTCCTGACTGACTGATTCAATCACACCCTGGGACGAAGTAAGTATTCCCTTCTTCTATGAAGTTAATATATCTTGACTAGGTGGCATGTTTTCCTTACAAACCGCTAACAGCTTTTTCAGAAGGTAGCTACAAGGATTGGAAGTTCAGGTGTCCCATCATGACATGGGACATATACATAAGTCAATAGTATCAAAGATGTGGAGGGGCAGAGAGGACCTCTTCCCTGCTACCTGGCAGCTCCATCTCCAGCTCTCAAAGCCAAGAAATGCTTCCCAACTTACCCCTGGGATTCCCATGGAACTCCAAAGTACCAGGATGACCTGAAGAGGAAGGATGAAGTACAAGTTCATGTGAACAAAATAGTACTAAGAAAATTCTTGTTCATTTAGGGAAGTAAAGATTGACTATGTACTCCTGGGAAGACTAGAGGCTCTGCTTCCCGATCCAGCTGAGAAGGTTCATAGGTGACACCCACAACAACTTCTGCAACCAAGTCCAGATGGAAACAGTTCTCATTATGTATTTCCATAGTCATCTCTTAATTTGAAGGGTAGTGAATGACGGGGAACATAGAATTACACCATATCGTGCACACGTGCCCCACATGCACCTTGCAAACACTTAGTGAGTGTCCGCAGTGGCAGCGGATGGATACAGATATAAGCAGGCAGGGAGCTGCCAGTGGGAGGATGCCCTGGAGGTCACAGGAGGAGGCTTTGCTGTGTCCCTAGAAGCAGCATAGTCTCAGGGGCACTTGCCAACAGTGCTCTGTGATCCAAAGCAGCCAGTTCAGATCTCCCCAGCCTTCCCCAGCACACACACATAGGTTGAGAGTCTCACAACTACAGAGGGGATGGACTGCTTGTTGCCTAAGACCCGTTGCCTCTCATAGTCCTTCACTGGGGCACTGTCCATCCCTCCCCAGGGAACGCTGGGATACACATGGTCCTTTGGCAGCTTCTTCCAGAGAGGTCTCTACATACACCAAAGAAGACAGGAGGGACAAAGGGGGAACCCTGAGCACCAGAGCACAGGAACGAGCATTTACACTGTGTGAGCACCAAAGCCTCGCATCTCTCCACGTCCTCCCTGCCCCACTCTGTCCAGCCAAAGGCAAGAGCCGCTGGAGCAGAGGGCGGCTTCCGGGCTTTGCAGGGCAGGTCCCCAGAGCACTCACCTCCAGGCTGTCCAGGAGGGTCCCCGCTGGCCTGCGGCCAAGCCCGGGCCTCGCCGCCAGGTCCCGCTGTGCCGGCGCGCGGGACAAGAGGTTCCGTCACGCAGCGCCGGGCGCTGCTGCAGGCCCCGCTCGCGCCCCGCGCCCATAGCCCCTCCCACCAGGGCTCCCAGCCCGTCGCCGCCCTCGCACCCCTCGCGCCGTCGCTCGCTCCGCGGGGCCGCCCCGGCCCGGCCCGCCCGCCCTACCTGGGCCCGGCGCTGCCCGCGGAGCAGCGCGGCTCTCCCGGGCACGCAGGGCCGCCACGAGGCCGAGCAGCAGCAGCAGGCGGCGCCCGGCGGCGGACGCCCCCCGCGCTCGCTCCATGCTGCCCGTGGCGAGCGCGCCCCGCTCCGCGCCGCTCCGCGCCTCTCCGCACCGCTCCTCAGGGGCAGCACAGCGAAGCGCCCCGCCGAGGCAACGCAGCGCAGCCGCGCAAGGCACCGCGCCGCAGCAGCTCCGCGCCACGCACCGCACCGCTGCAGCGCAGCTCCGCACCCCGCTACCGCCCGGCACCGCGCGGCGCAACGCAACAAGCAGCGCAGCAGCGCGACGCGGGACGGGGCAGCGCAGCGCGGGGCCCGTCTGTGAGCTCACGGCCGCCCTCCCTCCCTCCCTCCGGCGCTAACGGCACAGAGGCCTCCCGCGCACCCCGCCCTCCCGCCGGGTCCCTGCCCTGTGCGGGCAGCCCGGGGCTGCTTGCGCCCCCGGGGCAGCTGCTGCTCTTCAACGTGTGCAAAACTCGCCTGTGGATATCATCAGTGACGTCCCCCTTCAGGTAGAGAAGCTCATGGAACATACATGTTTGTGTAGATAGGAAACCAGTGATGCATTCCCAAGTCAAAATTTGCATAATCAACTCAAATAAACAGAACGAGTTGACTCCTTCAGCTCACCCTCAACTTCACCACCTGCTGTAGGATGCTTCCTGCTCCCCAGTAAATCCTACCCCCTCTGCAATGGAATTTCTAGGTAGGACTCTTTGCAATACCTTTTCCAATAAGGAGCCTGGAACTGGACATACACACCAGATATGGCCTCACCAGGGCTGAGTACTGGAGGAGGATCACCTCCTGAGACCTGCTGGTGTAGGGATTAAATAGTTAATGTAGAGTGTACTAATGGGGATTAAATAGTTAATGTAGAGTGTACTAATAAGCTAGTCAATACTTAGTCTCAAAATGCAAGGACTCTTGATAAATGGCATGGCAGATAGCTCTGCATGGAGGGGTTGCCTATCTACAAGGACGACTCCTGAAAAATGGCAAGTCAGGAGGTTCCACATGGAGGGGCTGCCTGTCCAGATGTCCTGGTTAGCAATAAAATACAGATAACATTAACATGAAAGTAGAACAGAGAAACGGGAGGGGGGAACATTTTTGGGGTGAAAACGGTATAAAAGAGGGACGACCGAAGTAGTCGGGGTCCGTGGTGTGACCCTTGCGTGGGAAAGCCCGGACCCCAGCTAGCTGGTAATACTTATTATCTTTCTCCTATTATTAAAAGCACAAAATATCGATGGTGTTTGCCTCTTTCTCTGTCGATTCGAAAACCGGACCTAACATTTGGGGGCTCGTCCGGGATTCAAATACGAGAAAGAAGAAAAAAATGGAGAAAGATAATAAGTTAAGGGAGGCCTCAGGGTGTGGTGGTGAGCCGACGGTAATCCAGGTGGACGCACCAAAGGATTGTCGGCTGGAGCCCGAAGGGAGACGTCCCTCGGACTCCCAGGAAAAGGAAGGGTGGTTGGTTAGGTTGGTTGGGTATACCGTTTCTCCTTAACGAAAGGAGACCGGTTTGGGAAGGGCGAATTCTGTTAATAATCGCCCTTACTGGTTTACTGCCAGTTGTATTAATTTTGGTTTTAAGCGACGAGCTTGATACAATGGGACAAGGGAAATCCACCCCTTTGTCATTTATGTTAAATCATTTTGGATATGTTAAGCATCGGGCACATGATTTATCTGTAGAAGTGTATAAAAACTGATGGGAGATATTTTGTGAAAGTGAATGGCCAAGTTTTGACGTAGGCTGGCCGAGAGGGAAGTTCAGATTTAGAATTAGTAAGGAAGGTAAAAGAGATTATAATGAGACCTGGGTCGGAAGGACACCCAGATCAATTTACTTAATGAAAAAGGAAGGGAAAAAGGCGGCATTATCAGATTTGACTTTATATCCAGAAATATTGGATGAAGAAAGTGGGCACAATCCCCCCCTTACGCACCTCTGCCTGAGGCACGAAGGGAGGTGAGTAGTAGTGATCAAAGGAGGGAGGGAGGGGAAGACAGGCGCCCAGCGTTTGGGACTCGATCGCACCGAAGGGGAGACGAGGGAGGTGTGTCAAGCACCTCTCAAGCTTTCCCAGTTAGAGCAATTGGAACAACAGGGCCTCAGGGACAGCGTACGTATCAATACTGGCCATTCTCTTCTAGTGACTTGTGTAATTGGAAAAGTCAAAACCCCTCTTTTTCCGAGAAGCGGGGGGCATTGATTGATTTATTAGAATCCATCTTGTTTACATATAACCTTACCTGGGATGACTGTCAGCAGCCTTTAAAAGTACTGTTTACGACCGAAGAGCGTGAGAGGATCCTGAACGAGGCACAAAAGTTGGTGCTGGGAGACGACGGGAGACCCACCGGGCAACCGAATCTTATCGATGAGGGATTCCCATTGGTAAGACCACCGTGGGATTTTGAACAACCTGAAGGTAGGGAGCGTCTCCAAATATACCGGCAAACGTTAATGGCAGGGTTGCGGGCGGCACGCGTGACTTAACTAAAGTAATTGCTGTCAGGCAGGAAGCCGAAGAAAGCCCTGCCGCTTTCTTAGAAAGGATATTAGAGGCGTTTAGACAATTCACTCCTTTAGATCCTATGAAGGATGAGAATCGGGCAGCTGTCATCTTGGCATTTGTAAATCAAGCTGCCCCAGATATAAGAAATTGCAAAAGATTGATAGGTTGGGGGAGCAAGCTTTACAGGATCTTTTAAAGGTAGCAGAAAAGGTGTATAACAACAGGGAGACTCCAGAAGAAAAACAGGAAAGAGTGAGAAGGGAAGATCGGGAATATCAGGCAAAAGAAAATCGGAGAAATCAAAGGGAGATGGCTAGGATATTTTTTGAAGCAAGAGAAAAATCAGGGAGGCGAAGAAGGGGACCACCACCCCCCAGAGGAGTTGGGGCACGGTTAGGAAGGGATCAATGTGCAATTTGCAAAAAGAAAGGACATTGGAAAAATGAGTGTTCGGAAAAAGGAGAAAAGGGGTCACCTAGCTTACTGGTAGCAAACGAAGATAGCGACTGAAGGGGCCGGGACTCGGAACCCTTCCCCGAGTCTTAGAATTAGAAATGGAAGGGAAAAGTGTAAAATTTCTAGTAGATACAGGGGCTGAATACTCAGTAATAAATAAAGCAGCGGGGAAACTATCGACAAGGAAAACTCGAGTACAAGGGGTAAATGGGAGTAAGGGGTATCGGTGGACATCAGAAAGGAAAGTAGATGTAGCTAATAGACAGATCATGCACTCTTTCTTGTATATACCGGAGAGTCCGGTACCCTTAATGGGCCGGGATCTCTTAACTAAATTGGGGGTAAGGATATATTTTGAGGATGATGGAATAAATATCAATGACCGGGAAGGACGACCGATACAGGTCCTGACCGCTAGATTAGAGGACGAATACAGACTGTATAAAGAGAGGAAGGAAGAAATTGGACCAGAAACTCAAAAATGGATGAGGGAAATCCCAGAAGTATGGGCAGAGAATTCGGGAGTAGGAAGAGTTAAAAGTAAAATTCCTCTGGTCGTGGAATTGAAACCAGGAGCTCACCCGATTAGGGCTAAACAGTACCCAATGACCCCTGAAGCTCGACAAGGAATAGCAAAGCATATTAAAAGGCTACTGAAAGCTGGCATTCTGTGTAAATGCAAATCTCTGTGGTATACTCCTCTATTGCCAGTAAAGAAGCCCGGAGCAGATTTCAGGCCAGTTCAAGATCTGAGAGAAGTTAATAAAAGAGTGGAGGATGTGCATCCTACAGTCCCGAATCCATATACTCTGTTAAGTACAATGCCACCAGATATGGGATGGTATACGGTTTTAGACTTAAAGGATGCATTTTTACCATCCCCCTGACGGAACAGAGCCAGGAAATGTTTGCTTTTGAATGGGAAGATCCCGAGAGCGGGTACAAGGGTCAGTTAACTTGGACCCGATTACAACAAGGGTTCAAAAATTCACCGACTTTATTTAATGAAATACTGCAGGAAGATTTGAGTGAATTCAGGAGAGGTGGATAATCTGCTGCTAGCGGCAAGAATGAAAAAGGAAGTGCGAGGAAGGTACGAGGAAGTTGTTGCAAGACCGAGTAAGTGCTAAGAAAGCTCAGCTATGTAATCCGGAAGTAACATATCTGGGATATAAGATACGAGATGGTAGGAGATGGCTGACTGATGCCATGAAAGGGACTGTCGTTCGGATTCAGGAACCCAAATCTCCAAGAGAGGTTCGAGGATTTTTGGGGACGGTGGGATACTGCCGTTTGTGGATACCTGGGTTTGCAGAAAAAGCAAAACCTCTGTATGAGGCGAGTCGAGAGAAGCGGACTGCCAGTGGACAGAAACTATGAGAAAATCTTTTGAGGAACTGAGATTAACCCTGCTAGAGGCCCCTGCACTTGCACTCCCGGACCCAGATATGTGAGCGAAAATGCGGGAGTTGCCAAGGGAGTGTTAATGCAGAATCAAGGCCCTTGGAAAAGGAGAGTGGCGTCCAGTTGCCGCAGGGTGGCCCTCATGACTTAGAATTATTGCAGCCGTGGCGTTAATGGTTAAGGATGCAGACAAACTCACGTTTGGGCAAAAGCTGTATGTAACGGCTCCTCATTACGCAGAGGCATTACTCAAACAGCCACCTGAAAGATGGATAACAAATGCTAGGCTGACTCATTATCAAGCCTTGCTTTTAAACCCAGGAAGAACTATGTATACATCCCCAATGACTTTGAATCCAGCCACTCTCCTGCCTAACCCAGAGTATGAAACACCTATGCATAATTGTCAGGAGGTGTTAGCTGAAACTACAACAGTGCGGGAAGATTTGAAGGATGAGCCAATGCAAGGAAGAAAAGTGTGGTTTACAGATGGAAGTAGCTTGGTCGACCAAGGAAAAAGAAGGGCGGGAGCTGCAGTGGTAAATCAGAACGGAGAAATAGTTTGGAGCCGGCGTTTACCAGACGGCACTTCGGCTCAAAGAGCGGAACTGAAGAACAAAGTGCTGGAGAAGGAGATTACAATACAGGAGGAAGAATGTTAATTCCCAAGTGGATGGGACAGAGGATGGCGCAGCAGTTACATAGTACCACACTTGGGGGAAAGAAAAATGGGACTGTTAATAGAAAAGTTCGGGTTGAGATTCCAAGATCAGAAGAAAATATTAAGAGAGATAATAGAAGGGTGTCAAGCGTGTCAGGAAATGAAACCATCAAGGGTCAGAAAGGTACATGAAGGTATAAGGGAAAAGGGTGGTGAAGCTGGAAGGCATTGGGAAGTAGGTTTTACGGAAATAAAACCAGGTAAATATGGGTATAGATATTTATTGGTATTAGTAGACACATTCTTGGGGTGGGTGGAGGCCTTCCCCACTAAGCGAGAGACAGCCCAGGTGCTAGCAGTCCCATATATGCAAACGGGACATTCTGTGGGACAAATGGGACAGTCGACGGGTTACAACAACGATTCCCTGCGTGCGGGATTACCCTTAGGAGCATATGGGGGGGATCCATCAGGACAGGTACATAAGAGTACAGATTTACTATGGAATAATGATACCGCTAAGGCCTTGCCAGATGGAGTGTTTTTAATTTGTGGGAATAGAGCGTGGCAGGGAATACCTAAGAATGCCTATGGGGGACCGTGTTATTTAGGGCAACTGGCAATGATAGCCCTGTTGTTAACTATGAAGCAGGAACAAAGAAGGCAAAAGCGTTCCCTTGGTTTAACACTGGAATGTAATGATAATGTACAAATAATATCTGTAACTGCGCGGGTCGCCTTAGCTATCTTTGTACCAGGAGCTGCAGCAGGAAATGCATTAAGGGAACTTTCGAAGTTGGCCTGTTGGAGTGAGAAGCAAGCAAATGTGACAACCGAGGTATTGGAACAACTCCTGCTCGATCAGAACAGCCTGCGACATGCATTCAACAACAATTGCGCTGGCTCAAGGAACACACTCAGAAGATAACACGGGAAGAAGGACTGATGGATGGATGGCTAAAGTCATTGTTTGGGGAACTACCTGGAGGGATATCAGGACTGATAAAAGAAGGATTGCGCATATTTGTGATTCTGTTATTACTGTTACTGTGTATCTGTATAATGTGGAAATGTGTAATGGGGTTAATGGAAAAAGCTACAAACCGAGTTAATTCTATGCATATAATGTTCACACGACAAACTCAGAAGGATCGAGAAAGGATTCTCTGATATTAGCAAAAGAAAAAGGGGGGAATGTAGGGATTAAATAGTTAATGTAGAGTGTACTAATGGGGATTAAATAGTTAATGTAGAGTGTACTAATAAGCTAGTCAATACTTAGTCTCAAAATGCAAGGACTCTTGATAAATGGCATGGCAGATAGCTCTGCATGGAGGGGTTGCCTATCTACAAGGACGACTCCTGAAAAATGGCAAGTCAGGAGGTTCCGCATGGAGGGGCTGCCTGTCCAGATGTCCTGGTTAGCAATAAAATACAGATAACATTAACATGAAAGTAGAACAGAGAAACGGGAGGGGGGAACATTTTTGGGGTGAAAACGGTATAAAAGAGGGACGACCGAAGTAGTCGGGGTCCGTGGTGTGACCCTTGCGTGGGAAAGCCCGGACCCCAGCTAGCTGGTAATACTTATTATCTTTCTCCTATTATTAAAAGCACAAAATATCGATGGTGTTTGCCTCTTTCTCTGTCGATTCGAAAACCGGACCTAACACTGGTAACACTCTGCCTAATGCACCCCAGGTGCCATTGGCCTTCTTGGCCATAAGGGCACATTGCTGCCTCATGGTCAGCCTACTACTGGTCAGCCCAGAACCTTCTCTGTAGAGCTGCTCTCCAGAAGGCCATCCCCAGCCCATCCTGGTCCATGGGGTTCTTCCTTTTTAGGTGCAGGACCCTGCACTTGCCTTTGCTAAACATCGTGAGGTTTCTTTTCTTCGATCTCCCCTGCCTGCCGAGGTCTGTTGGAATGGCAGCACACCCCTCCATGCTCATCTATCACCCATTCGTCTCCATTTTGCATTGCTCCCTTAGCAGTCTTGCTGGGAAGGCACTCTGTCCCATCAACCAGGCCATTGATGAATAAATGGAACAGGACTGGACTCAATACTGAACTCTGGGGGACACCCCTAGCTACAGGCCTCCAACTCCAACTTGCACTCTGCACTGCTGATCGCAACCCTGTGTGCTCTGTCATTCAGGCAGTTCTCAATCCATCTCACTGTCCACTCTTCTAACCCACATTCTTGAGCTTGATGATGAGGATGCTGTGGGACATAGTGCCAGAAGCCTTGCTGAGGTCAAGGTAGACAACATCCGGTGCTCTCCCCGTATCTCCACCAGCACTTATTCCATCACAGAAGCTATCAGATTGGTATGGCATAATTTCCCCTTGGTGACTCCATGCAGACTACTGATCACCTTCTTGCCCTCCACATATGTAGAGATGACATCCATCATGAGCTGCTCCATCCCCTTTCCAGGTATGGAGGGGAGTCTGATCAGTTGTTTCTTGCCCTTTTTGGAGAGTGGAGTGACATTGGTTCTTCACTCATTAAGTAGGAATTGTACGAGGTAAGTTCAACTGTGACTTATGGACCTACCAGTGCTTCTGCCCTGCCCTCCTTGACACATTTCTGGTTCCCACAATGTCCTACAGCACTTTAAGACAGCTTTAAAAACTTATTTCTAGACCTTTTGTTTGTTGTTGTAATTCAAGCAACCTTTCTGAGCAGTTTTTCATGTCAAAAATAGGTGGTGTGTTGCCTATGCTGTCAGCTTGAATATTGCTCTTTCAGGGACTGGGGCCAGGCCATTCCTCTCATGCCAAGGGACAGCCAAGATTAGTTGGCATGTCCTCAGCCACAGGCACTGCCTGATCCATTTGCTTGATCCCCTCCAGGATCCCTGAGTACCCTGGAAGCCCACCGGGGCTGCGACCTCTCTATCACGCACATAGGACCCTGCGCTTGCCTCATTGCTCACCTCATTGCTCGCCTCGCTCCTCACTAGGCACCCTCTCTGGGACCACCAGTGCCGGCTCCAGCCACGCCCTCTGCTCTCCTTCTTGCCTCCTACAGCCACTTGGCTCTAGTCCCAGCTCTGCACTCCTGCCACTGCCCAAGGTGCAGCTCTTGACAGGCACGGGGCTCCCGTGCAAAGCCTGTGGCCCTCTTCTGTTCACGCCCAAGCTGTGTTTCTGTAGCCCAGAGACCAAGGAGTGAAACAGGCAACTTGGTAGCCACATGCAAGAGACAAGGACGGCACAAACCCACATGCAATGTAGGACTGAGCAGCAGGGAACCTAAAGCAACCAAAATCTGTTTAAACTTCATTAACATATAGAAAACATAGTGATGAATATGATAATAAGAAAAGGATAACTGTCCCCTCCACCTCTGTGCCTTAGATGTGGTAGCCTGTGCAAGACCCATGCATCGTGTAGATAAAAAAAAAATGTCTAAGCAATTGAACTGATCATGCACTCACAAGTGAAAATGTGCAAAATACACTCAAAATAAATAGTACAAGCCAAACTCCTTTGGGTGTGCCTCGGTTTTGAAGGATTTCCGAGTACCTGATTCTGCACAAAATGAAGACCTTCGTGTGGAAGAGAACTCAGTGTGTGGCTTGGTGTACCGGGGATGTTCCCACAATGGGATAACAACATGTCTTCCCTTCTCACATCCCTGTGCTCTGATGTATCTCTGGGTACAAGAGACTCAGCCAGGAGGAGCTGTTGTTGGAGGAACTGGAAGGTGTGAAGTGCAGCATCTCTGATGAGCTCAGAAGGCTCCTCTAATGCCGAGTGAGTATCTGCAGCCTTGGTGATGACGGCAAGCGAACCTTTGGAAGTGCAGGAAAAAGAATGGAAGGAAAGGGACTTTCCTCCATTTTTCAGGTGTTCTGGCTGGTGATTCTAGTCTAAGTCCTTACCTTCACATTACACTGTTCCTTTGTGATTCTAAAACTTGCTGCAATGTAAATGAATTGCTTTTGATGCTAAGCTTGCTCATGCCACAACTGACTTGGGGCTTTACAAAGCAGGCTGTCTCAATGGGTTTGAAAAGATGACATTTTTGCATGTTCCAAAGAGAGGGAGTAAGGTAAATCTCTGATTGTAGGACTCGCCTCCGTGTTCTGCTGTTGTACTATGGCACAGGTACTTCTCAAGCAGCTTCAAGCAATTTCTGATCACACCATGGGTCTCCAGGGTGAACAAGATGCCCAGAATGCCCCGAACTGCTTTGGAAGAATTGTGGCAGAGGTTGCAATTTGAATGTAGAAGGAAACAGGGTGAGCCTGCGGTTAGTAATGGTATCCCTAGAGGATGGCAGTCTGATTCCAGTGGCTGGCATGTAACTTCACTCACTGTGGCCCGTCCAGTTGCCTTCTGATGATTTGTCAGCCCTACACTGTTATGACCAGATGCTAAGAGCAAAGTTCTACCTCACATCTTCTTTGGGGCTTGCATTTAATTTTATTTAAAGGTCTCCTTGCAGAACAGGAGTATGACACACTGTTTCTCCATTTCTTTCTCTCTCCCTGGTGTAAGGATGATGTGGAAAAAACCCCAACACCTTTGTATTTGAAGCCACATCATCTAAAAAGGCAGGTTCTAGTTTGCCAAGGTTGGGACCGTGAGGCTAGGAACAAATTGAAAGAAAGCATCATACCCATTAACTGTGAAGATTCTTTAAGAACCTGTCTGTGAGGTATGAAATGTTTTTTCAAAGTTGCACATCCAAAATAGATTTCAGCTTTAGTGAAGGAGATGTTTTATAAAATTTCTGATGGGATAAAGATGATGCTGTCATTATAGATGACACTAAATAGTAAACATTTTAAATGAGAGTAGGAAATAGAGACTTGACATACGTATGTAAAAGTATTTGACAAAGAAAATAATACTTGATATGGTGCCATGTCTGAGAGCAGTGATGATTTACTAAAAGAATATTTAAATTTTCTATTAAGTTACTAAGTGTCTTTGAGAGTGCTGAACAAAGTCTTAGGAGTGTTGCCTGAAGTTCATTGAAGTGTATGAACTCCACTTCAGTACAATTAGCTTTCCTGAGAGGAGTATGCTCTGAGTATCTCTTTTCTGCCAACCTATCTACTTAAAAGTCATCTAAATGTGTCTCTCTCTTTAAGGTTTTAACATCTTGTGAAGGGTCTTTTCTGCTATGTCTGTTTTCAAATATAACTTTCTTTTTCTTCTTCTTCACTGTTTTAAGTTCCACACTTGATTGTCTGATTAACTTGGCATCAGCTTCAAAACTAACTCTTCACAGCACAGCATGTTAGGATGAGTTCCTCCCTGAAAGATGCTCTACCAATAAATCCCAGCTCCTGTGGGCAACAAGATTTCATCCAAGAATGTGATGTTGTACAAAGTGCGGTGCTTGCCTTGTCAAAGCCACTCTGCCCCAAGCCTGTAGCACTGCATGGGGTCGTTGTGACCACAGTTCAAGACCCAGGTCTTAACCTTGTTGAACATCATATAGTTGGCCTCAGCCTCAGCCATTCATGCAGCCTGTTCAGACCCTTCTGTAGAGCCTTCCTATGCTCAAGCAGAGCAACTCTTCCTCTCAGCTTGGTGTCGTCTGCAAATTTGCTGAGTGTCCACTCAATCCCTTCCTCCAGATTGTTGATAAAGATATTAAAGAGGACTGGCCCCAACATTGAGCCCTGGAGAACACCGATCTCTAGGCCCGCCCATACAGCCAGTTTTTCACTCAGTGAAGAGTTCACCTGTCTAAGCCATGAGCTGACAGCTTCTCCAGGAGAAGGCAGTGAGAGACTGTCAAAGGCCTCACTGAAGTCTAACCAGACCACATACACAACCTTTTCCTCATCCACTAGGTGGGTCACCTGGTCATAGATGGAGATCAAGTTGGTCAGGTAGCACCTGTCTTTCATGAACACTGTTGGCTGGACCTCATCTCCTGGTTCTCCTACATGCTTTATACCCACCTTCAAGATCATCTGTTCCCTAACTTTCCCCAGTACCGAGGTCAGACTGACAGGCCTTTGCTTATCAGGAATGTCTTCCAAGAGCATCTCCTAAACACGTCCAAAGTCTGCTCTCCAGAAGTCCAACATAGCTCTTTGCTGATGTCCCTCCTGACTTCACCGAGAATTGAAAAGGCTAGCATTTTGTGGTCATTGTGGCCAAGACAGCCTCCGACCACCACATCTCCCACCGGGTCTTCTCTGTTCATAAAGAGCAGGTCCAGAACAAGGGCTGATGATTGTAAGACTTCTGCAAGTTGCTTGCAGAATGCCTCATCTGTCTCTTAATCCTTTTTGGGTGGTCCAGAGCAGAACCCCTCAAGGATATCAGTGGTTTTGGCCATTCCCCTGATCAGATCCATAAGCACTGGACTCTCTCATCACCTATTTGAAGCTCCATGCAGTTGGAGGAATCCCTAACATACAGTGCTATCCCATCCCCTTTCCTTCCATGCCTGTCCCTTCTGAAGAGCCATCCATTGTAGCACTCCAGTCATGACAGTGGTCCCACCACGTTTCAGTGATGGTGACTGTGTCAAAGTTTTCCTGATGCACCATGGCCTCGAGCTCATCCTGTTTGTTCTCCATGCTGTAATGTACATGCACTTCAGCTGGGCACTCCCCCACTCTGGCATGTTGCCCCTAGATGATCCCAGGTTTATCCCCCTCTCCCTCCATACCTACTTTAAAACCCACTCAATGAGCCCCACCATCTCCTCAGCAAAGGTTCTTTTCCCCCTGAAGGACAGCTGAACCCCACCTGTCATTAAGAGACCAGGTGCTGTAAAGCCTGCCCCATGGTTGAAAACCCTCAAATTTGACTGCTCACAGCAGCCTCTGAGCCATCTGTTAAGCAAATAGCTTTTTCTGTTCCTCTCAGCATCCTTCTGTGACACTGAAGAGAGAGAAGAGAGGAGACCACCACCTGCACTCTCACTCCCTCAACCAATCTCCCAAGGCCTTGAAGTCCCTTTTGATGGACTTCAGTCTTCTCTTGCCAACTTCAGCACTAGCAACATGGAAAAGCAGTAAGAGATAGTACTCAGAGAGAGTGACAAGGCCTGGGAGCCTTTTTCCAGTGTCCCTTAGCCAGGCCTCAGACAGGCAACAGACATCCCTGTGAGAAGGGTCTACTTGGCAAATTGGACCCTCTGTTCCCTCAGAAGGTCATTCCCCACAAGTGTCCTTCTTTTCTTTTTAGTGGAGGCAGTCTTAAAATGTGGGCTTGACTGCCTCACCCTAGACACACCCCTAGATGGACCTCAATCCCTGCCCTCACTTGGCTGTCCCCCAAGTTCCAGGGCCTCATATCTGTTGTGTATGGACACCTGGGGAGGCAAGGTGGGCCCGAGAGGGAACCCTCCTGCCACACCAAGCAGGGACCTCTTTCCACTCCCCCTGCTTTCTTAATTGTGCCCCCTCTGCCCTACAGCAAGAGGGTTAGGGAGTCCTCAGGGGGATTTGGCGCACTCCCTCCATGCGCTTCTTGAGCTGAGTGAGGCTGCGTCTCCACCAGTCACTCTCTGATGCTCTGGGGTGTCTCTACCTCTCTGCAGATCTGCCCCTCCCTGCCTGCGCCAACGGCCGCGCCCCGCCCGCAGTGACGCGCCCCGCTCCTGCCGCACGCGCTCCCTGGGGCCGCTCCTGCCCCCGCGGGGCTTGGGCCGCCCTCCCTGCTGGCGCCGCCCCCGCTGCCTCAGAGCCGCCCCTGGGGCGGGGCTCGGCGCTGCCCGCTCGGGGCGGGGCTGGCGCTGCCTCTCGCTCCCTGCGCTTTCCCGCCTCGCGGTCGGGCCCGCGGTTTTGCTGGCCGGGCGAGGCCTCCCGGCGCCAGCGGCCGCTCCGGAGCCTGCCCTGCGAGCCGTTGGGTCTGGCTCCCTGTCAGAAGAGCTGTGAGACTCATAGGATCACAGAATGGTTGTTGTGGGAAGGGACCTCTAGAGATCATGTGATCCAAACCCCTGTGCCAGCAGGGACACCCAGAGTATGGGGCACAGGGCAGCATCCAGGCGGGTTTTGAAGACTCTGACCTACTGATTAGTATTTGGCTTAGTGGCTATCACATGAGAAAAAAAAGGAGCAAGGAAAATAATCACGCTTGCCCTCACGTGCTGGGAAGCCCGAGCTGTGCAGCATTGGTCTCTTTACAAGGAGTAAAACCTCACCGCTTGCCTTCCCTCTCCTACGGCCTTCCCTCCCCAGGTTCCTCAGGGCTGTGTGATCTATCCCAGGGAAGCAGCAGGTTTCCTGGACTGCTCTCTGCCATGACCTTCTTGGATCCTACAAGGGGTTTTATTCCTTTGCCTCTCCTGCAAGCTGATGAGAGGGGTCACATGTGTTTTAGAGGTGGCAACTGTCCGACCACCTTCCTCGGGAACGGGAGGAGTTGATTTGGGCCATCTTTAGAAAAAACATGCACAAAATCCTGTGCTTTCCTTGAATATGGCTTATTCCCTTTTCTGTTCCACCACAGGTTCTTGGAGCTGCACAGAGCTTCAGCTTCACTGAGCCTATTGCCCATCTCACTGCCCCAGTCCAAAAGGATTGAGTAGAGCAGTCCCAGGGAATTCAGGGATAGCCATTTGAATTCCACATCTCATGCACATGCCTCCTTCTGGATGAATGAAACCTTGGGTCCTTAAACCAATCCAGAAAAACAATCTGAGACTGGGGCCATGGGGATGCATTGTTGGAGTGCATGTGACAATTTCTCTCACTCATCCAACCCTGTCATGAGTGCATTATGCTCAGAACAATGTGTCAAAAGAGGCAAGGACTTGCACCAGTGTAGCCCAACAGTTTTATAACTTTATTTGGAATATTCATTTGAAGTTGCCTTTGGCACCTGGGGCGCAGGCAATTGGAATAATTGCTTTGGGGGAAATGCATGAAAATGCAGATATCCTCAGTTTTTTAGTGATACTTCATCCTTTTTTGTTTCATTTCCTGTTTTTGCACTGCTGCCTTTTACTCTTGACTCTTTGTGTTGGAGGCAGCACCAGAATAAGGTGTCAACTCTGCTGCAACAACGAGAAGGGCTTTCAAGAAAGAGTCCTCACTGCTAGGAAGGAAGAGTCCTCCTAGGAAAATTTTCAGCACACCTTTCAACAGTGTACTGAGTCCCAGGCTCTCCACAACACTATCACTACACAGGCTTGGTTGCTACAAGAGAAAAAAATATAACGAATGTTGGAAAAGAACAACTCACTGGATTCTCTTGATGATCAGGGAAACAACTATACAAATGACCACAAGCCCAGCCAATATGAAGCCCAGCCAGGAAGGACAAATGGGACTTCTGTCACGATTTCTGAGCCGTAGCCTTGACATCTTTGTCATCTCGAAGACCTGGAGGAAAGGAGACAATCCTGTACCTCACCGGGTTCTGCAGTACTGGTATTTTCACTGTATGTTTGGGTATCATTCCCAACATTCCCAGTTGTTTCTACTACTGATTCTGGTGCCTTGGTACCAATGGATGATAATGTTTATTTACACTTCTCATGGCCTTATGCCTTGTCTGGCCAGCAAAAGCCTGAACCATCACCTGCTATAAAGGTACCGCAAAGCCACAAGGAGCCCCTAAGGGAAATGTTCAAACACAGGAGAGCTCTGATTGCTCTGGGTGGTACACAAGACTCAAGGAGAGCTGAAATGTTGGTCCCAAAGCAAAGGGTAGAAGTGGAGTGGTGTCGGCAAGAAACCAGGAGGTGGCATGGCAGCTTGGGGCTGAGCAGAGCTTGGCAGCTCCGCACTGGAGCCCCTCGCCTGTCAACAGCTGCCGCAGGAGCGCAGAGCTGGGGCTGCAGCCGAGTGGCTGTGGAAGGGGAGCAGAGTGCGAGGCCGGGGCCGGCGGCCCCAGACAGGGTGCACGGTGAGCAGCGAGGCGAGCGCAGGCCCCGAGCGCGTGGGCAGAGCGGCACCGGCCCGGGGGTGGTGCCGGTCCCGCGCAGGGCAGGGGCGCGGAGGGAGCGCGGGGCGGGGACGCCCGTGAGCTCACAGAGGGGCCCGCGCTGCGCTGCCTGGTACCGCGCGCGGCGCGTTCGGCCGCCCGAGCAGCATGGAGCGAGCGCGGGGGGCGTCCGCCGCCGGGCGCCGCCTCCTGCTGCTTGTCGGCCTCGTGGCGGCCCTGCGTGCCCGGGAGAGCCGCGCTGCTCCGCGGGCAGCGCCGGGCCCAGGTAGGGCGGGCGGGCCGGGCCGGCGGGAGGCGCCTGGGGGCTGCGAGGTGGCGGGGCCGGGACGGCACTATATATACAGGTACGTGTATAGATAGATCGGTCAGCATGTTTAATAGCTGCTCTTCCCATCTGTTTTTCCTTATAGATGTGGCTGTAGAGAATGGCTCTGCTGTTTCTCATCTGCGTGCTGGTTTTCAGCATCAGGGTAAGTTGTCAAAATTAACTTTCTTTGAGAGCTGCCTGGTCTCTGCCAAAGGTCTCCCACACCCCTTTGCAGCCCTGAGAGCCTCCACGTACTTGGATGTTTATTGCAATTGCATGACCTCCTGCCACTTACTTTTGAGGAAGCGTATCGCAGTATGTAACAAAAATATTTCCCACTGATGCACAGCTGTACCTGTGAGGAGCACTTCTCAGACTTCTCATCTGTATCCTCTTCTAGAGCCTTTGCAGCATGGCACCGGTAAGTAGGCAATATTTGGTTTTTTTACTTGAAAGAAGCAGCATGTGCTTTTACGTGTTTTTTCATGTGAACTTTAACTTAATACTTTCTGTCTAGGTCCTCAAAGAGCAAAACATGAGGCCAAAATGAAAAAGTTCTCTCAGAAATCTGATATCCTGGAAGAAATCTTGAGGGACTTGGAGAAAGCAGCTGGTATGTAGCTTTCCCTCTGTTTTAAGTGTAATCATTGGAAACCTGAGCTTTTAGGAACAGCTGTGGATAAGCTGTAGCTTATGCTGGAGGAGGAGATTGATCAGAGCCTTGCAGCAGAGTGACACCATTTCACACCTGCTGCAGAGCTTGTTCAGGGTCTCTTCTAGGAGTGTGCTCTTCACCGGGTTTGTGAAAGTCCTCCAAGTATAGTGGCGGGAGCTCACGGCTCAGTGCACTGCATGTGTCTGTTGTGTGTACCGTGTGGTCAAATTAGCATGATGACCCTTCCTTCTCGAAAGGCCTTTTTTCCCCATTTGAACTCTCTGCAATTTTTTTTCTGCCCTCTTTGAATGAAAAGATTCAATGTCATCCTGCCAATTCTCAAGAAGACACCAAGTAAGATGTGAATGAGAGGACCACCTGCATTTTTCTAGTCTCCCCACACAGAGAGCTGGTGCTGTTGCCTGTATTTGTTATCTGGAAGATTTTGTATGCTTTGATTTTTCTCTACAAAGGACATGTCTGGGCTAGTGATGGGGTGCCCATTCCGAAATCCCAAGTTTTGATTCTGAACTTTTTGTGGCCGCTGTTTGAAAAGTATTGACTCCTGAAGATATCAGGAGGAAGTGATGAGGAACAGCTTTCTCTCTAAACAAGTTTTCTCACTTTCTTTGCAAAGAGAAGCAGAAGGGGAGTTTTCCTGCAGCAGGCAGCCACAGCCTGCCCACATACGATGAAGAAAGTGAGGCAATTCCTGCAGCAGGCATGCCAGGTACTTGCTGTCTATTATCATCTGGTGTAGAAAATCAAAATCCCAGTGTGCCTGCAGGTTTTTCCCTTGGAGTCCAATACTGCACAGCATGTCAACAACCAAATGTTAAGGCACCAGGGCGTTGGAATTTTTCTAAAAAAAAAAAAAAAAAAAAAAAAAAAATCTGGGATCAGCATTCTAAAGATGGCTTTTGTGTCTGGCATGGTGAGATGATTGCGTTTAATGTTCTCGAGAGGTGCGTATAAATCTTTGTGGGTACTGTTACACAGCCTCACTTCCCACACCATGTAGTTCCAGAGATTTTGGAGCTTTTCCATTTGGGGAAGGCAGCATTTTTAAGCATCTTCCTGCTGCACCTGCAACTCAGAACTTGCAGGAAGTCTCTAGAGACCATAGGAGCAGGAGAGCATAGAGTGGGATTCCTGCTGTGAAAGGAGGCCCCAAGTGATGCTTTGATCCCCAGGGTGGGTAGGGGTTTGGAAGGAACCTCATCTGCCCTTCTGCATGCCGTGTGCCTGAGCAGTGCTGAGGCTTCACCTTTCTCTGATTCTCAACAGTGCTTCCAAGTGGGTCAGAGCCTTGGGAAGCTCCCCGTGACAGGAAGTACGCCTTTTTTCCCAAGCACCGAGGTATGAACAGTCTTACACAGATGCCTAAGTGAGAAATGAGTCTTGATGCCTTGGAGCATGAGTGGTGTTTGCAAGCCCAGAGGACGGAGGATGGGGAAGTGGTGCCTATGTTGGAGAAAAGGCAAAGGGAGGGACCCAAGTTCCGACGTCTCCTTTGCTGTAGGCTTCTCCAAGGAGCTAATCTGGGAGGGAATAGTCGGGGTGGCACTCCCTGGGCCAGGGATGGCTTTTGTGCACATCACTCAGAGGAGTTGTTCGTAAACTAGGTGAGGACCACAGTGTGCTCTCCTGCTGGCCTAATAAGTCTTCTTCAGCAGGACTGCCTGTCCCAAGGGTCAGAACATGCCTCCATGCAACAGCACTTCTGAGTCCCAGCAAGGTGAGAGAGCACCAAATCAGCAGTGGAATGTAAAGGATTTCCAGAAAGGGGAACAAACCCATCCAATTGGGAAAACTGGATTATGGCCATCCAAGTACATAAGCAAGACTGAGAGGCTAAAGAGAGACTCCAAAATGTGATGATTTGCAAAGACTTGGGGACTTTGCTGCTACTGAAGCTAGGAAAATATTGTAGTTTCCTTCAGAGATGCTAAGAAAGAGAAAAAGACATTTTCCTGGCGATTGCAAACACACGAGAGATTATCAGTAGTACAGAACAAAGTAACATGTGGCCATGTGTAATTTCCTCCAGGTTTGGCAGGTGAGAGAAGTGTAAGCCCAAGAGACGTGCATAGATACGGCATGATACACACTGCAACAGTCTTGGGTAGCTTTGTGGCTGGAGCAGTGTTGTGCTGCATAGTTATTTTCATACTGAGGAAGAGGAAACGGTGAGTTTTCTTTCCCTAAAATTCTGTAATTCTGCATTAGACAATTGCCATTAGTAAGGAATATATAGTCTGCTCGAGAGCAAAGTTGGTTATTTATATTTTCTTTTAGCTTGTAACAATACAGTAGGCACAGGTTATTTACTGCAGTTATAATGGCAACTCCATACTTTTTCAGCATGTGCACAGCCCTTCCCAACACTTCTCTCCAGCAGTTTCCACCACAAGATCCAGTTCTCTGGTACCTATAGCTTTGCCAGGATATAGCTCCCCTGGATGAAGTGCTGCATTGCCAAAAGAGTTCAGTTCACATGGAAGTTTGAAGGAAAATAGGTCAGAAGTGGCAGGCTCAGGAAATGCTTGCGTCTGCCAGGGGGCTCAGTCCCGCAGACAACCCCCCGCAGAAGGCAAACGGGCTGCTCACTGGGTCTGCAGCACCCGCTGCCCTGCGCCGCGGATCCCCTGCTCTTCAACGGTGCTACTTGCTGCTGTGGCGCTCCCCCTGTGGCTACCACAACTAGGTGCTGCAGAAGCAAGCAGCGGTTTCAGGCTGTTTTGGCCTGGCTTGTCCTTGCAACCTGGGGCCATGTTGAGTGTCCTGACCACCTGGAGGTGTCCTGCTTGCACGGCCTGAGTCCTAAGTGGTCTCCAGTGTGTTGTGGGGCTGGCCTGGGAGGGCCGGGGAAGGTGCTGGGCAGCCCCCGTGCGAGGAGCTGCCGCAGGGCGAGCGAGGAGGCTGCTCCGTTTGCAAGTCAGAGCTGGGCAGGCTGAAGACACTGAGCTGTGTATGGTAGCAATTTCAAGGCAAAAGGAAGATTCTGAGTTTTTGCAGGAAGTGTGAATACAATGTAACTCTGTTGCTAACAGTTATTTATAAATGCTTGTGTCTGCGTTTCCCTGGATTCTGGCTGCCTTTCTGCCAGACGTAGAGGCCACCTCGTGTTCATGTAGGAAGTACATCTGACCTGTTCTTAGGGATCTCCTGTCTTTTTCTTTCTCACTTAGGGAATCGTCCAGCAGTTCTTGGTCTTGCTGACAACCAGCTCCGATGAAAGTCTTCGATTTCTAAGCTTTAGATTGGACTTTAATGAACATTATAAAGCAAGAGAACCAAGGCTTCGTATTTCTTTGGGCACTAGGGGCAGACGAAGCTCACATATGTGAAACAGTTTCTAGTAACTGCACCTCGGTATCCGAAGGATGTTGAACCTCTTGGTGTAATTATGTTGACACTTATTGCCTTGTCCAACAAGTGGCGTGCGATACGAGTCCGCCATTTCTGCAGGCAACATGTTTCTGCTCATGCGATTGTGTGACACTCTATAGCAGAAGGCCAAAAAAAAAAAAAAAAAAGAAAAAAAAAGTATGTTTTTTTACACTGATGTTTATAAGACAACCAGATTAAATGAGCTGACGGAACCTCTTCCAATCAGCTTGTTCATCATCCCTTTCCACAAATGCTTAATTTAGTAAGCTCCCTCCACTGTAACTTTTTTTCTGTGTCCAGGAAGTTGCATCTTTTGTTTTGGGAGGCACCCTTTCCTTTTTTAACAAGAAAATAAGAAGGTTATTTTTTCTATGTACTTGTTCTATTTGAGAGTAGCTTTTGTTAAAGCTGACAGATTAGAACCCAGAGCTATAGAAAGCATTTTCCTATGCTGATTTTCAGTGTTGTGATGTATTTGACTGTGTGAGAAACTCTATATCCTGGGACATAAACTCAATTCTGATTTTCTTTGTTTTCAAAGAAGCTGTTGGCAGTTTCATGTAGGAATGATTTAATGGGCAAATTCTACAGCTGCTGAACAGGAGCAAACCGTAGAAGCAAAGCAGGAGTGAATATATTTCACCTAAGATATTTTAAGAACGGAAGATAAAGCCTCACTACTGTCAAATGAGTGTCCATAAGGATAGAAGTGAATGAAATCTTTTGTGTTGAGAATCTGGGATGTCAGAAAGAAAGGGCCTTGTCTAAGTTTGACTATATTATTTCTCTTCCTTCCCTATTTTTGCATTGTAAATATTTATATATTGATGTCCAGATGCAAGGGTGGGTCAGGGTGGACACAACACGACGACTCTTTTGCAAAAATGCCATTATGTCAGGTCATTTGTTATGTTCCAAGCTTAGGAAAATAAAACACAAATATCTTTCAAACACTTGTTTGTTTTTTTGTAAGGGAAAGGTGATAGTGTTTAGACATCGTAAGAAGGGAAACACTTCCAGTTAGGAGTGTAATTGGTTTACAGATCCCTGCCTATTACAGGGCTTTGGTACAGGTATTAACTGTAGTCAAGATTCTGAGCAGCCTGTTGACTGGTAGTTGCTCTCAGCTGCACGAAGCCTCTGGGCTTTTCTGCCCTGTGTCTGCTCCAGCCCCTGCAGAGCAGAGGCCCCTGCCTGACTATTCCAGGGAGTTTGCTGTGAGCCCTAGGGGAGAGGAGCTCTCCTGAGGATGATGCACCCAGCCCACAGCTTGTTCGTTCTCTGGGTACCAGAACTCCAAAGTTCTGTGGCAGTGTCTGCAGTCCTCAGTTGGGTTGAAGTGAAACATGTAAGGCCTTGAACTCTGGGCCCCTATCAGGACCCGAAAGCAGGGGACCTCCCTTCTGTCGCGCAAGGCACCGCGCCGCAGCAGCTCCGCGCCACGCACCGCACCGCTGCAGCGCAGCTCCGCGCCCCGCTACCGCCCGGCACCGCGCGGCGCAACGCAACAAGCAGCGCAGCAGCGCGACGCGGGACGGGGCAGCGCAGCGCGGGGCCCGTCTGTGAGCTCACGGCCGCCCTCCCTCCCTCCCTCCGGCGCTAACCGCTAACGGCACAGAGGCCTCCCGCGCACCCCGCCCTGCCGCCGGGTCCCTGCCCTGTGCGGGCAGCCCGGGGCTGCTGGCGCCCGCGCTCCTGCTGCCCCGGGAGCCCCCGGGCAGCCGCCCCTCTTCAACGTGTGCAAAACTCGCCTATGGATGTCATCAGGAGAGAGTGACACCCCCACGCCCCAATGCCTTATGTGCAGGAGCCTATGGAACATTCATGCTCGTGTAGAAAGGAAAATGTATAAGCAAGGGAACTGATCATGCGCTCCCAAGGGAAGATTGACAAATAAATAGAACAAGCTGACTCCTTCAGGTGTGCTCATCCTCTGCGCCACTAGTGGCAGATGTGGCCTCTAAACGCACCTCACTGTTCACTCTTCTAACCCCCACTTCCTGAGTTGTCCATGAAGAGATGCTGTGGGACACAGTGCCAGGAGCTTTGCTGCAGTCAATTCAGATGACACCCACTGCCTTCCCCTCCTCTCCCTAGGCATCATAGAAGGCTTCCAGATGGGTATAGCATGATTTCCCCTCGGCAACACCATGTCTTCCCAGCAGATATCACGGTGTTTAAAGTCTCCAACTTGAGGAGTCTGAGACAGGAAGAGCAGCTACGAAGAGAGAACCTTCTGAAACTGCATAGGAGGGGGAGCAGGAGAGAAAGAGAACCTGCCTCCTACCACCTTCTGCTTCTCCCTTCCCTTTTGCTCACCTTCCTCAGGGCATTCCCTCTGTCCCCTGCATTGCCCTTTCTCCTCTACTGGAAGTACCAAGACTCAGTGAGGTAGCCTTCCAAAATGAGTCATTTTCCCCTCTGCATCCCCTGTGCTCTGCTTAGCTCTGACAACAACAAGGAACTGGAACGCCTGAAGGGTAGGAGCTCGGATGGGCTCAGGAGGGATTGGGACCTTCACATTGCGCTTTTGAGCTGAGAACATCACAGTATCTGTGAGCATGTGTGCTGGCTTAGGCTTGACTTCTCTGACCTCACTGCGTGTCTCAGGAACTACAACTCCAAAGGGAGTCATTCCTTTGTCACATTGTGATCTTTACCAGGATGTACCACTCTGTGTTCACAGTGAGGACTTTGCTTGCTGGTGGGATGAAGGGGTAAAGATGAAACGTCACCATCTCTGTTTAGTGCAGCTTGTTACAGGACTAGAGCTCCCGAAGGCCCAGATTCTGAGTGCTTCCACACTACCCCCAAGCAGCAACTCCGAGACTGGCTGGAGAGCTTTCCTTTTCCATGCACTGCTCATCTGCTCCTGATGAGATTGCCAATTACCCTAGCTCCTTGCTTGCCTTTCCTTATACTTTCAAGTAGTGCAAAGAAATCTTCTGCTTCTTCCTTAACTCTTTTGACTGTGAGTTTGGCGGTGCGTAGCAGTGATGTGGATGAAACATTCACATTTGTGCTGTGTCTGGAGGGACAGGAGGAACAGCTGGAGGGGCTCTGCCAACTCCATAGAGGCAGCATTCTCTTTGTAGGATGGCATTTTTCACCATTCCCACAGTGTATGAACACCTGGGATTTTGATACTTTACAGAATTAATTGCAGGCAGTAAAATCAAGCTTGCTGTTTCCCTCCTCCAAATGTGAGGAAGGAATACATTATACATTGTTGTCATCACTGTTAGGGAACTGCTGCTCTTTGGCCAACCCATGACATTATTGTCATTAATTCTATTTCAAGCTGGTTCACAGTGTAGGAGACCTTCTTCCTGCAAAGGTGAGAGGAATGAAGAACAGAAGAGCATGCAGGTCCATTGCTCAGCTCAGTGAGTGGTTCTGTGACATGCCCATGTATGAAAAGGCAGCATTGCTTTTGTAGCAATGTCAGTGCTTGTTTACAGCTGCATGATCACTTTGGCAGCTTTTGAAGAAGAGGACTTCCTCCCTTTAGGTATCTCCCCAGTCTCGCAAGGCTACTTGCAAGAGATCTGAGGAGGGTGGAAGGAGCAATAATTGTGGATCTAGTTTCTGTGCAGGCACCTCTGGGTTGCTGGTGGCCGCACTGGTGCAGCTGCCCCAGGGAGACCCCAACTCTGTCTGTAGCCCTGAGCAAGTATTGAAACAGGCAACTTGGTAACCACATGCGGGAGACAAGGACTGCACACGCCCACAGACAATGTGGAACTGAGCAGCAGCAGCAGAGAACCTAAAGCAACCAAACTCAGTTTAAACTTCATTAACATATAGAAAACACACCATGAATATGATCATAAGAAAGGAATAACTGTCCCCGCCACCCCCATGCCTCAGATGTGGAAACCTGTGCGATGCGCATGCTCGTATAGATAAATGTCTAAGCAAGCGAACCGCTCATGCACTCACAAATGAAAATGTGCACAATACACACAAAACACGTAGTACAAGCCAAACTCCTTTGGCTGTGCCTCCATTGTGAAGGATTGCCAAGCACCTGATTCTGCACAGAATGAAATAAAGATCTTTGTGGAACTCAGTGTGTGACTTGGCTTGGTGTACCGGGGATGCTCCCGCAATGGGATAAGAACGTGTCTTCCCTTCCCGCATCCCTATGCTTTGATGTATGTCTGGGTACAAGAGACTCAGCCAAGAGGAGCTGCTGTTGTTGGAGGAACTTGGAGGTGTGAAGCGCAGCAGCTCCGAGAGGCTCAGGAGGCTCCTCTAATGCAGGAGTGAGTATCTGCAGACTTGGTGATGAGGGCAAGCAAACCTTTTGGAAGTGTGGGAAAGAGAACGGAGTTCCCTCCATTTTCAGGTCTTCTGGCTGGTGACTCTAGTCTAAGTCCTTACCTTTGCATTACACTGTTCATTTGTTATTCTAAAACTTGCCGCAATATAAACCAGTTGCTTTTTATGCTAAGCTTGCTCATGCCACAACAGCTTGGAGCTTTGCATATGAGGTTCTCCAGCTGCGTTGGAAAACATTACATTTCTGCATGTTCCAAAGAGAATGAGTAATTTCAATCTCTGACTGTAGAACTCTCCTTCATGTTCTGCTGTTGTACCATGGCACAGGTACTTCTCAAGCAGCTTCAAGCAATTTCTGATCACACCATGGGTGTCCAGGATGCTCAAGATGCCCAGAATGCCCCAAGCTATTTTGGAAGAATTGTGGCGGAGGTTGTAATTTGGATGCAGAAGGAAACAGGGTGAGCCTGCGGTCAGTAATGGTATCCCTAGAGCATAGCAGTCTGACTCCAGACTCTGAAGCTCACCTCAGTGAGACTAGTCTTCCTGAGAGGAGTACGTTCCGAGTTATCTATTTTCTGCCAACCTATCTACTTAAAAGTCATCTAAATGTGTCTCTCTCTTTAAGGTTTTAACATCTTGTGAAGGGTCTTTTCTGCTATGTCTGTTTTCAAATATAACTTTCTTTTTCTTCTTCTTCACTGTTTTAAGTTCCACACTTGATTGTCCAATTAACTTGGCATCAGCTTCAAAACTAACTCTTCACAGCACAGCATTTTAGGAGGAGTTCCTCCCTGAAAATGCTCTACCAATAACTCCCAATTCTTGTGGGCAACAAGATTTCATCCAAGAATGTGATGTTTTACAAAGGGTGATGCTTGCCTTGTCAAAGCCACTCTGCCCCAAGCGTGTAGCGCTGCATGGGGTTGTGACTGCAGTTCAAGACCCAGCTCACGGCCTTGTTGAACATCATACAGTTGTTGATAAAGATACTGAAAAGGACCAGCTCCAACACCGACCCCTGGGGAACACCGCTGGTGATTGGTTGCCAGCGGGATTTTCACCAGCCAGATTTTCATCCAGCAAAGTGTACACCTATCTAAGACATGAGCTGCCAGTTTCTCCAGGAAAAGGCAGTGGGAGACTGTGTTGAAGGTCTTGCTGAAGTCCAACAGACCACGTCCACAGTCTTTCCCTCATCCACTAGGCGGGTCACCTGGTCATAGAAGGACATCAGGTTGGTCAGACAGGGCCTGCCTTTCATGAGCCCGTGTTGGCTGGGGCTAATCCCCTGGTTGCCACACACATGCTATGTGATCACCCTCAAGATCATCTGCTTCCTAACTTTCCCCAATACCGATGTCAGGCTGACAGGCCTTTGCTCATCAGAAATGTCTTCCAAGGCACCATGATGCACCTGATGCACCATGGCCTTGAGCTCCTCCTGTTTGTTGTCCATGCTGTGATGTACATGAACTGGGCACTCCCCCAACCCTGGCATGCTGCCCCTAGGCGATCCCAGGTTTATCCCCCTCCTCCTCCATAGCTACTATAAAGCCCACTCAGAGAGCCCCACCAACTCCTCGGCAAGGATTCTTTTCCCCCTGAAAGACAGGTAAACCCCATCTTTCACCAGGAGGCCAGGTGCTGTAAAGCCTATCCCATTGTCAAAAATCCCCAAAAGCACGTGCTGACACCAGCCTCTTGGCCATATGGTAACCAAGTGGCTTTTTCTGTTCCTCTCAATACCCTTCCCTGACACTGAGGAGACAGAAGAGAACACCACCTATATTCCCATTCCTTCAAATGGTGGACCTCCCTTCTGGTGGGCTTCAGGCTTCTGTTGTCAACTCCATCATCAACAACTTGGAAAACAAATAATACATAGTAGACAGAGGGAATGACAAGAGCTGGGAGCCTTTTTCCAATGTCCCTTACGCAGGCCCATGGGAGACAACAGACCTCCATGTGAGAAGGAACTGGTTGACTAATTGGGCCCTGGTAAGGAAACACAGAGAAGCTTTCACTACGTGCTGTGAGATCCTTCTGCAGAAGTGATTTGCCAGGAACAGAAAGGGGAATGGAGAATACACATGTTGTTCAAGACTCTCCCAGCTCCAGAGAGGCCAGCCTGGGACCTGACATCTCCCCAAATCACCTTTGAGGTGCCACCCCGCAGCCCTCAAGCACCCCCAGGACAAACACGCAGCCCTCAGTGTTTCCTCCAGAGGTCCCACTGACATGCCAGTTATAAGAACTTGAACCCACGTGGGGGTAGCAATCACAGTACTAGTTTACAGCTGCATGATCACAACTTTTGATGAAGAGGACTTCCTCTCTTCACACATCTCTCCAGTTCCAGAATGTTGAGTATCTGCACATCAGATTGATACCATTGATGATAATCTAGGCCTTATCCTTCTGAAATGGAGATACAGTTCTACAAGCTTTTACAGTTGAGGTAGTTGGCGTGACTTGCCCCTGGTCTCTGTGCTGGAGCAAATAAATGGGCTAGAATATGCAGAATCATGAATGTCCCAATCCCCTCACACCAGCCCTGCAGCTTGCTCTCTGTGGCAACCAACCACATCACAAGAAGCAGGGGTTAGCCTCTTGCACCACTTTTACCAGGTGCCACCTAGAATTTTTTTAAATGGGTAATGAATTTTGATACGAAGAAATCATTTCAACTGGAGAGTAGGTGTTTCTGAGAGCAGTTTCTGAAGAAGGGCTTTTGGGACCTGTAGACTGGCACCTACAGCTACTAAAATCTGCTATTGACATGCTACCCAAAACCCATAAGGACTTGCGAGAAGAAGACACTGCCATAGTGCCAAGGGAGCTCTCCTCTAAGTTGTTTCTTGTCTGGGACAGAAATGGTGGCTATGTGCCAGCCTTGGCCTGAACAACACTTTAGAGTGTGTGAGTTTAAGGTAAGGGTTATGGATGAGAGGACAAGCTTAGAGGTGTTGTGAATATGAGAGTGGGAAGAGGCTGCAAAAGGAAGGTGTTCAGTACCATGGGCGCTGTTGCATAAGGAGTTTCTTCTCTGGGCCAGAAGTGCGGGTCTATATATGCCAGCCTTGGCCTGAGGGATAACTTGAGGTTTGGGATTAAGTACAAAGAAAGAGGAAGGCTAGAGGCACCATTTTGTGGGTTTTTGGATGAACTTAGAAACAAAGGTGTGTGGTGCCAAGAGAGCTATCATGTGAGAAGTTTCCTGTCTGGGCCAGAAATGGGGGTTTAAGTCCCACAACTGGCCTGCACAACATTTTGAGTCCTGAGGTTGAGAGGAAGAGGAAGGCCAGAGGCAATGTTGGCTTGGTGGGGGAAGTGACTGCCGAAGGCAGAGAGGTACCTTCTTTCAAACCATGCTTTTATGCAGACCCCCATTTCTGGTCCATAGGGGAAATTCCTCACGTGACATCCGTCGGCACCACACACCTTCCTTTCACAGTTTCTTCCCACACCCATGACAGCGGCGCTTCTAGGTTTGCTCTTTCTCTCAGTCCAAATCCAACCCAATTCCTAACCCTAAGATTAGATTTTTTTCCCCCAACATCCCAGAAAAAAAAAGGGATGTAGACACCTGATTTTTGATCATCTCAGATGAACTGAAATCAGGGTCAGATGTTTGAGCCTCACCCAAACCCGAACGTTCACAGGGTTTTCAGGCCAAGGCTGGGATGTGATCTCACCTTTCCAGCCCATTTGAGAAACTCTTCACACAACAGTTCTTGGCACCACACACCTTCTTTTTACTGTCCCTTCCCACACCCACAACAACAGTGCCTCCAGGCTTGCTCTTTCTATCAATCCAAATCCTAACCCTCAAAGCCTTTTCAGGCCAAGGCTGGGATAGAGATACAGAGTCAGTGCTTCTGCTAGGAAATCAGAGGGAGGCAGCTAGGCAGACTAAACTCTGCTGCTTCATCACAATCCATGAATCCAAGTGGAGGAAGCTCCCTTCCATTCTCTTTCCTCCTCTTCCCAAAAGTGATCTCTAGTGCTGCAAATACTGCTTCATTAGAGAGACACGTGCAAGCCAATGTCTTATTGCCAAGATGAGAAGCCATCAGGTGACTAAACAACAAGTGTTCCAGCTCTTCAAAGTGGACGGCACGAAGATGAGTGTTTAGCCTGCACCAGTCTTATGCATGATATCACAGACTACAGTTTATCCTCCAGGCACACTGCATCCATGACTTCTTGATATCCGGAAGTGACAAAGTGACTACAACATGAAGATAGGAGGGTGAGAAGATATTCAAGGCATCCTCACAGCCCAGCCTTCGGTGCCAGGATATATGTGAGTGCATCTGGAATTCTGTCTGGAAGTCTGCACAGTTATTTTGCTTGCTTATTGTCTGTAAATCATTGACCACTTCCTCCCTTGGCAGCCTCCTCTATGCCTGAAGGCCACTGTCTGCTCCTCCTTTGAATAACATCCACATTAAGAATTTCACTGGAGATCAGAAGTAAGCTCTTGAAGTGAGTCTTCCCATGCTCACAACCTCCATCCTCCACTCTTTCCTGTGGTATGACACCTTCACTTCATTCTCTCGAGAACTCCCACTGTCCTTGGGCTAGAGCCAAATGTAAGACAGACTGAAGATCTGTGCCTCCTAGGTCCTGGCTGCTGGTGGCTGCTCAGTCTGGGAGACGAGAGGGGAGCTAGCCTGAATAAACACTACTCAAAAGGCATACAGGTCAGAAGTGTTAGGTTCAGAAAATGCTTGTGGCTCTTAGAGGCTGTCCTGATGCCAGGGTATTGATTCAAGGACTTCAAGGCTGGGAGAAATTTGCCTTCTGGGATCTTCCTGCATGTGAAAAAATGTGCTAAATTCTTTGAGAACTAAAAGTCCAGAATAAACTGTCATTTGCATGCTCAGAAGAACTGCTAGAGGTTGGCCATTTACCCTCTGACTGTCTGGACTACATTCTGCCTCAGATCCACCAAGAACTTCCCAAGCAGGCCCTCCCTAGACGGCCTGTCTGAAGGTCATTGGGAGCTCTTCCTATGGTTATGTCTACAGTAGCATTTCAGCCAAGATCAGGAGTGAGCTCTTGAAATGAGTCTTCCTATGCTCCCGACCTCCTGAGCTTTACTCCTTGCTGTGGAGAGCTCCCACAGTCCTCCAGCTAGAGCCAAAGGGGAAGATGGTCTCCAGGCCTGTGCCTCCTGGGACCTGACTGCTGCTAGGTACTCAGTCCTAGAGACCAGGTGAGAGCTAGCCACAAATCAATCCCTCTCAAAAGGCATACAGGATAGTCACTGGCCTTGCTGCACCCAATGCCTCCCTCAGCAGATCCTCTGCTGTTTCATGCTTCTACTTGCTGCTGTTAAGTGTGGCCTAGCACAACTAGGTATTTGGAAGCAAGCAGTGTTTGCAAGCTGTTTTGGTCTGCCTTGTTCCTGCATCCTGAAAAGTCTTGTGGGGCTGCTCTGGGAGGGCCGGGGCAGTGGTGATGGGGTAGCTGCCCTGCAGCCCCACACTGGGAGCGCTAGGGCAGGATGGAGAGTCCGAGCAGGGCAAGCGCTCCGCTCTGCTTAAAAAGATGAGCTGGGCTGGAGCTACAGCTGGAGATACCATGGTGTGTAAGCAATTGGTTTCTGCAGCTGCCTTTTCTGCAGTGGAGCCCTTTGCCAGAGGGATGAAAACAATTTAGTACTTCCCTCTGCTCCTGCAATCACTTACCTCATGGTAGATTTTCTCTGCCCAGTTTTTCTTTACTGCTGACTCCCTGCTTTGTTCTTTCTCAAATCCTGGCCAGCTCCGCTTAGCCCTCAGGGGAAGGAGAGCCCTGTCTGTGGAAACTTCCCTACTTCTTCAGCACCTTGGGCAATCGCATTGTTCTTTAAAGCAGTCAGCACTGCTCTCCCTATTACAGCTTGAGGTTGGCGCAAATAGAGGCTAAAGCAAGCAAATGTAAACAGGTACCAATATTTGGTCTTCAATTTAACTTTGCCAAAATAAAGGGGGGGGAAAAAAAGATTGATCTCTCTTCTACCACAGCCATGAAGTTTATAGCTATTTATTTATTATTATATAAGCTTTGCCTGCCCCAACAACTGGACCTAAATGCTTACCCAGGTCTTGTTACATCTAATTCGTTCCAGTGGGCTAGGAGCTAAAAGTGGGTGGGGGGCCAGGGGGCCGGGGAGGTGGTTTTGGATGGTGCTGGAAAGCACCAGGCGCAGAGGATGGCAACTCCTGCTTTGACCATGACTGCGTCTGGTCAGCAGCCATTGGCTGCTGTTGCCCATCTGCTGGGGAGGTGTTGGGGGGCCACGGGGGCCGTGGTGGGGGCGGGCGGGGTGGATAGAGGCCCACATGTGATGTGTCAACTTCTCTGGGGCGGCGGGAATGGCGGGATGGTTTTCCAAGTGCGAGGAGTGACTGCTGGGGTTGAGTCCAGTTCTCCGCAGTGCCAGGGTTAGTAGGCCAGTTGCCAGGGCGTGAGCTGGCATCTGGCGTGGATCTCTGGGCTGCAAGGAGTTTCCTGCAGAGAGAGGCAGCTGCTCAGGACATGGGTCTATGGGTCCCAGGGTGGAGAAGAGCCTGGACTTGCCAGATGTGCAGTAGTCCCACAGTGTGGACAAGCCCAGAGCCCCATTGGCTGCCTGGCTAAATCAGGCCACAACTGATGCAAGAGTCCCAGGAGAGCAGCCTGCAGCCCCTGTGGTGCCTGGCACGCTATCTCCAAGTAGGAGCTGTAGGGTACCAAAAGCCACAGGTAAAAAACAGGACACACTTGTACCCACAAGGCTTTGTTTATGCTCCCCTGCACCCAATCCCAGTGGCTTCTCGAGTTCTTCTTGGCCCATACCACACTGACCTGCCTTCTCTGCACCTGCTGGAAGGGGGATCTAACTTTGCGAAACAACAGGGACTGAAGTACTGGACAGTATGCCAGAATCTAGGAGAGCTTCGAGACTGAGAAGTCTTAATTCTCAGTTTCTGACCAAAAACAACACTCAATTTATAATCTGACTGACAGTGAATAAAAAAGGTATCTCCAAGGAAACAAGATCACAACTTCTGCTGCAATGAATGCTCTCTTTGGCACATATATCCAAAGTATAAAATCCCTGCCTGTACTGAAAAGAACTCGTTGTGAGTGTCCAGGTTCACATGGTACAATGTCCTTGCCCAAAGCAATGCGTAAAGCCGGAATGGAGTCATAACCATGATCTGAGTTGCTCTGATAGCTAGGTTGAGGAGCACATTTGGAATTAATGTCACTAAGTAAGAAGATGTTTTAATATCACCAAATTCCCTCAGATTGGACTGTAGCTACTACAGTTCTTACTTTCTGTGGCAATATCTCCCTTTGTTTCTCTTCGTGATTTGGCTTAATAACCAAATTTGCTCTCCAGCAGACTACGTATTCCTTACTAATAATAGCTGTCTGATACAGAATTACAGGGAAAAAAAAAAAAAGAAGAAAAAAAGAAAACTCACCGTTTCCTCTTCCTCAGTATGCAAATAACTATGCAAGACAACACTGCTCCAGTCACAAGGCTACCCAAGACTGTTGCAGTGTGTATCATGCCGTATCTTTGTATGTCTCTTGGGTTTACAAATCTCTTAGTAGCCAAACCTAGAGGAAGTTACACAAGGTCATATGTTACTTTATTCTGTACTACTAATAATCCCACCTGGCTTACCAACAACTCCTGTGAGTGATGTGCACAAAAGCCATCCCTGGCCCAGGGAGTGCCACCCCGACTATTCCCTCCCAGATTAGCTCCTTGGAGAAGCCTACAGCAAAGGAGACGTCGGAACTTGGGTCCCTCCCTTTGCCTTTTCTCCAACATAGGCACCACTTCCCCATCCTCCGTCCTCTGGGCTTGCAAACACCACTCATGCTCCAAGGCATCAAGACTCATCTCTCACTTAGGCATCTGTGTAAGACTGTTCATACCTCGGTGCTTGGGAAAAAAGGCATATTTCCTGTCACGGGGAGCTTCCCAAGGCTCTGACCCACTTGGAAGCACTGTTGAGAATCAGAGAAAGGTGAAGCCTCAGCACTGCTCAGGCACACGGCATGCAGAAGGGCAGATGAGGTTCCTTCCAAACCCCGACGCAACCTGTGGATCAAGGCATCACTTGGGGCCTCCTTTCACAGCAGGAATCCCACTCTGTGCACTTCTATGCCTACAGTCTCTAGACACTCCCTGCAAGTTCTGAAATGAAGGTGCAGCAGGAAGATGCTTAAAAATGCTGCCTTCCCCAAATGGAAAAGCTCCAAAATCTCTGGAGCTACACGGTGTGCGAAGTGAGGCTGTGTAACAGTACCCACAAAGATTTATACGCACCTCTCGAGAACATTAAACGCAATCATCTCACCATGCCAGACACAAAAGCCATCTTTAGAATGCTGATCTCAGAATTTTTTTTTTTTTTTTTTTTAGAAAAATTCCAACGCCCTAGTGCCTTAACATTTGGTTGTTGACATGCTGTGCAGTATTGGACTCCAAGGGAAAAACCTGCAGGCACACTGGGATTTTGATTTCCTACACCAGATGATAATAGACAGCAAGTACCTGGCATGCCTGCTGCAGGAATTGCCTCACTTTCTTCATCGTATGTGGGCAGGCTGTGGCTGCCTGCTGCAGGAAAACTCCCCTTCTGCTTCTCTTTGCAAAGAAAGTGAGAAAACTTGTTTAGAGAGAAAGCTGTTCCTCATCACTTCCTCCTGATATCTTCAGGAGTCAATACTTTTCAAACAGCGGCCACAAAAAGTTCAGAATCAAAACTTAGGATTTCGGAATGGGCACCCCATCACTAGCCCAGACACGTCCTTTGTAGAGAAAAATCAAAGCATACAAAATCTTCCAGATAACAAATACAGGCAACAGCACCAGCTCTCTGTGTGGGGAGACTAGAAAAATGCAGGTGGTCCTCTCATTCGCATCTAACTTGGTGTCTTCTTGAGAATTGGCAGGATGACATTGAATCTTTTCCTTCAAAGAGGGCAGACAAAAAAATTGCAGAGAGTTCAAATGGGGAAAAAAGGCCTTTCGAGAAGGAAGGGTCATCATGCTAATTTGACCACACGGTACACACAACAGACACATGCAGTGCACTGAGCCGTGAGCTCCCGCCACTATACTTGGAGGACTTTTACAAACCCGGTGAAGAGCACACTCCTAGAGGAGACCCTGAACAAGCTCTGCAGCAGGTGTGAAATGGTGTCACTCTGCTGCAAGGCTCTGATCAATCTCCTCCTCCAGCATAAGCTACAGCTTATCCACAGCTGTTCCTAAAAGCTCAGGTTTCCAATGATTACACTTAAAACAGAGGGAAAGCTACATACCAGCTGCTTTCTCCAAGTCCCTCAAGATTTCTTCCAGGATATCAGATTTCTGAGACAACTTTTTTATTTTGGCCTCATGTTTTGCTCTTTGAGGACCTAGACAGAAAGTATTAAGTTAAAGTTCACATGAAAAAAACACGTAAAAGCACATGCTGCTTCTTTCAAGTAAGAAAACCAAATATTGCCTACTTACCGGTGTCATGCTGCAAAGGCTCTAGAAGAGGATACAGATGAGAAGTCTGAGAAGTGCTCCTCACAGGTACAGCTGTGCATCAGTGGGAAATATTTTTGTTACATACTGCGATACGCTTCCTCAAAAGTAAGTGGCAGGAGGTCATGCAATTGCAATAAACATCCAAGTACATGGAGGCTCTCAGGGCTGCAAAGGGGTGTGGGAGACCTTTGGCAGAGACCAGGCAGCTCTCAAAGAAAGTTAATTTTGACAACTTACCCTGATGCTGAAAACCAGCACGCAGATGAGAAACAGCAGAGCCATTCTCTACAGCCACATCTATAAGGAAAAACGGATGGGAAGAGCAGCTATTAAACATGCTGACCGATCTATCTATACACGTACCTGTATATATAGTGCCGTCCCGGCCCCGCCACCTCGCAGCCCCCAGGCGCCTCCCGCCGGCCCGGCCCGCCCGCCCTACCTGGGCCCGGCGCTGCCCGCGGAGCAGCGCGGCTCTCCCGGGCACGCAGGGCCGCCACGAGGCCGACGAGCAGCAGGAGGCGGCGCCCGGCGGCGGACGCCCCCCGCGCTCGCTCCATGCTGCTCGGGCGGCCGAACGCGCCGCGCGCGGTACCAGGCAGCGCAGCGCGGGCCCCTCTGTGAGCTCACGCGCGTCCCCGCCCCGCGCTCCCTCCGCGCCCCTGCCCTGCGCGGGACCGGCACCACCCCCGGGCCGGTGCCGCTCTGCCCACGCGCTCGGGGCCTGCGCTCGCCTCGCTGCTCACCGTGCGCCCTGTCTGGGGCCGCCGGCTCCGGCCTCGCCCTCTGCTCCCCTTCCACAGCCACTCGGCTGCAGCCCCAGCTCTGCGCTCCTGCGGCAGCTGTTGACAGGCGAGGGGCTCCAGTGCGGAGCTGCCAAGCTCTGCTCAGCCCCAAGCTGCCATGCCACCTCCTGGTTTCTTGCCGACACCACTCCACTTCTACCCTTTGCTTTGGGACCAACATTTCAGCTCTCCTTGAGTCTTGTGTACCACCCAGAGCAATCAGAGCTCTCCTGTGTTTGAACATTTCCCTTAGGGGCTCCTTGTGGCTTTTGATGCTCTTTGTCAGCAAGGAGGCAGTCCTGGCACACTCAACATCTCTCCTGGCCCTGGAGGCTGTCCTTGGTGAGGATGTGTGCCCTTCATGTGGAAGATGGTCACCAAGTCACTTGTGGCTTTTTGCATCATCTGTCACAAGAAGTCAGTCTGGCAGGAGAACAAAATAAATAAGTCAACTATCCTGAGCAGTATGGAAGTGTGTTATGAAGTTGGTCCCTCTTACCTGGTATAATTTAAAAAATGTATTTAATGTCCTTTCCATATAGCAGTGAGAATAGATACCATTTGCTTTGTTCTCTGAAGGAAATGGAATACTCTGTCATTTTTAGAGCATATGCACTCACATGGAAATACATAAAAATAAATGAAGGATCAGTACAAATTTAACAGACCTAGTGTCCTCTGAGGGAGAGAGAAGATTTTCACAGAACGTCAGTACAAGCACATCATGTATAGCCAAATACTGATATAAACAAATCACTGGAAATGTCACAGCTCTTGGTAAGATGCTCCCTCAAGCATTAGGGTTCCTCATGTTGGCAGTGGAGCTGCCTCAGCCCTGAGAGCTTAGTCACTGGCCCTTCTCATGCCCTGAGGGAGGCTAATATCACAGGTGAGGCAGAACAATGGCAAGGTACAAAAGCTGCAGCGTAACAGTAAGCAGCCACGAGGAGCAACTGCCAAGCAAGAAGCACGGATGTGTTCCCAGGCAGTCACTTGAAAGCAGGTCATCAAACCATCCCATTTCTACTAGCCTGAAATCTATAACATGTGTCCTTCTGTTATTTCCAGAGAAATTCTCTCCATGCCCAAAGGAAGGATTCCCACAGCACAATAGTCGCAGATCATGACAATGGATGTGCTGCTCTATATTCCTGAGAAGTCTGAAGAATATGGTGTAAAAATACTCTAGAGAATATTTGCTTTTCTGTGCACAAGTCTTCCATGTTGGCATTCTAGATGTTTTGAAATAAAATTAAATAAAACATTTTAAAATGCTCAGTACTGCTCTGAGGTTTTTGCTGCTTTCAGTCTGGTGTAAAAGGAGAAAGTCTCGCTCTAGTTGAGGTCCCACTGACGTGCCAGTTTTAAGAACTCGGACCCATGTAGTAGGAGCTGGTCATTTCTGGGGAAGTTTCAAGCATTTTCAATCTCAGCTGGGAGGAAGCGCAGGAAGTGGGGAACATGGCAAAACTGAGAGAGTTCAGTCCTCTCAGACTGCCCCTGTAGGAAAGATTCCTTCTGCTGGTCAGACTCCTATTCTCATGCCTATTCTCATGTCTTGCTGAAAAAAACAAAACAAAAAACAAACAAACAACAAAAACAACAAAAAAGAAATTTAAAAAAACACAGCAGAGGCAAAAAGCATTTGATTAGTAGTGCAGCTAGCTACTCAGCAATTCTAATGAATGTTACCTTTAAAATTTTATTCAAACAGTACAAATGGGTTCTTTGTAAATCCATTCTCATTTCTTTCATATCACCCTAATTAGCTGCTACAACTTCATATAAGGAACTCGCTCCATGTAGTAAGTGCTTGGTAGAATCTCTTGCTGGAACCAATGAAATGCTGATTTTCAGTAATGAATGCTTTAAATGTAGTTTTGCCAAGCTCACTGTTAGCTTATAAAAATTGAAGTTTTAACTCCATTGTTTACATAGCATGAGCTTCGTAGATGCCAAAAGAATCCTCTTTGATTTCTTTCCAAAATAAAAGATTTATTGTAAGTGAATTATTTAACAATCTCAACTGATACGTGAAACAAATTCACAATCTGTATGGTGTTGCTGTTGGCCCATCAATATCACAGTTGAGAGCTGAGACCATCCCCTGAAGTTCCTCAGCAGACATTTGTTTTTAAAAAAGACATGCTGCTTTTAGTGCTTAACCAGAACATACCAGTGCCAAATAAGTCTTGCTGGCTCTTCCATCCCCCAAAGTCTACAGGGAAAAAAAAGGGGGGGGGGGCAGGGGATACTTTGGATACTTTGGATGTCTACATTTAGTCAATGACCTCCATCTGAAGTCATTGAGAACCTCCTCTGTGACCCATTGGAGTCACATCTTTCGAAGGTGAGCCCAAAACCATTTCAGAGAGACACAAGTCTCTTGCTAAAGAAACTCACAGCAAAATCCTGTCATTATCTTCATTCACTGCAACTACTGATCACAAAGTACTAAAACCCCACTTTGCTCTAGATGCTCCATAAGAGTAACGGCAGGAAGAGTTACCTGCAGAATCACAAACCAAGGCCACCAGCATAAGTTACTATTAAAATACTTTACCTTACATAATTCAAGAGAGTTTTCTATAAAAAAGAGGAAGAAAACAAGCACACCAAAAGAAGTCAGCCTGTTCTATTTATTGGAGTGGATTGTGCAAATTTTCACTCGGGAGCACATGATGGATTCCCTTGCTTCTACATTTTGCTCTCTACACGAGCATGAATGTTCAGTAGGCTCCTGCACACAAGGCATTGGGGCGTGGGGGTGTCACTCTCTCCTGATGACATCCATAGGCGAGTTTTGCACACGTTGAAGAGGGGCGGCTGCCCCGAGGGCTCCCGGGGCAGCAGGAGCGCGGGCGCCAGCAGCCCCGGGCTGCCCGCACAGGGCAGGGACCCGGCGGCAGGGCGGGGTGCGCGGGAGGCCTCTGTGCCGTTAGCGCCGGAGGGAGGGAGGGAGGGCGGCCGTGAGCTCACAGACGGGCCCCGCGCTGCGCTGCCCCGTCCCGCGTCGCGCTGCTGCGCTGCTTGTTGCGTTGCGCCGCGCGGTGCCGGGCGGTAGCGGGGTGCGGAGCTGCGCTGCAGCGGTGCGGTGCGTGGCGCGGAGCTGCTGCGGCGCGGTGCCTTGCGCGGCTGCGCTGCGTTGCCTCGGCGGGGCGCTTCGCTGTGCTGCCCCTGAGGAGCGGTGCGGAGAGGCGCGGAGAGGCGCGGAGCGGCGCGGAGCGGGGCGCGCTCGCCACGGGCAGCATGGAGCGAGCGCGGGGGGCGTCCGCCGCCGGGCGCCGCCTGCTGCTGCTGCTCGGCCTCGTGGCGGCCCTGCGTGCCCGGGAGAGCCGCGCTGCTCCGCGGGCAGCGCCGGGCCCAGGTAGGGCGGGCGGGCCGGGCCGGGGCGGCCCCGCGGAGCGAGCGACGGCGCGAGGGGTGCGAGGGCGGCGACGGGCTGGGAGCCCTGGTGGGAGGGGTTGGAAGCCGCGCTCTGCTCGGGTGGCTCTTGCCCTTAGCTGGATGCGAAGCTGTTCCCCTGACACTCTGTTCTCATCTTGCGTCGTTACAGATGTGGTTGTCGTGGATTATCCACCTTTTAAGCTGAACCCCAAGGCACAGCCTGCGGATCTTCCCACGGGTATGTAGTCATTTTTTACTTCCCTGAAAGAAGAACTTTCTTTGTACTATTTTGTTTGCCCAAAATTGTACTTCATCCTTCCCCTTCAGGCCACGCAGGTACTTTGGAGCCCCAGGGGAACCCCAGGGGTAAGTAGTGCAGCTTCTCCTGCCTTTGAGAGCTGCCAGGTGGCATGGAAAAGGTCTTCCCTGCCCTTCCGCACCTTTGATACTATTGAACTATGCATTTGTGCCATATCATGATGGTATTCCTCACATACCCACAGTTCCATTCCTTACAATTGTAAAAAAAAGTTGTTACCAGCTTAGAAAGAAAACTTGCTACCTATGTGCTTTTTTTCTGCTTCACCTGTAGACAAAGGTTATGCAGCTTTTCTGCCAGCTGCTGCTGCAGAGCCTCAGAGGGATCCTCAGGGTAAGTAGTCCAGATGTATTCACTTGATAGAAGAAGCTTCTAGGTTTCCTTGGTCTTTTCTTAGTGTGTGGTGTGACCGAATCGGTGCTTGGCTGATGCTCAGACCCACAAAAGAGTAGAGTGAGACCTGGGAGGTTGCAGCTTGTGTGAGTTCCAGGGTGTCCTTTCTCCTGGCCACTCCATGTTGCCTTAGATTTGTACCCTGAACGGTGCCTGTGCATGCACCTGGCAAGCGTTTGCAGGATGGTTATGAGAGGAAGGGCAAGACAAGTGCCTTGCTGTGGTTCTCTGTTCCCCACTGTTATTCACTAACACTGAAATGTGAAGAAGCCTGCAGGCATAAGTAATGGGAGCTGTTTCCATAACAGATATGGACATAGGTGATGGAGATCATGCCTCCTATCTGGATTCTGGATTTGAACCTGGAGGTGAGTTGTCAGTGGACCATCAGATGCTCAGTGGAACAAGCGAGCATTCCTTTTCCCACTCTTCAGTGCAGTGCTGAGGAAGCCAAGGTCTACAAGGCACATGCCCTGACCAAAGGGCAGCAGAACAAGTAGGGGGAGCGCTGGGCCAGGCTTCCACTGGCCAGTGGGTTCCTGAGTGTGAGCAGTGTGAACGATCCTTGTTGTCTTGTGATTCTGCAGGTTGCCTCTTGCTAGAGATCGGGTTTCCTTGGGGTGCATTAGAGACCTCTCTGGGGAAGCACTGAGAGGCTGCGTGTTTGTTCTGGGGTTCTTGGGGCCTGTGGGGTGGCGCCTCAAAGGCGATTTGGGGAGGTGTCAGGTCCCAGGCTGGTCCCCCTCAGATTGGAGACTCCTGACCAATTCCTTTGTTTTGCCCATTCCCCTTTCTGTTCCTGGCAAGTTGCTTCCGTAGAGGCATATTGCAGCCTGTAATGAAAACTCGTCTGTGTTTGCTTGCAGGCGTTCTTGCAGGCAGGGACCCTCCGGCTTCTCATTTGGCTCCCATCTTTGAGCCTCAGGAGCCTGCCCAGAGTAAGTGATGGAATTGTGTTCGCTTCCTGCAACGAGCGTTGCATTTCAGGGTTTTATGCACGGGCTGCGTAGCTTAAGTCCATGGCGGGGCACATGCCTGCAAAAGAGCAGATTTCTTTGGAAGGGCTGCAGAGAAATGCAGTGGGTGCTTTGCCTTGTGCTTCACGCTTTCCCCAGTTCCTACAGCAAAACCAGGAGGCTTTTGAGGGTCATGATGAGAGATTATGTGAACAGCAGAGTGTCCTTTCACAGCATGCTTACATTTGTAGTCACAGTGGGGTTTTGCATGGACCCAATAAATGTCTGCAAAAGACTCTGGAGTGGAAGGGAGAGACAAGTGCTGTGGTGTAAAGAGACCCTCCATGCTCCTTCACTGCCCTTCGGATATGAGGGAGCTCACAGAAATAGCTAGGGAGAGCTCTGCTTGTCTCTTTGGTTACAGATGTGACAGTAGTTGATGCCTCAGCAAGTTCTCCGCTAGAAGCCGGATTTGAGCTGCTGGGGAATCGTACACGTGAGTGCTGCCTACGTGCCTCCTGTTGGGCCTTGCTTGATCGAAGCAGCATTTACTTGTGCTTATCTTGTTCCTATGATATATAACATAAGGCTTTGTGTTTAGGTCCTCAGCGCAGAAAGTACAAGGCCCAAACAGGAAAGTCTCCTCAAAAGTCCTCAGACATTCTGCAGGAAATCTTGGAGGAATTGGAGAGAGCAGCTGGTGAGTTAAAGTGCTTTAAACAGGTCTGCAGACACCTCAGATCATGCAGGAGAAAGAGACTGATCCGAGCTGCAATGTAGCACTTCACACCTTGCCTGAGCTGGCAGGCGGCCGAGCTTGTTTAGGGTCTCTTCAATGAGTGTAGTCTTCAGCATGTTTTTAATGTTAAGGCTAGCTGGGGCACGGGACATGGCCTAAAACAAGGCGAGAGTGGCTTTCTGTAGAAGGCTTTCTTTTGTCTCTGGTGTGTGGAGATGGTTGCAGTTGGTGGCAGTGTCTGGGGAAGTCCACAGGTGAGTCATGGCTATGGGTTTCCTGTGAGAGCTGCCCTCTCCCAGGCTAAAGGAGAGCAGTCCCCTCTGCTGCTGTGCAAATCTAGGCCTAAGTAGGGCATCCCTTTCAATGTACTGGAGGTCCTTTACAAACACCTGTGTTGTCACAGGTTATTTTTCCCTTTTCTCCTCTGTGTGTCATTCTAGATGTCCCTGGAGGCCCTGCCTCTCCACCTTCTCAGGGGCTGGAGCCTTCGCTTGAGCTTCAGGGAGATCACAGGGGTAAGTTTTCTGGCTTCCTACCTTTATTATTATTATTGTTGTTGTTGTTGTTATTCTTTCGTTTTTCCTCTTTTACTGCCCTCTTGGGGAATCCACGTTGCCCGGCACACATGCCCTCCCTGAAGCTCTGGGGCACCGTTAGGCCTGGTGATGGTTCAGGCTTTCACTGGCCAGGGGCCATAAGCCCATGAGAAGTGTAAATGCACTTTACTGTCCATCAATGGCAAGGCACTAGAATCAGTGGTAGTAACAACTAGGAAGGTAACATTGTCTGGGATGCCCAAATACACAGTACTGCAGAACCCAGTGATGTACGGGATTGTCGTCTTTCCTCCAGGTCTTGGTGATGTCAAAGATACAGAGGCTGCAGCTCAGAAATCCAGGGAGAAGCACCGCTTGGTCTTCATTGCTGCCAGCTCGGCTTCTCTCTTGTATTTGATGGCTCTCTCTTACATCTTTGCTTTTTTGCGGAGAAAAAGAAAACAGTGAGTTGCTCTTTTCTGACATTCCTTACACCTTTTATCTTTTAGCAACCCAACTTGGGTACTGGTAGTATTGTGGAGTGCCTGGTGAGCTGTTGAGAGGTGTGGTGGAAGCTTTCCTAGGAGGACTCTTCCTTCCTAGCAGTGAGGCCTCTTTCCAGAAAGCCCTTCTCGTTGTTGCAGAAAAGAGCTGACACCTAATCGTGCTGCAGCCTCTGATGAAGAAGATCCTGCAAAATAGGACGAGAGGGCACAAGCAGGAAGCAAAAGAAGAAAGGAAGAGCTTGCTGTTGAAAACGAATATTGCAGCCATAGCTGCTCTTGCTTCCTTGTCCCCCTTCTGAACAGACTAAGATAACTGTTGGACTAAACTGGTGTGAGTCCTTGGCTGTCTTGGTCCGTTGTGGCTGGGTGCAATGCACAGCACTTTGGTAATGGTCAGATTCATGACAGGAGCTGTCAGAGATGCGCTGCATTGAGGGGTGTCCTTGGTCCCATCACTGCAGCAGTTTCCCAGCTTGGACTGTGATTAAGGGTCTGTTCATCCCGCGTAGGGCAGTACCGGTGAGCCTTGGAGCACAAGTGAACTCGCTGAAGCTGCTCCGCCAAATCCTGTCAGATCTGGGGCCGAGAAGCGAGGGGGACACTGCGAGAGATGGTCCCTAATGTGAGAGTAGAGCCTGCTGGGGACAGCGCAGTGCTCTGCCACACGCAGAACCTGAGGGTCTTCATGTAGGGAAACCTCAAAGGGTGGTGGTTGGGGAAGAGATCCAAACACACTGTCACAGGAGGAATATGAGTGCTTTAAAAAGAGCACAAAAGATAACCACAAGATCCACAGAAGTGGCCTTACTCTGCTCCCAAATACTGAAACCATGAGTCCCAGGTGTGAGGTAGGAAAGGGAATACAGCCGTTTTTGGAGGATACCTAAGGGCTTGAGGATACACGTGCCCTTTTTAAAGTGGGCCCAAGGTACTTCTTTGCAGAACACAGTCAAACAGTTGCTTCTTCTGAAAACCTCTTGTCACCCGTTTGCCAGTTTGCAGGAGAGGGATAGGGATGAAGTCCCCTGTAGGATCCAATAGGAAGGCCGTGACCAGGGTGCAGCCCCTGAAGCCCCACCGAGCCCCCACCTGCAGTGTCTCTGGGGAAGCTCTGGGCATCTTTCAGACCTTGCAGTAACAAAATAGCCCCAGCATTTGCACTGAGTGGTCCCACCTGTCAAGTGATTCCTGCAGTATTAGGAGGCAGGTTTTGCAGCCTGCAGCTCTCCCCTGTCACACAAAATATCCCCTGCTTTCGGGTCCTGATAGGGGCCCAGAGTTCAAGGCCTTACATGTTCACTTCAACCCAACTGAGGACTGCAGACGCTGCCGCAGAACTTTGGAGTTCTGGTACCCAGAGAACGAACAAGCTGTGGGCTGGGTGCATCATCCTCAGGAGAGCTCCTCTCCCCTAGGGCTCACAGCAAACTCCCTGGAATGGTCAGACAGGGGCCTCTGCTCTGCAGGGGCTGGAGCAGACACAGGGCAGAAAAGCCCAGAGGCTTCGTGCAGCTGAGAGCAACTACCAGTCAACAGGCTGCTCAGAATCTTGACTACAGTTAATACCTGTACCAAAGCCCTGTAATAGGAAGGGATCTGTAAACCAATTACACTCCTAACTGGAAGTGTTTCCCTTCTTATGACGTCTAAGCACTATCACCTTTCCTTTACAAAAAATCAAACAGGTGTTTGAAAGATATTTGTGTTTTATTTTCCTAAGCTTGTATGTGGAACATAATAAATGACCTGACATCATGGCATTTTTGCAAAAGAAGAGTCGTGTTGTGTCCACCCCGACCCACCCTTGCATCTGGACATCACTATGTAAATATTTACAATGCAAAAATAGGGAAGGAAGAGAAATAATATAGCCAAACTTAGACAAGGCCCTTTCTTTCTGACATCCCAGATTCTCAACACAAAAGATTTCATTCACTTCTATCCTTATGGACACTCTCCTTTGACAGTAGTGAGGCTTTATCTTCTGTTCTTAAAATATGGCTGCACAGGTGCACAGGTCTGAACAATGAATTAGAGGAGTGGTAAAGCAAGAGTAGAGGCTGCTGGGGTTTAGCACAATAGTCTTCCATGCGCAGAACCTGAAGGTCTTCAAGTAGGGAAATTCAGAGAGGGTTGCATAAGAAAGAGAGCAGAATTCACTATGATAGGAATAACAGTCCTGGACTTCAAATTGGCACCAAAAGTAACCAAAAGACACATATTGCTCTGCCATGAAGCATTCAAACATAAACACCAGACGTGGGGCAGAAATGAGAATAAGTCCTTTTCAAGGAAAGCACAGGGTCCTCTGTAAGCTTTTTTTAAAGTGGGCCCAAGTCAACTCCTCCCTTTCCCGAGGAAAGGTGGTCAAACAGTTGCCACCTCTAAAAACGCTTCCAGGAGAGGCAAAGGAATAAAACTCCTTGTAGGATCTAAGAGGAAGACCATGGTAAAGGGCAGCCCAGGAAACCTGCTGCTTCCCTGGGGTAGCTCACACAGCCCTGAGGAACCTGGGGAGGGATCGGCATAGGAGAGGAAAGGCAAGAGGTGAGATTTTACTCCTTGTCCTCACTAGAGGCCAGTGCTGCACAGCTCAGGCTTTCCAGCACCTGAGGGTAAGTGCGATGGTCTTTCCTTGCTCCTTTTCCTTCTCACCCAATAGCCACTAAGCCATATACTAATCAGTAGTTCAGAGTATCAGTGCTCTTCTGACAGGGAGCTGCACCAAATGGCCCAAGGGGCAGGCTCCGCAGCAGCTGCTAGTGGCAGGAGACCTTGCCTGGTGAGCAAAACTGTGGCCCAAACCATGAGGCAGGAAAGCACAGGGAGCGAGAGGCAGCTTACCAAGCCGCTCTCCATCATCTATCAGCAGTCCTGGTCAATAAGGGAGATCCCTGACCACTGGACACTTGCCAGTGTGATGCCCATCTACAAGAAGGGTCAGATGGAGTATCTGGGAAACCAGATGCCTGTCAGCCTGACCTCGGTACTGGGGAAAATTAACAAGCAAATCATCAAGACGGAGAGAGCTGGGCCTGTCCAGCCTGGAGAAGAGAAGGCTGAGAGGGGATCTAATCAGTGTCTGTAAGTACCTCAAAGGAGGCAGTGAGGAGGATGGTGCTGGCCTCTTTTCACTGGTGGCCATCGACAGAACTAGAGGAAATGGCCAGAAACTGAAGCATCAAACATTCCACAGGAACTTAAGGAAAAATTCTTAACAGTGATGGTGACAGAGCCCTGGAACAGGCTGCCCAGAGAGGTTGTGGAAACTCCTTCTCTGGAGATCTTCAAAACCTACTTGGATGCAGTCCTGTGCCACATTCTCTAGCAGACCCTGCATGTGCAGGGGGTTTGGACTAGGTGACCTCTAGAGGTCCCGCCTAACCTTAAGCATTCTATGATTCTGTGATCATGAGGGTGATCACATAGCCTTTGCATGACAACCATGGGACCAGGCCCAGGCAACATGGGTTCATGAAAGGCAGGTCCTACCAGACCCACCTGATCTCCTTCTCTGACCAGGTGACCCATCTAGTGGATGAGGGGAAGGCTGTGGAAGTGGTCTGCTTAGACTTCAGCAAGGCCTCTGACACAGTCTCCCAATGCCTTCTCCTGGAGAAGCTGGCAGCTCATGGATTAGACTGGTGTACTCTTTGATGGCTGAAAAATCGGTTGTATGGCTGTGCCCAGAGAGTGGTGGTGAATGGAGTTAAATCCAGGTGGCAACCGATCACGAGAGGTGTTCTCCAGGGGCCAGTGTTGGGGATGGTCCTCTTTAATATCTTTATCAACAATCCGGATGTGGGGATTGAGTGGACAATCAGCAAATGTGCAGGCAACACCAAGCTGGGAGGAAGATTTGATCTGCTTGAGCATGGGAGGGTTCTACAGAAAGATCTGCACAGGTTGGATCAGTGGGCTGAGACCAACCTTATGAGATTCAACAAGGCCAAGTGCCAAGTCCTGCACTTTAGTCACAACAACCGCGTGCAGTGCTACAAGCTTGGGGCAGAGTGGTTGGAGAGCTGCATGGTAGAAAAAGATTTGGGCTGATGGTGAACTGCCAACTGAACATGAGGGGACCGGAGCGGGTAAGCCGGCCGTGATTGCGCACACAGACAAGACGGCGTTGAGGGGCAAGAAGCCGGGACCCGGGACGGAAAGGCGGCGTCAGGGGAGGGCTGGAAGCAGAAACCCCAGTGTACGTACAAAATGGAGCGAGAAGCTGCAGTGCAGCTGTTGCAAGACTTGCTGGCAAGAAGGGAAGTGGCAGTGAGCACGAAGAAGTTATATGAGTTGATTAAATGGGCAAGGGAGAAAGGACATTTAAAGGAGCCACAACTTGTTTTTAGTATAACAGAGTGGCGTGAGATAGGGGACTCATTATGGGAAGCCACTCTGGAGGGCAGCAAAACTGCCAAAGAACTGGGTCATACTTGGCGTGAGGTGGCGAATCAGCTCAAGTGTATACAGGCTGAAAAGAAGATGGCAGCAACGGCGACGCAGATGCTGCAAGGGGAGGAACCGCCCACCGAGGTCTCGCTTGCGGCATGAGCCACACCTGGCCGAGGGGCTATTGCCACCCCGAAGAGCTCCGCAAGGGACCTGCTTGACAGCGTTATCGCAGGAGGACCGTCACAATCCCGTCGCCCATCGGAGCTGCTGCCGCCGCCACTGGAACCTGCATCTGCTGGATCAGCTCCGACTCCCGAGTCGCCAGTACAGCCTACGGCACCACCACCCCCAGCGTGGACAGCTGGGAACCGGCCACAGGAGCAGCCGCCGGAACGGTGCCAGGACCGACCCTCGGATTGACAGTTCCGGGAGGCCTCCAGGGCCCTTGATCAAGTCCAGGCAGCTGGGCCAAAAACATTCGAGGGGTGGTCTGGATCCTCCGGTGGGGGGTCAGGTCCGCAGGTCGCCGGTGGGTGCCCAGCAGGTGGACGAAGGTAGCAGAGGGGCCAGCGCCACCCACACAAGATGAAGACATTTCTGGTGCTGATTCTCGCGGGCCTTAGTATTTGTGGGTGGGGGGCTTCGGTACTCCACCCACGACTGTTCGACCCTCGGCAAAATATATGGGTAACATTAGCCAGAGAGCTAAATACTACACAATTTTGCGCTAGCTTGGCGACCCCCAGCACACCTTTTGTGACCTGTTTGGTAGGGATCGCACTTAACGACAGTGAAGCTGTGGCTTTTGCGGCTCACTATGACAACAATTGTAAGAACGTAACTAGCAGTTATTGTGATTTTAAGAGCATGTCTACTGTGATGTTGCAGTTCGGGCGATGGGTTAACGGCCAGCTGGATATGGATAATCCTCCACCGGAGTTAGAGCTACTAGATTCTCTTAATGCTACTGCTTGCGTTTTCTTAAATACTAGCGCTGAGGCGGTGCCACTGCCTTATCCACTCCGCTTATCTAATAATACTACCCCCGTAGATCCGATTGGCAACAGTTCAAGTTGGGAAAACTGGTGTGCCAGGTCAGTCCCTGAGGTTAAAGGTAATGCCCTGCCTCGTAAACTCCCTCTCAGATATTTTCTTATATGCAGAAACCGTGCCTGGGCTGGCATTCCGGCCCAGCCTATGGGAGGACCTTGCACAATCGGTCGCCTTAGTACGATATGGCCACATGGGCCTCCTGGGAGCCGGAAAATAGCAGTTAGGCGACGAAGAAGTACAAAGGTTACTGTAAGTAGTGACTGCAATGATGATGTTGATTTATGGAGTGATTGGGAGGTGATAGTGACGTCTTTCTTCGGTCCTGGGGTATCAGCCGCCCCAGCCCACAGAAACATCGAATGCCTTGCATGCTGGGCAGTCATGCAAGCAAACGCAACTAGTGTTGTGCTTAGTGAGTTGTCGGATGACTTATCCCAGGTACAACATGCTGTGCTACAAAACCGTGCCGCTATTGATTTCCTGCTTCTTGCTCATGGACATGGGTGTCAGGATTTCGATGAGATGTGCTGTATGTACTTGCAGGATCACCCGGCAGCCATCCATCGGCAACTCCATGACTTGATCAAGCATACGGAGAAAGTAACAAAAGATGTTGGGTTTTTCAGACTGAATGGGTTGATTGACTTGTTTGAGATTGGGGGATGGATAAAATCGTTAGTGAAATCGCTGTTAATGTTGTTACTATGGGGACTATTGCTTGTAGTTGGTTTAATGATCGCTTGGACCTGTTTGTGCGTTTCAATATCACATTTGTTAACTGCTTTTTCACGCAATCCGAATCTGACACCTCAAGGCTGGCTTGTTTCCCAGGGTCACCTAATTTAAAGAAAAAGGGGGAAATGTGGAGGACAGGGACATGGGGGTGTCCTTGACCAGTCCTTGACCCGGCTAGTTTGGCTAGAAATGAGGAGGTGTAGCCGCCTTGAGATGTCAGTGTGGTTACTGCGGTTAGGCCCTTGGATACAGCTGAGCAACCTATGAAATGTTAGCACGTCAATGCATGTAACCAATCACTGATGCTCTGCCAGAATGTTGCCATCCGAGTTGCCTATATATTGTGGTGCGTAACGCAAAATAAACTAAGTCAGTTCCAGCTTCTATGAAGTTGCTGTCTGGCATTCCTGACCTGCTCCAAGTTGCAACAGGTTAATTCATGTAGACTACTCCTGATCACCTTCTTACCTTCCACATGCATAGAGATGGCATCCAGGATGAGCTGCTCCTTCCCCTTTCCAGGCATGGAGGAATGGGAAATATTCTTGCCCTTTTTGAAAACTGGTGTGACATTGGCTTTCTCCCAGCTCTCAGGCATCTTCTCTATTCTCCATGACCTTTCAAAGACGATGGAGACTGGCCTAACAAGGATATCCACCGCCAGCCTCTGCAAACTTGGGTGCATCCCACTGAGACCCATATTTCTTTGGGGATTAACATAGTCCTTTTTAGACTCTTTATTAACCAACCCCCTCTGACTTTTCCCTACTTGAAGACCTTAAGGTTATGCATGTGGAAGACCACTGCGCTATCCCCAACAGTCTCTGCTCTCACATTAGCATTCCTCTAACTTGTTGCTCACACCTGCCTGGCCATCCTTTGCAGCACCTCCTTTCCATCTCAGTCCCCAAATCTGACAGAATTCAGTTCCAGTGAGTTCACTTGTGCTCCAAAGCTCATCTGTATGCCCCCATTGGGACGAATGAATCCTTAATGACAGCCCAAGTTGGGAAACTGAGGGAAAGTTAATGCATCCCAGGGTGCATTAAGAAGAGTGTCTTCAGCAGGTCAAGGGAGGTGCTCCTGCCCCTCTCTAAGTTGTTGTTGGCAACTTATAAGCACAAGTTGCCACCTGTATGTTGCATTTCTGCTCTTCCTGGAGGCAATGGCTATGTGGCTTTTCAGCCATATGCTGCTGCAGAGCCCCAGGAGGATCCTCAGGGTAACTAGTCCAGATGTATTCACTTGATAGAAGAAGCTTCTAGGTTTCCTAGTTTTCTTGGTGTGCAGTGTGACTGAATCACTGCTTGACTGATACTCAGGCCCACAGGAGAGTAGACTGCGACCTGGGCAGCCATCTGCAATAGGCCACAGGCTGCTTTCCCTTGCAAAGACTTTGTGCTGCTTCCAAAGGCATCTGTAAAGCCAACAGGACATGATAGGCTTGAGGATACAGCTTGCATCTGTTCCAGCGTGTCCTTTCTCCTGGCCGCTCCATGATGACTTAGATTCGAACACTTACAGTCCCTGTGCATGCACCCGGCGAGCATTTGCTGGATGGTCACGAGTAGAAGGGCAAGTGCCTTGGTGTGTGGTTCTCTGTTTCCCACTGTCATTCACTACCACTGAAATCTGAAGAAGCCTATTGGAATAAGTAATGGGAGCTCTTTCCACGTGTGCTTCATCACACATATGGACATAGATGATGGAGATCACTCTTCCTATCTGGATTCCGGATTTGAACCTGGAGGTGAGTAGTCATCAGATACTTGGTTGAGTTGAGTTGATCCTCTCAGTAGTGCTGGGTCAGGCTTCCACCGGCCAATGGGCTCCTGCATGTGAGCAGTGTGAACGATCCTTGTTGTCCTGTGGTTCTGCAGGTTGCCTGTTGCTAGAGGTTGGGTTTCCTTAATGCCCATTAGAGACCTCCCCGGAGGAAACACTGAGGGGCTGCGTGTTTGTTCTGGGGGTGCTTGAGGGCTGTGGGGTAGTACCTCAAAGGTGATTTGGCGAGGTGTTGGGTCCCAGCTGGCCTCCGTGTAGCTGGGAGAGTCTTGAACAACATTTGTGCTCCCCATTGCCCTTTTTGTTTCGGGCAAGTCACTTCTGCAGAAGGATCACGCAGCTCATAATGAAAACTTTTCTGTGCTTGCTTACAGACGTTCCTGCAGGCAGTGGTCCGCCAGCTCCTCACCTGGCTCCCATCTTTTAACCTCAGCAGCCTGCCTGGAGTAAATGGTGGAATTGTATTCGCTTCCTGCAACGAGCATTCAATTTCAGTACAGGAGAACAGGATTTCAACGCAGGAGAAAGAGAGTGATCAGAGCCATGTCCCACTACTTCACACTTTGCATGTGCTGCCATCTTGACTTGTTCAGGGTGTCTTGTACAAGCATATTCTTCAGCGTTTTTTTTAATGTTAAGGCTAGCCTAACATTGCAAACAAGGTGGGAGCGGGTTTCTGTAGATGGCTTTTGTCTCTGGTGTATGGAGATGGTTGCAGTTAGTGTCTGGGGAAGCCCATGGGTGACTCGTGGCTATGGGTTTCCTGTGAGAGCTGCTGCCTCCAGAGCTAAAGGGGGTGCAGTCATCCCTGCCGCTGTGCAAATCTAGGCCTTTCAATGCACTGGAGGTCCTTTACGGACATATGTGTTGCCACAAGTATTTTAAATTTTTCTCCTCTGTGTGTTAATTCCAGATGTCCGTGAACACCCTGCCTCTCCACCTCTTCCGGGAATGGAGCCTTCACTTGAGCCTGAGGTTCATTACAGGCCTAAGTTGTCTGTCTCCTTGCCTTTTTTTATTATTATTATTGATATTATTTCATTTTTCCTATTTTATTGCTCTCTAGAGGAATCCATGTTCCCCAGCACCCATGCCCTCCCTGACACCTTAAGGGCAAGTGATGGTTCAGGCTTTCACTAGCTGGCGGGCCATAAGCCCATGAGAAGTGTAAATGCACTTTATCATCCATTGGTACTAAGGCACCAGAATCAGCAGTAGCAACAACTTGTAATGTAAAAACGCCAGGGATTCCCAAACACACAGCAAGATTATCAGTACTGTAGAAACAGTGATGTACAGGATCGTCTCCTTCACTGCAGGTCTGGGTGATGGCAAAGATGTCAAGGCTGCAGAAGTCTTCCCAACAGAAGTCCCATTTGGCCTTCCTGGCCACACTCCCAGGCTTCAAATTGGCTGGGCTTGTGGTAATTTATATAGTTGCTTCCCTGATCATCAAGAGAATAGAGCGAGCTGTTCTTTTCAGACATTCGTTATACTTTTTTCTCTTGTAGCAACCAAGCCTGTGTAGTGATAGTGTTGTGGAATGTCTGAGACTCAGTACTCTGTTGAGAGGTGTGCTGAATGCTTTCCGCTTCCTCTTCCTTCCTAGCATTCCTCTCTGCTGCTGTGCGAATCTAGGCCTAAGTAGGCCATCCCTTTCAATGCACTGGGGTTCCTTTACAAACATGAGTGTTGCCACAGATATTTTACCCTTTTCTGTGTGTAATGCCAGATGTCCCTGAAAGCCCTGCTTCTCCACCTCCTTGGGGGCTGGAGCCATTGCTTGAGCCTCATGGAGATTACACAGGTAAGTAGTATGTCTTCTTCCCTGTTTTTTTTTTTTTTTAAAAAAAATAGTGTTCTTTCTCTTTTCCTATTTTATTGCCCTCCTGGGAAATCCAAGTTTCCCAGCACACACGTCCTCCCTGAAGCTCAGAGGCACCGTTAGCCCTAGTGATGCTTCAGGCTTTCACTGGCCAGGGCGCCATGAGCCCAGGAGAAGTGTAAATGTACTTTTTTATCCATCAGTGCCAAGGCCCCAGAGTTAGTGATAGGTTCCACTGGGAACATAATATTGCCTGGAATTCCCAAATACACAGTGAAATTATCAGTCCTGCAGAACCCAGTGATGTATGGGATTGTCTCCTTTCCTCCAGGTCATGGTGATGACAAAGATAGAGAGGCTGCAACTCAGAAATCCCGACAGAAGACCCATTTGGCCTTCCTGGCCACACTCCCGGGCTTCATATTGGCTAGCCTAGTGGTAAGTTGTGTAGTTGTTTCCCTGATCATCGAGAGAATACAGTGAGTTGTTCTTTTCCAACATTCCTTGTACATTTTAACTTTTAGCAACCCGGCTTGGGTAGTGGTAGTATTGTGGAGTGCCTGGTGGGCTGTTGAGAGTGCTCTGTTGAGAGGTGTGCTGAAAGCTTTCCTGGGAGGACTCTTCCTTCCTAGCAGTGAGGACTCTTCCTGAAAGCTCTTCTCGTTGTTGCAGGAAAGAGTTGACACCTAATCCTTGTGCTGCCTCCAACACAGAAGAGTCAAGAGTAAAAGGCAGCAGTGCAAAAACAGGAAATGAAACAAAACAAGGATGAAGCATCCATAGAAAAGCATGAGGTTATCTGCATTTCCCTGCCTTGCCCACAAAACAATTATTCCCACTGTCTGTGTCTCAACTGCCAGCAGCAACATTGGACTTCAGGCAAATATTCCGAATAAAGTTATAGAACTGTCCGGCTAAACTGGTGCGAGTCCTTAGCTCTTTTGGCGCATTGTGTCCGGCTGTAATGCACTTATGGCAGGGTGGATGAGAGGAACTGTCACATGCACTCCATCAAGTCATCCACACGGTCCCGTTTTCGGTTCATTTTTCTGGCTTGGGCTGTCACTATGGTTTCATTCATCCCAAAGGAGGAGTATGCATGAGATGTTGCATCCAATGGCTATCCATGAATTCCCTGGGACTGCTCTACTCAATCCTTTTGGACTGGGGCAATAAGATGGGCAATAGGCTCAGTGAAGGATGGCTGTGCAGCTCCAAGAACCTGTGGTGGAGCAGAAAAGGGAATAAGCCATATTCAAGGAAAGCACAGGATCTTGTGCATGTTTTTTCTAAAGATGGCCCAAATCAACTCCTCCCGTTCCCGAGGAAGGTGGTCGGATAGTTGCCACCTCTAAAACACTTGTGACCCCTCTCATCAGCTTGCAGAAGAGGCAAAGGAAGAAAACCCCTTGTAGGATCCAAGAAGGTCATGGCAGAGAGCAGTCCAGGAAACCTGCTGCTTCCCTGGGATAGATCACACAGCCCTGAGGAACCTGGGGAGGGAAGGGCGTAGGGGAGGAAAGGCAAGCGGTGAGGTTTTACTCCTTGTAAAGAGACCAATGCTGCACAGCTTGGGCTTCCCAGAACGTGAGGGCAAGCGTGATGATCTTTCCTTGCTCCTTTTTCCTTTTCACGAGATAGCCACTAAGCCAAATACTAATCAGTAAGTCAGAGTCTTCAAAACCCGCCTGGATGCCGCCCTGTGCCCCATACTCTGGGTGTCCCTGCTGGCACAGGGGGTTGGATCACATGATCTCTAGAGGTCCCTTCCCACAACAACCATTCTGTGAGCCTGTGAGTCTCAGTGCTCTTCCGACAGGGAGCCAGACCCAACGGCTCGCAGGGCAGGCTCCGGAGCGGCCGCTGGCGCCGGGAGGCCTCGCCCGGCCAGCAAAACCGCGGGCCCGACCGCGAGGCGGGAAAGTGCAGGGAGCGAGAGGCAGCGCCAGCCCCGCCCCGAGCGGGCAGCGCCGAGCCCCGCCCCAGGGGCGGCTCTGAGGCAGCGGGGGCGGCGCCAGCAGGGAGGGCGGCCCAAGCCCCGCGGGGGCAGGAGCGGCCCCAGGGAGCGCGTGCGGCAGGAGCGGGGCGCGTCACTGCGGGCGGGGCGCGGCCGTTGGCGCAGGCAGGGAGGGGCAGATCTGCAGAGAGGTAGAGACACCCCAGAGCATCAGAGAGTGACTGGTGGAGACGCAGCCTCACTCAGCTCAAGAAGCGCATGGAGGGAGTGCGCCAAATCCCCCTGAGGACTCCCTAACCCTCTTGCTGTAGGGCAGAGGGGGCACAATTAGGAAAGCAAGGGGAGTGGAAAGAGGTCCCTGCTTGGTGTGGCAGGAGGGTTCCCTCTTGGGCCCACCTTGCCTCCCCAGGTATCCATACACAACAGATATGAGGCCCTGGAACAGCCAAGTGAGGGCAGGGATTGAGGTCCATCTAGGGGTTTGTCTAGGGTGAGGCAGTCAAGCCCATATGTTAAGACTGCCTCCACTAAAAAGAAAAGAAGGGTAATTGTGGGGAATGACCTTCTGAGGGCCCTATTTGCAGACCAGATCCTTCCCACAGGGAGGTCTCTCGCCTCCCGTGGGCCTATTTTGGGGACATTGCAAAAGAGGCTCCCAGGTCTCATCACTCCCTCTGACCAAAATCTATTATTTCTTTCCAAGTTGTTGATGATCCAAGTTGACAACAGAAGACTGAAGTCCATCAAAAGGGGATGTCCATCATTTGAGGGAGCAGCAGTGCAGGTGGTGGTCTCTTCTGTCTCACTATCGCAGAAGGATGCTGAGAGGAACAGAAAAAGCCATCTGCTTAACAGATGGCTAAGAGGCTGGTGCGAGCAGTTGAATTTGAGGGTTTTCAACCATGGGGCAGGCTTTACAGCACCTGGCCTCCTGGCGACAGATGGGGTTCATCTGTCCTTCGGGGGGAAAAAAATCCTTGTTGAGGAGTTGGTGGGGCTCATTGAGTGGGCTTTAAGCTAGGTATGGAGAGGGATAAACCTGGGATCACGTAGGGGCAGCATGCCAGGATGAGGGGATACCATGCTGTGTGCTGTGGTGTAGATGCATGGACAGCATGGACAACAAATAGGATCAGCTCACGACCATGGTGCATCAGGAAAACATTGACACAGTCGCCATCACTGAAGCTTGTTCGGGACCACTCTCATGACTGGAGTGCTGCTTTGCGGATGAGGGAGAGGCTGTGGACGTGGTCTGCTTAGACTTCAGCAAGGCCTTTGACACAGTCTCCCACTGCCTTCTCCTGGAGAAGATGGCAGCTCATGGTTTAGACAGATAAGAAGACAGATGAAGAACTGGCTGGTAAAAATCCACTGGCACCCACTCAGCAGTGGTGTTCCCCAGGGGTCACTGTTGGGGCTGATCCTTTTTAATATCTTTATTGTGGGCATATTGAGGAGCAGGGTCTCTGTAATGGTGAGCCGAAGAACTTCATTTAGGGTTAAACACAACTTAGAGAGCTTCCAAGCCCAGAACAGCCCCTGTCCTGCCCAGCAGCACGCAGAGCCCAGCAACCCAACCAGCCAATGAGGCAAGGGATCATGCACTGATCACACTCTAGGCCGCCCAATGAGCTGCCTGGTCACACACTGGCCGCCCGGCTGCAGCTCCTGCCTCTGCCGCTCAGCTCCCCCATCTGCCGAGGAGACACTGCCCGTCACTGGCTCCAGGCTGACTGCAACATATTCCCCCTCTTTTTTGTTTTTTCTTTGCCATTATGATTCCAGTAAGAATAATGAAGAAAGGGAGGAGGAGGCCGCCGCTAGTGTTGGTCGGACCCATCGTGCAGGAATCCACTGCAGGCCTTGATCTGTGGAGACACAAGCACAGCCTCGCGCCCATGTTATCAGTGGTACTGCTTTTCCCAATGGCCCATCCCTGGATCCCGCACCTCCACCATAGCTTTACTAGGTTGGGATCGTTCTTTTCCGACAAAATACTGTAGCATTGGCGGGGCCTCGTCTGCTTTCCTTAACCTTGTGGTAGCAGAATTCGTACTTCCACCAACCAACCCCCGCCATGGAAGCAGTAGGAGCCACTAAGAAACTCCTTTGTAAGTTGGTCATCAGTGAGTTTGGAGATATAGGTTGTTCCCACAGTCAATAATTGGTGGTTTCCAACAGTAACTGGTTTATGGATGGAGGATTTCTTTTGTTGAATACATTTCTTCCTCCTGAATTCTTCTAAAAGGCATCTTCATCAATTCTTGCTGTTTCTCCAGCTGTTTGAGGTTATGCGGTTTAAGTGGTGATCCTGGTAGTGGCTGGCAAAAGATGTCATTCACAGGGGAAGCCCTGAACCTATATTTAGGACGGTTGCATAACAGAGATGTCGGTATAATCCCTTCATATTCACAAGTTGTGATTTTGGCTATGGAGAAGATCTCGTGCTTAGCTTGTGGATGGCAGGTGTACATCACTGTGCTTGATCCGGGTAGTTTTTCTCTGAAACTACAAGGTGTGCCATTTCTCATTTCTACAGGATAGTATTGGGTCATTTACTCTTCTATATTTTTGTAGGTATCTCTTTTGCACTCTCTTTTGGATTTTCCTTTTCTTCTTGATCTGGTTCTGATGGTGGGTTCTTTATCATCATCTTCCCAAGACAGTATTATTGGATGCTGATTTTCTGACCAGTTTCTTTCTCTTCTTAAAAAGGCGTTCCAACAATTCTCCTGGAGTAGGACCGTTGTAGCCTTTGTCTTCGTCCTCACTGCCACTGGATATGAGCGGAAGGATATCCGCAGCAGTCATGATGATGTAGTTACACAGAGCACCACTCGCGGGCAGGCTGAGCTCGGTGCCGGGCCGGGCTGCTCTGAAGGGGGCGGTGCGGCGCGGCCCGCCTGCCACCCACAGCGGGATCCCGCTGAGCAGCGCGGCCGCCCCCGGCACCGGCCCGCGCCGCCCTGTGCTGGTGCCCGGCCGTCTGCCCTGTCCCGCAGTAACACCCCGACCTTATCCCACGTTGGCGAGTCGTACACTGTTTTGAGCATTTGGATGCGGTTCTTGCTCATGCGCCTGTATCACGTGTTGTTTCAAATCAGCCACGTCTCCCGCATTCTTCCCCTCCTGGGTCATGGAGTTCCCCATTGTTCTTGACTGCTTACCTCCGTCCTGCAGGAGGCACTTGTATGCGCATGGCTTCCTTTCAGCCTTTGTTCAGTCGAGCTACACCCCACTGCGACAAGCGCATCTGTCGCCTATCTCTGTCCCTGTTCAGGCGCCATTTGCTGCACCTTGTGAAGGAACGGACTTGGTCCTTCTGTTCCTCTGTTAGGTATGAACCTGTAGTTCCCAGCCACTTACTTCTTTCCTTTCAAGAGGCGTTTTGTGCATGCACAAAGGACACTTCTTTTCAGCGTGTTTCTTATGCTTCCTTTCAGCGTGAATCCCGGAGTTCAGCTGGCCGGTGCAACCAGAGAGACAGCTAGTCTTCGAGCCCCACATTAGGGAGCCATTTGCAGGTGTATTGAGTAGCAGGGTCTCTGTGATGGTGAACTGAAAACCTTCATGTACGGTTAAACACAACTTATATAGTTTCCAATCCTGGAGCAGCCCCTGCCCCGCCCGGCAGCATACGGAGCCCAGCAACCCAACCAGCCAATCAGCGAGGGGATCACATGCCGACCACATGCGAAGCCGCCCGATATGTTGCCTGGGCACGCGCTGGCTGCCTGGCTGGAGCTTCTGCCTCTCTTGCTCAGCTCCCCCATGTGCGGAGGAGACACTGCCCATCATTGGCTCCAGGCTGCCTGCAAGACTTTGTCAACAATCTGGATGAATGGGTTGAGTGCACACTCAGCAAATTTGCAGGCAACACCAAGCGGGGAGGAAGAGTTGATCTGCTTGAGCAGAGTATGGTTCTACAGAAGGATCTGAACAGGCTGCATGAATGGCAGAGGCTGAGACCAACCATATGAGGTTTCAGCAAGGCTAAGAGCTGGGTCTTGCACTGCGGTCACTGGACGGGCCACAGCGAGTGAAGTTACATGCCAAGCACTGGAGTCAGACTGCTATGCTCTAGGGATACCACTACTGACCACCGGCTGACTTTGTTTCCTTCTACATTCAAATTACAACCTCTGCCACAATTCTTCCAAAGTAGGTCGGGGCATTCTGGGCATCTTGAGCATCCTGGACACCCATGGTGTGATCAGAAATTGCTTGAAGCTGCTTGAGAAGTACCTGTGCTGTGGTACAACAGCAGAACATGAAGGAGAGTTCTACAGTCAGAGATTGAAATTACTCATTCTCTTTGGAACATGCAGAAATGTAATGTTTTCCAATGCAGCTGGAGAACCTCATATGCAAAGCTCCAAGTCTGTTGTGGCATGAGCAAGCTTAGCATAAAAAACAACTGGATTATGTTGCGGCAAGTTTTAGAATAACAAATGAACAGTGTAATGCAAAGGTAAGGACTTAGACTAGAGTCACCAGCCAGAAGACCTGAAAATGGAGGGAACTCCGTTCTCTTTCCCACACTTCCAAAAGGTTTGCTTGCCCTCATCACCAAGGCTGCAGATACTCACTCCTGCATTAGAGGAGCCTCCTGAGCCTCTCGGAGCTGCTGCGCTTCACACCTCCAAGTTCCTCCAACAACAACAGCTCCTCTTGGCTGAGTCTCTTGTACCCAGAGATACATCAGAGCATAGGGATGCGGGAAGGGAAGACACGTTCTTAACCCATTGCGGGAGCATCCCCGGTACACCAAGCCAAGTCGCACACCGAGTTGCACAAAGATCTTTATTTCATTCTGTGCAGAATCAGGTGCTTGGCAATCCTTCACAATGGAGGTACACCCAAAGGAGTTTGGCTTGTACTACGTGTTTTGTGTATATTGTGCACATTTTCATTTGTGAGTGCATGAGCGGTTCGCTTGCTTAGACATTTATCTAAACGAGCATGCGCGTCGCACAGGCTTCCACATCTGAGGCATGGGGGTGGCGGGGACAGTTATTCCTTTCTTATGATCATATTCATGGTGTGTTTTCTATATGTTAATGAAGTTTAAACTGAGTTTGGTTGCTTTAGGTTCTCTGCTGCTGCTGCTCAGTTCCACATTTTCTGTGGGCGTGTGCAGTCCTTGTCTCCCGCATGTGGTTACCAAGTTGCCTGTTTCAATACTTGCTCAGGGCTACAGACAGAGTTGGGGGCTCCCTGGGGCAGCTGCACCAGTGCGGCCACCAGCAACCCAGAGGTGCCTGCACAGAAACTAGATCCACAATTATTGCTCCTTCCACCCTCCTCAGATCTCTTGCAAGTAGCCTTGAGAGACTGGGAAGATACCTAAAGGGAGGAAGGCCTCTTCTTCAAAAGCTGCCAAAGTGATCATGCAGCTGTAAACAAGCACTGACATTGCTACAAAAGCAATGCTGCCTTTTCATACATGGGCATGTCACAGAACCACTCACTGAGCTGAGCAATGGACCTGCAAGCTCTTCTGTTCTTCATTCCTCTCACCTTTGCAGGAAGAAGGTCTCCTCTGCCACTACTGGCGCAGAGGATGAGCACACCTGAAGGAGTCAGTTCTATTTATTTGAGTTGATTATGCAAATCTTTCCTTGGAAGCCATGATGAGTTCCCTTGCTTATACATTTTCCTTATCTACACGAGCATGAATGTTCAGTAGGCTCCTGCACACAAGGCATTGGGGCGTGGGGGTGTCACTCTCTCCTGATGACATCCATAGGCGAGTTTTGCACACGTTGAAGAGGGGCGGCTGCCCCGAGGGCTCCCGGGGCAGCAGGAGCGCGGGCGCCAGCAGCCCCGGGCTGTCCGCACAGGGCAGGGACCCGGCGGGAGGCCTCTGTGCCGTTAGCGCCGGAAGGAGGGAGGGAGGGAGGGCGGCCGTGAGCTCACAGACGGGCCCCGCGCTGCGCTGCCCCGTCCCGCGTCGCGCTGCTGCGCTGCTTGTTGCGTTGCGCCGCGCGGTGCCGGGCGGTAGCGGGGCGCGGAGCTGCGCTGCAGCGGTGCGGTGCGTGGCGCGGAGCTGCTGCGGCGCGGTGCCTTGCGCGGCTGCGCTGCGTTGCCTCGGCGGGGCGCTTCGCTGTGCTGCCCCTGAGGAGCGGTGCGGAGAGGCGCGGAGAGGCGCGGAGCGGCGCGGAGCGGGGCGCGCTCGCCACGGGCAGCATGGAGCGAGCGCGGGGGGCGTCCGCCGCCGGGCGCCGCCTGCTGCTGCTGCTCGGCCTCGTGGCGGCCCTGCGTGCCCGGGAGAGCCGCGCTGCTCCGCGGGCAGCGCCGGGCCCAGGTAGGGCGGGCGGGCCGGGCCGGGGCGGCCCCGCGGAGCGAGCGACGGCGCGAGGGGTGCGAGGGCGGCGACGGGCTGGGAGCCCTGGTGGGAGGGGTTGAAAGCCGCGCTCTGCTCGGGTGGCTCTTGCCCTTAGCTGGATGCGAAGCTGTTCCCCTGACACTCTGTTCTCATCTTGCGTCATTACAGATGTGGTTGTCGTGGATTATCCACCTTTTAAGCTGAACCCCACGGCACAGCCTCCGGATCTTCCCACGGGTATGTAGTCATTTTTTACTTCCCTGAAAGAACTTTCTTTGTACTATTTTGTTTGCCCAAAATTGTACTTCATCCTTCCCCTTCAGGCCACGCAGGTACTTTGGAGCCCCAGGGGAACCCCAGGGGTAAGTAGTGCAGCTTCCCCTGCCTTTGAGAGCTGCCAGGTGGGAGGGAAAAGGTCTTCCCTGCCCTTCCACACCTTTGATACTGTTGAGCTATGCATTTGTGCCATATCATGATGGTATTCCTCACATACCCACAGTTCCATTCCTTACAATTGTAAAAAAGTTGTTACCAGCTTAAAAAGAAAACTTGCTACCTATGTCCTTTTTTCTGCTTCACCTGTAGACAAAGGTCATGCAGCTTTTTTGCGACCTACTGCTGCTGCAGAGCCTCAGAGGGATCCTCAGGGTAAGTAGTCCAGATGTATTCACTTGATAGAAGAAGCTTCTAGGTTTCCTTGGTCTTTTCTTGGTGTGTGGTGTGACCGAATCGGTGCTTGGCTGATGCTCAGACCCACAAAAGAGTAGAGTGAGACCTGGGAGGTTGCAGCTTGTGTGAGTTCCAGGGTGTCCTTTCTCCTGGCCACTCCATGTTGCCTTAGATTTGTACCCTGAGCAGTGCCTGTGCATGCACCTGGCAAGCGTTTGCAGGATGGTTATGAGAGGAAGGGCAAGACAAGTGCCTTGCTGTGGTTCTCTGTTCCCCACTGTTATTCACTAACACTGAAATGTGAGGAAGCCTGCGGGCATAAGTAATGCGAGCTGTTTCCATAACAGATATGGACATAGGTGATGGAGATCACTCTTCCTATCTGGATTCTGGATTTGAACCTGGAGGTGAGTTGTCAGTGGACCATCAGATGCTCAGTGGAACAAGCGAGCATTCCTTTTCCCACTCTTCAGTGCAGTGCTGAGAAAGCCAAGGTCTACAAAGCACATGCCCTGACCAAAGGGCAGCAGAACAAGTAGGGGGAGCGCTGGGCCAGGCTTCCACTGGCCAGTGGGTTCCTGAGTGTGAGCAGTGTGAACGATCCTTGTTGTCTTGTGATTCTGCAGGTTGCCTCTTGCTAGAGATCGGGTTTCCTTGGGGTGCATTAGAGACCTCTCTGGGGAAGCACTGAGAGGCTGCGTGTTTGTTCTGGGGTTCTTGGGGCCTGCGGGGTGGCGCCTCAAAGGTGATTTGGGGAGGTGTCAGGTCCCAGGCTGGTCCCCCTGCAGATTGGAGACTCCTGACCAATTCCTTTGTTTTGCCCATTCCCCTTTCTGTTCCTGGCAAGTTGCTTCCGTAGAGGGATATTGCAGCCTGTAATGAAAACTCGTCTGTGTTTGCTTGCAGGCGTTCTTGCAGGCAGGGACCCTCCGGCTTCTCATTTGGCTCCCATCTTTGAGCCTCAGGAGCCTGCCCAGAGTAAGTGATGGAATTGTGTTCGCTTCCTGCAATGAGCGTTGCATTTCAGGGTTTTATGCACGGGCTGCGTAGCTTAAGTCCATGGCGGGGCACATGCCTGCAAAAGCGCAGATTTCTTTGGAAGGGCTGCAGAGAAATGCAGTGGGTGCTTTGCCTTGTGCTTCAAACTTTCCCCAGTTCCTACAGCAAAACCTAGAGGCTTTTGGGGGTCGTGATGAGAGATTATGTGAACAGCAGAGTGTCCTTTCACAGCATGCTTACATTTGTAGTCACAGTGGGGTTTTGCATGGACCCAATAAATGTCTTCAAAAGACTCTGGAGTGGAAGCGAGAGACAAGTGCTGTGGTGTAAAGAGACCCTCCATGCTCCTTCACTGCCCTTCGGATATGAGGGATCTCACAGAAATAGCTAGGGAGAGCTCTGCTTGTCTCTTTGGTTACAGATGTGACAGTAGTTGATGCCTCAGCAAGTTCTCCGCTAGAAGCCGGATTTGAGCTGCTGGGGAATCGTACACGTGAGTGCTGCCTACGTGCCTCCTGTTGTGCCTTGCTTGATCGAAGCAGCATTTACTTGTGCTTATCGTGTTCCCATGATATATAACATAAGGCTTTGTGTTTAGGTCCTCAGCGCAGAAAGTACAAGGCCCAAACAGGAAAGTCTCCTCAAAAGTCCTCAGACATTCTGCAGGAAATCTTGGAGGAATTGGAGAGAGCAGCTGGTGAGTTAAAGTGCTTTAAACAGGTCTGCAGACACCTCAGATCACGCAGGAGAAAGAGACTGATCCGAGCTGCAATGTAGCACTTCACACCTTGCCTGGGCTGGCAAGAGGCCAAGCTTGTTTAGGGTCTCTTCAATGAGCGTAGTCTTCAGTGTGTTTTTAATGTTAAGGCTAGCTGGGGCACGGGACATGGCCTAAAACAAGGCGAGAGCAGCTTTCTGTAGATGGCTTTTGTCTCTGGTGGGTGGAGATGGTTGCAAATAGTGTCTGGGGAAGCCCACGGGTGAGTCATGGCTATGGGTTTCCTGTGAGAGCTGCCCTCTCCCAGGCTAAAGGGGGTGCAGTCCCCTCTGCTGCTGTGCAAATCTAGGCCTAAGTAGGGCATCCCTTTCAATGTACTGGAGGTCCTTTTCAAACACCTGTGTTGTCACAGGTATTTTACCCTTTTCTCCTCTGTGTGTCATTCTAGATGTCCCTGGAGGCCCTGCCTCTCCACCTTCTCAGGGGCTGGAGCCTTCGCTTGAGCTTCAGGGAGATCACAGGGGTAAGTTTTCTGGCTTCCTACCTTTATTATTAGTGTTGTTGTTGTTGTTGTTATTCTTTCGTTTTGCCTGTTTTACTGCCCTCTTGGGGAATCCACGTTGCCCGGCACACATGCCCTCCCTGAAGCTCTGAGGCACCGTTAGGCCAGGTGATGGTTCAGGCTTTCACTGCCCAGGGGCCATAAGCCCATGAGAAGTGTAAATGCACTTTACTGTCCATCAATGGCAAGGCACTAGAATCAGTGGTAGTAACAACTAGGAAGGTAACATTGTCTGGGATGCCCAAACAGACAGTACTGCAGAACCCAGTGATGTACGGGATTGTCGTCTTTCCTCCAGGTCTTGGTGATGTCAAAGATACAGAGGCTGCAGCTCAGAAATCCAGGGAGAAGCACCGCTTGGTCTTCATTGCTGCCAGCTCGGCTTCTCTCTTGTATTTGATGGCTCTCTCTTACATCTTTGCTTTTTTGCGGAGAAAAAGAAAACAGTGAGTTGCTCTTTTCTGACATTCCTTACACCTTTTATCTTTTAGCAACCCAACTTGGGTAGTGGTAGTATTGTGGAGTGCCTGGTGGGCTGCTGAGAGTGCTCTGTTGAGAGGTGTGGTGGAAGCTTTCCTAGGAGGACTCTTCCTTCCTAGCAGTGAGGCCTCTTTCCAGAAAGCCCTTCTCGTTGTTGCAGAAAAGAGCTGACACCTAATCGTGCTGCTGCCTCTGATGAAGAAGATCCTGCAAAATAGGACGAGAGGGCATAAGCAGGAAGCAAAAGAAGAAAGGAAGAGCTTGCTGTTGAATATTGCAGCCATAGCTGCTCTTGCTTCCTTGTCCCACTTCTGAACAGACCAAGATAACTGTTGGGCTAAACTGGTGTGAGTCCTTGGCTGTCTTGGTCCGTTGTGGCTGGGTGCAATGCACAGCACTTTGGTAATGGTCAGATTCATGACAGGAGCTGTCAGAGATGTGCTGCATTGAGGGGTGTCCTTGGTCCCATCACTGCAGCAGTTTCCCAGCTTGGACTGTGATTAAGGGTCTGTTCACCCCGCGTAGGGCAGTACAGGTGAGCCTTGGAGCACAAGTGAACTCGCTGAAGCTGCTCCGCCAAATCCTGTCAGATCTGGGGCCGAGAAGCGAGGGGGACACTGCGAGAGATGGCCCCTAATGTGAGAGCAGAGCCTGCTGGGGACAGCGCAGTGCTCTGCCACACGCAGAACCTGAGGGTCTTCATGTAGGGAAACCTCAAAGGGTGGTGGTTGGGGCCCAGAGTTCAAAGCCTTACATGTTCACTTCAACCCAACTGAGGACTGCAGACGCTGCCGCAGAACTTTGGAGTTCTGGTACCCAGAGAACGAACAAGCTGTGGGCTGGGTGCATCATCCTCAGGAGAGCTCCTCTCCCCTAGGGCTCACAGCAAACTCCCTGGAATGGTCAGGCAGGGGCCTCTGCTCTGCAGGGGCTAGAGCAGACACAGGGCAGAAAAGCCCAGAGGCTTCGTGCAGCTGAGAGCAACTACCAGTCAACAGGCTGCTCAGAATCTTGACTACAGTTAATACCTGTACCAAAGCCCTGTAATAGGAAGGGATCTTTAAACCAATTACACTCCTAACTGGAAGTGTTTCCCTTCTTATGACGTCTAAGCACTATCACCTTTCCCTTACAAAAAAACAAACAAGTGTTTGAAAGATATTTGTGTTTTATTTTCCTAAGCTTGTACGTGGAACATAATAAATGACCTGACATCATGGCATTTTTGCAAAAGAAGAGTCGTGTTGTGTCCACCCCGACCCACCCTTGCATCTGGACATCAATATATAAATATTTACAATGCAAAAATAGGGAAAGAAGAGAAATAATATAGCCAAACTTAGACAAGGCCCTTTCTTTCTGACATCCCAGATTCTCAACACAAAAGATTTCATTCACTTCTATCCTTATGGACACTCTCCTTTGACAGTAGTGAGGCTTTATCTTCTGTTCTTAAAATATCTTAGGTGAAATATATTCACTCCTGCTTCGCTCCTATGGTTTGCTCCTGTTCAGCAGCTGTAGAATTTGCCCATTAAATCATTTCTACATGAAACTGCCAACAGCTTCTTTGAAAACAAAGAAAATCAGAATTAAGTTTATGTCCCAGGATACAGAGTTTCTCACACAGTCAAATACACCACAACACTGAAAATCAGCATAGGAAAATGCTTTCTATAGCTTCCTAACATGGACATTAGCTCTGGGTTCTAATCTGTCAGCTTTAACAAAAGCTACTTTCAAATAGAACAAGTATATAGAAAAAATAACCTTCTTATTTTCTTGTTAAAAAAGGAAAGGGTGCCTCCTAAAACAAAAGATGCAACTTGCTGGACACAGAAAAAAAGTTACAGTGGAGGGAGCTTACAAAGCTCCAAAGTAAATATAGCATTTGTGGAAAAGGATGATTAACAAGCTGATTGGAAGAGGTTCCATCAGCTCATTTAATCTGGTTGTCTTATAAACATCAGTGTAAAAAAACATACTTTTTTTTTCTTTTTTTCTTTTTTTTTTTGCCTTCTGCTATAGAGTGTCACACAATCACATGAGGAGAAACATGTTGCCTGCAGAAATGGTGGACACATATCACACGCCACTTGGTGTAATTATGTTGACACTGATTGCCTTGTCCAACAAGAGGTTCAACATCCTTCGGATACCGAGGTGCAGTTACTAGAAACTGTTTCACATATGTGAGCTTCGTCTGCCCCTAGTGCCCAAAGAAATACGAAGCCTTGGTTCTCTTGCTTTATAATGTTCATTAAAGTCCAATCTAAAGCTTAGAAATCGAAGACTTTCATCGGAGCTGGTTGTCAGCAAGACCAAGAACTGCTGGACGATTCCCTAAGTGAGAAAGAAAAAGACAGGAGATCCCTAAGAACAGGTCAGATGTAATTCCTACGCGAACATGAGGTGGCCTCTGGCACGTCTGGCAAAGAAGCAGCCAGAATCCAGGGAAACGCAGACACAAGCATTTATAAATAACTGTTAGCAACGGAGTTACATTGTATTCACACTTCCTGCAAAAACTCAGAATCTTCCTTTTGCCTTGAAATTGCTACCATACACAGCTCAGTGTCTTCAGCCTGCCCAGCTCTGACTTGCAAACGGAGCAGCCTCCTCACCCTGTGGCAGCTCTCCAGGCTCCTCACACAGGGGCTGCCCAGCACCTTCCCCGGCCCTCCCAGGCCAGCCCCACAACACACTGGAGACCACTGAGGACTCAGGCCGTGCAAGCAGGACACCTCCAGGTGGTCAGGACACTCAACATGGCCCCAGGCTGCAAGGACAAGCCAGGCCAAAACAGCCTGAAACCGCTGCTTGCTTCTGCAGCACCTAGTTGTGGTAGCCACAGGGGGAGCGCCACAGCAGCAAGTAGCACCGTTGAAGAGCAGGGGATCCGCGGCGCAGGGCAGCGGGTGCTGCAGACCCAGTGAGCAGCCCGTTTGCCTTCTGCGGGGGGTTGTCTGCGGGACTGAGCCCCCTGGCAGACGCAAGCATTTCCTGAGCCTGCCACTTCTGACCTATTTTCCTTCAAACTTCCATGTGAACTGAACTCTTTTGGCAATGCAGCACTTCATCCAGGGGAGCTATATCCTGGCAAAGCTATAGGTAGCAGAGAACTGGATCTTGTGGTGGAAACTGCTGGAGAGAAGTGTTGGGAAGGGCTGTGCGCATGCCGAAAAAGTACGGAGTTGCCATTATAACTGCAATAAATAACCTGTGCCTACTGTATTGTTACAAGCTAAAAGAAAACATGGGTGTGTTAACTCAGAGGGGAAAAAAGTCCTTTACCAGGGAAACAACACATGATTACATGTTTAATATTTGTCTAGATGCATATTTACGGAGAGTAAAAAGTAAAAAGAAAGAAGATAAAAGAAATATCAAGGAAAAATAGGAATAAATCTGGTCCAGGAGGTCTAGGTCAAATTCAGCTTTAACATCATTAAATAAAACTAACATGTTTTCCCAACGTGATAAATAAGAGCATTTAAAAGGCACACTAAAAGACATTAAGGATTTCCCACGTGTGAAGGAGATGAGCTGTGCTAGGAGGGTGGTTTCCAGTGGGGCAGCTATGGCTGTATCCCACCCTTGTGCTGCCTTCTGGCACGTTTTCCACGCAAGCTAAGAGCTGATTTTGCTGAGGAGAGAGAACTTTCAAACCAGATGCCAGAAATTAAGACGATGGGGGAATAAGGGCCCCTCAAAGAAGGTGCATGTAGCCCTGACCACTCACCCACTGCCCCTGTTCACAGGTTCTGAAAAAAAGGAGCGTTTCTGTAAGACTTTAACAGTAACTTGCAAAGCCTGAGGAAACGAATGGAATGGCAAATTTTCCCCTCTTTATCAGTGGAACACAGATAATCACAGAAATCTGTTAAAGAACAGCAAACACAGACTTCTAAACAGACCAGCAAAAACAGAAGAAGAAATGCACAAATGACACATATAAATGCAGTATTAACACCTAACCTGCATTTGAAATTGATATCTCCATACCAAAACTCATAATCCATGCACAAAATATAACTAAGGAGCACCTGGTAAAAATGAGTCAGTATTCGAAGCTGTGAGCACATTTTGGGTATTGATTCTTGAAAATCTTTTATCCTCCTCTTTTCTTCCTCTTCTTCCGATGCAGTTACACCCCATTCGCCCTACAGAGACCAAACAAATAACGGGTCAGTCTTCCCAAGTGGCTCCCAAGTCAACCTGCTACCTGTCCAAACAGCCCTGCTCAACTGAGCACTAGCAGAGCAAGAAACATGTAGCCTGTGCCAGCGAAACCACCAGCCCGCATGGCAGCTGGGTAGCACCTGAGGCTACTCAAGATGAACAACAGGCCTCCTGCACAAGGACAGATTACACAGAGGCCATCTCACAGCCCTCGGAGGAAAAGAGAGGCTACCAAGGGAAGCTCAGCTTAACCGAGTCTCGCCCCTGAAAAGGGGGTTGAAAAGACTGAGAAGAGGCTGCTTCCATTCCCTGAGCCTAAAGGGGCCCCACACTTCCTGTCCTGCTAAGATCTATTCAAATTGCTCATGGTTTATCTTGCCCACAGAGTCTATGTCATTCAGGAACTTGTTTGCATTCACAACCCACTACTGATGACTTTTACATTTGCTCCAAAAATAAATACTTGTTTCAGCTCCACATGTTGTCAAAAAGAAAAGAGTATTGGCTAGCAAAAAGCACAGATATCTGCCTCAATTAACTATTACATGCCAATGATACCATTACTGTACCTCAAGCTCCCGTTGTTTCTTTCTCTCTTCAAATTGCAACCTCCGCTGCAGCTCTTCCAAAGCAGCTCTGTACATGGCATCCTGGGCATTCTGGAGCTCAATGATCTGATCAAAAACCGCCCGAAGCTGGTTGAGAAGTACCTGGTACAACAGCAAGACATTGAGGAGAGTTCTACAGTCAAAGAGATTTAACTTACTATCATTCTTTGGAACATGCAAAAATTTAATCTTTTCTAACACCACTCTGGTTTGCAAAGCCCCAGATCAGGTGTGGCACGAGCCAGCAGCTTCTTAGGCCCAAAAGCAACTGGCTCAAGTTGTGGCAAGTTCTAGAATCAGCACCCATAAGTGAGCCCGGGGACTAGGTACAAAGCCCAGCACAACCCCTGTATCCATGGGAGAAAAAGGACTTTTCCCGGTCGGCCTCTAACATAACAGAGGAAGACTGCTAACCCGTGAGTGAAGATCACAGAGCTACAGCATCACGCGAAGGCAACCACTTACCCTAGAGTCATTATCCAGCAAGCACCGAGCAATTATGGTGTCCAGGAAAACTTCGTGAGCCGCAATGATATGATCCAGGTCCTGCGCTTGTTGGACCTTGTTCCAGAGCTCATCCCATGAACATTCAAGGACCTGGAGTAACGATTCAGGATTGGGCTATTGTGACTTGCCAGACGACAAGCTCTTTGCAATTTAACACACACAACACATTCAGTGTATTAAAAGTGCTTCTTTTGTAAGCAACCCATTAGGTGGATAAAGTGTACCTCAAATGTAATGTAATACTGCATTTGATGAATGAAATGGACCATTTCTGATGCCAGAACGTGACACTGATGCAGCACTCCAGAAAGCTCTGTAAAAAATTCAGAGAGATGGTATGTTAAAGATAGAAAGGACAGCAATGGCCACCAAATCAGCTTGGTAATGTCTTCTTTTTGCCAAATGAAGTACCCCAAAAAACAGCCACTAAACCAGTAGACAGTGCAGAAAACCTGTAGAGCAACACTAGCAAAAAACACCCTTGCCAATTCCCCAAGACAACAAAATACAACAAATTTTCCATGCACGCTTAGGTTGAAAGCCTAAGACTAGAGATCCGCAGTTGCTGCTTCTTCCACTCTCCTCAGATCTCTTGCGAGGAGCCTTGAAAGACAGAGAAAGCATAATTTCCATTACTTCTAAATGCCAAATCAAAACACCAAAACGTCTAAACCAAAATGGAGGGGGGCTGTAACAGGCCTGGGGAGTCCATGGCTCAAGTGTTCCAGCCTTAGTTCCTCAGGCCACCACAGACGCCCGGGGGAAAGCCACCCTCACAGCCTCAGCTGCTCACTGGAGAAGAGGTAGCTCTCTTGCAGAAGTGCAGTGGCAAGGAAACTGCTCAAGGACATAATTCTCCACGATGCAGATATCCAACATTTGAAAATAGGCAGAGGTGTGAAGAGAGAAAGTCCCCTCTCTGAAAAGCTGCCATAGTGATTATGCAGCTGTAAACAAGCACTGACATTACTACAAAAGCAATGCTGCGTTTTCATACACAGGGATGTCACAGAACCACTCACTGCGCTGAGTGATGGACCTACAAGCTCCTCTGTTCTTCATTCCTCTCACCTTTGCCAGAAGAACGTCTCCAACACTTTATGTTGAATCAACTTGAAACAGGATCAGTGAAAATAACCTCTCCTGTTATTTGATCCTGCAATGTCATTGTAGAAGTCGGACACATGAGCCAAATAGCAGCGATTCCTTAACCTTGGTGACAATGATGTATACCTATTCCTACTTGAGATTAATGCAGGCAGACGTTACTGCCAGTGCCATAAAAACACACTTCTAGATTAGAGAGACAAGTACAGGCCAATATCTGATTGCCAAGAAGTCACTCACTTGACTAAACTGCAAGCGTCCCAGCTTTTCAAAGGCCACATGGCAAAGGTGAGGGTTTCACCCACACCAGTGTTAGACACTCCCATGCTTGAGGCCGGCAGAATTAAGGAAGTAGCGGAATTGCTTCCAGTACTTGAAAGTGAAAGGCAAGCAAAGAGCTTGAGTATTAGCGACTCTAACTGAGAACAGCTAGGCAAAGGATGGAGGAGGAAAGTGCTCCAGTCAGTCCAGCAGTCCCTGCTTGGGGATTTCTCCTAAGAGGCAAATGGGTGAAAACACCAAGACTGCAGGCATCCAGGTCCTGTAACACCAAAGCTGGGCAACACTCGGGCAGGCTACACTAAACCTGGATACTGACGTTTCCACTACAGCCCTCACCAGGCAGGCAGATCCTCACTCTGAACACAGAGATACTTCTTGGTAAACACTACCACACCACTAGGAAGAGAAGCTCTCTGGAGCTATAGTTCCTGAGAGACATGCAGCGAGGTCAGGAAGTCAAGCTTGAGCCAGCACTCACGCTCACAGATACTGTGATGTTCTCAGCTCAAAAGTGTGATGAGAGGCTCCCAATCCCTTCAGAGACCATCCGAGATGCTTACAGCATCAGACCACCCAGTCTTGCGCTTCAGACTTTCCAGTCCCTCTCCAAAAGCTGCCTCTGCTGCCTAGTGGAGCCTCTTGTGCTCGGAGCTAAGCCAGAGCACAGGAAGAGCAGGAGGTGAAGAGCCCTCGTTTCGGAAGGCTGCTCACTGAGTCTTGGTACTTGCAGCACAGGAGAAAGGGAAAGGCAACAGACAGTGGAAAGGCCTGAACGAAAGGAAATGAAGGATTGGGCAACAGGAGACAACTCTCCTTTCTTTCCTGCTCCCTCTTCTATGGAGCTTCAGCAGGTTCTTTCTACAGCCTCGCTCCCTGCCTCAGAGCCAGACCACGCCCAAATCACAAGCCAAATCACACATTTTCCTCAAGTTGCACTGCATTGAGAAGCTCCCGAAATCCACAAGTGACCTGGTCAACAGGTCCAATGGACTCCATAACTGAAACAAGCAGAGACACAGTCTAGGGACTATCAAGGTGATGGCAGTGGCAGTACTGTCCATGCAGTATAGTCTCAGGTTGCCTGTTTTTCTCCTTCTGAAACGAAGAGGTAGAGTGGGAAGACACACAAGGCATCCCCACGAAGAGCACTGGGAACTCTTCCTCACTGACAGCAGCAAAAGCCACCAGGAGCACTACAAAAGCTGAACAAGAACACGAGAGCTCTGATTGGTTCAGATTGTGCACAAGGTTCAATGAGGCTGAAATTTTTTGTCTTAAGCTAGATCTAAATATACACTGACACCAGTAAGGAACAAGGAATCAAAAACACATTTCTCGTCATTGTTCTCAAGCAACCTTGCCAAAAATACAGAAGAACGAAATACCACCCTCATGGTTACCTGACATGCTAACCAGGGCCAGAACACGTTTTCTAGACACATGCTAGAACAGTGATTGAAAGGGACAAGATTTTCTTGATATTCGGATAAAATCTGTGCAAGAAATGCACTGCCAGGAGTCCATATTTCAGGTTTTAACGGGAAGTCAAACATAGAAGAACTAGTGTGTGCCACCTGGCGTAGTCTTAAGACAGAGTTGTTGAGAAAAGTAATGGTAAGCACAAGGAGTGAACACTGATAGAGGGAAGGTGAAATACATACAAGGAATACATATACCTGAGCACTTATTTTATGTTGCGTTGTACCTTAATGATCTATACTGAAAGGAATGTATATTCAAAGTGCTCGGGCTTCACAGCGTTACCACTGTGTGGATTATTTGTGCATATCTTAGACAGAAAACAATTTCTATTTATCTCTTCTACCTACTCCAGTTTGAACTTGCAGTTAGGAAACTTGATATTTTTTCTGACGTCAAAACTAGAACCCTGCAGTGGAACAAAGTTAGGCATAAAAGAGGTTGTTTTACAGAGAAGTAAAGGTTACAAATGCAACCAAAATGCTATATTGCCTTAGTTTCCCTTTTATATATATATATATATATATTTCAAATCAAGAAAGACACTGAAGTTTAGTTCATTAATCTTCCATAAACCAGTATGTTTCAAATGAAAACCCATTTGATGAAGAAGATACAATATGTAAGGAGCAGCTGGAAAGCCAACAAAGTCACAGAGCTTCACATGGACTCAGCCATGTACCTAGACAATCTCCAGCACATGTCTGAGATATGTCAACCATAAAAGGCCAAAACAAATATCAACTTGCAGCCTACAAAAGTAAAATCACATCAGCTATTCCACAGAAACACCTGCCTTTAACAGTCACTTCACTGCTTTGTTTCTCCTTTCCAGAGACATGGAACATTTCATCTGCTCACTGCCACAAAATTAACAGCTAAGGATTAATTCAAACAATAAACAGGGAGAACTTCCAATCCCAATTATGTTGTTTCCCCTTCATCATCATCTATTATAAAACCTTTAGTCAAGAGGAGCAACAAAATAAAAATCAATCTGTCCAAAAGGATTTTTTTTTCCACAACACACAGTTTAAAATAAGTTGAAGTTATCTAAACGTAATTTGCAAGTATGTTATCCATGTGGCCCCTCTTACCTGGCATACTTTTCAAAAGCTTTGCATTGCACATGTGTCCTTTCCATATATCAGTGAGAATATACTCCATCCGCTTCGCTCTCCAAAGGAAATTAAATACTCTTAGATAGTGGCTCATGCACTCACGTGTAAACACCTACAAAATTAACAAAAGATCAGTACGAATTTAACAGACATACCATGTGCTCTAAGGGACACAGAACCACTTCACAGACCATCTTTCCTGACTCATGTAGTCTATAAGTAAATATCAGCAGAACCAAGTCACTAAAAAATCCACAGCTACTGGGAAGATGCTTCCTCAAGAGTTTAACCAGTTGAGTTACCAAACATTCAACAAGTAAATAAAATAACGTTTAAAAGCTGCACATGAAATCTGTACTGCATTTCATCAGCTTGATATTTTATGTAAGGTGGAATGAGAAGATATGGGTATTCAAAGACTGTCCTCATCACAAACTGCAAAAGCAGAAGCTCAAAGCTCTTCTCATAAGACAGGTCTCCTGTAAGTTAAGTTTCTGTTGAGGAATGGGATTTTGGATCACTGCTTTCAATAAAAAGTTTTCCTCAAGAGATCCAAACGTAGGTCGGGAGGAATAAGCAAAATTCTGCCCTATCAGAGGCAGCAGAACTTGTAAGAGTTGCCAGCTGCCACATGTAAAAAACTAGTCATTTGCTCTAGCCTCAAGAGCTACCAATTCTGCAGGCAGGCAGGAAACAGAGGAGGACAGAGCTGCCAACCCAAGCCCAGTGGCAGGAGGCTAACAGGTGAGTGTAGACTGAAGTGCTTAAAGCATGAGGTTATCCTGTTTTTTTTGAAGCAGAACTGCCTCAGCCTGAGAGGCTGGTCACTGGCTTTTCTCAGTCATTTCTGAGGAGGCTAATCTCACAGGTAAAGGCAGACAACAAGCAGCAGCCATGAGAAGGTGTTTGCCAAAGATTGGACAGGCCTATTTGTAGCAAGATGAGAAGCTGCCAGTGTATCTGAGGTCCCACCGACATGTCACTTGTAAGAAGCTGGACCAGTGTGGTAAGAGTCAATCATTTCTCGGGAGGTTTTGAGCACTTTCAGTCCTAACTGGGAGGAAGTATAAGAAAGAATGAACAAAGCACAAAGCCTAAATGGTTCACTTTTCTCAAACTACATGTGCATGGACTGTTCTTTCTGCTGATTTTATTTTAAAGTCATTGTAGAGGCTAAAAGCAATCTAATCAACAGTGCAGCTATTTTCTTGAAGTTCTAATGAGTACTACCTATCAAGTTTTATTTAAATAGTACAGACAGATTGTCTCCAAATATGTTCCAGTTTCTTGCAAATTATCTCAAATTAGCTGCTACAAAATTGACATAATAGTAAGAAAAGAACATTCCATTTATTGAGTACTTGCAAAAACACATGCTGGAACAGATGAACTACTGACTTTCAGTAATCAAATGAAGCTTTTATTGCACTCACTGTTAGCTTACTAAACTGAACTGTTTATACAGTAGGTTGGTCCTTTTATTGTCCTTGACAAAAAATTGAAGTCTCTTTGATCTTACATTCCAGAATTAAAAGTTTTTTCATTAACAAATTATTTAACTAGTCAAACTGGTATTAGAAATGTTCAGAATCTGCAGTAGAAGGCATTACCGTTGCTATTGGCCCATCAACATGATAGTCTAAGCTGAAGACATCCCATCCAGTGTCCCCTGGAGACACCTGTATTTAAAAAAAGATGCTGCTTTTAGTGTTTAACCAGAGCACACTAGTGTCAAAGAAATCTTATTTACTCTTCCATTCCCCAAAACCTATGAAAAAAATAAGTGTCATATCACTAATGTCAATATGAAAGTTTCTTGTCAAAATGTACCCTCAGGAAATTAAGAAAAAAGATTTAAAGTTTGACACAAAGGAGGGATTTATCTCACCAACTGTTTTAACATCATTTTTTTCCCGCTGGAGTTAATAAAGGAAATGTGGAAAAAGACTTTTCAGGCAGGTTTCAGCCTGAAGTATAGGTTTATATCAGATTTCTACATTTATTTGGATAACCCTCATCTCTCAGGCTGGAGCAGGAAACCTTTCCTCATTGACAAAAGTTTCCTACCAAACATCTCCTTCACAAAAATGCACTTTTATCTTCTTCACGCTTTCGCACTACAAGTCACAAAGAATCCATACCCTAGATGTAGTAAAAGCAACAGCAGTAAGAGTTGCCTGCAGAACCCCAAATCAGGGCCACCAGCATCACTTACTGTTAGATTCAAATACATATCTTCTATTGTCAATGAAATGACCACGTTTCTGCAGATCAAAATACAGACAGTGGACAGGAGAAGGGAGAATGGAAGGCTTTTGAAGGAAGCTTACATAATTCAAACTAGACTTAAATGGGAAAAAAAGGAAAAAAAAAAAAGTAGTACTATATATGCACATGAAAATTTTCTTTCATCCATGCGCCTACATGTGTGGATACTCTCTCACAGAATCACAGAATGGTTGAGGTTGGAAGGGACCTCTAGAGATCATTTAGTCCAACCCCCTGCTCCAGCAGGGACACCTAGAGCACGGGGCACAGGGTGGCATCTAGGCAGGTTTGGAAGATCTCCACAGGAGGAGACTCCACAGCCTCTCTGGGCAAAACTCTCTCTATGTGTTTATATGTATACAAACACATGCACACACACACACACACACTGTAGGCAGTTTTAGTCATGTATCATTTCAGATCACAAGCACCAAGGTGCAACAAACCTCCAGCAGTCGAACGTCCAGGCGTTTGAGAATCTCCGGATTATCAAACTGCGCGTTAGTTGCCCTCACTGCAGTTTCTAGAATTCCTGTTAGGTTGTGCTGATACAAAGTTGTAGCTGGTCGTGCAAGCTCAGGCCTGGAGGTTATGAAGGGACAAACAAAAAGTCAGGGCACATCACTGAAATAGTCTCCAATGCTAATTTTACAGTAATTGCAATGCACAGTGAAACACCATTTTGACAGTGTGACTTTCAAGATTCCTGTCTTAACCACAGGGAAAGACAATGAAAAAAATATTTCAAACTATCTATTTATGTGCAGCTACACCTAAAATCCAGTGGATTTAGGAATAAATTAATTCTCATTTGATACCAGTAATTTGAAGATATCAGGGTTGTTAGGATAATTATTCTGTAACTTTAGTTGCATATATATATGAAACGAATTAACAGTTGCACCATTAACACCTCAAACCACTAATTACCTTTCATACTTGTGAGAGCCTTACTGATTGTCATGCCTAGGGGTTAGAAATGCTGACGGAAGCACACAGGCCTACCTGCTCTGCCAAACTGCACCTCTCCAAAGATCTCTGCCACGTGAGCGGCAAGTGCCCTGTGCTCCTCTATTTCACGATCAGGACTAAAAAGACTCTCACTGCTTCTCTCTCTAACAACACCAACTCCTGGCAGGCTAAGTTTCAAAAATAGGAACAAGATGTTAAAGTCAGCCAGCTTGCAAATAAACTTCAAGAATTAAGGCTGATACTTGTGAGAGCAACTCAGTGCTTAAAACAAAAGAGGCTGATGAGGTATCAGTAAAATTTTCAGGATGTAATAAGCGTTTTTGACACAACGTTTTTGCCCAAACACTAGTTTTACAGAAGCCTAACATTTAAGGCAATGCTCACAAATGTCATTAAGAGCAGAAATGCAAACATCCTAGGGGATGTCACAAGAGTCAGAGTAAAGACAGCTACGTCACTGCAGGTTTCAGGAGATCCTATAATTATACAGTACTCCCTTCCTACCAAGAAAGAGAACCGAATGTCAGCCTCAAAGCAACCAAATCCAAAATGGAATTTAAGGATGTTCAGTTGACCCTTTGACTATTAAGATACTTAAAGTGTCCATTTCTGAAAACAAAGTATTTTCTGTGCTGATCGATCCATTTATAAGCATCAGAAATCGAACAAAATTACCCTTCAGGCTCTCTTACTTTAGCAAGTCCATTAAGTGCCTGATAAAGTCTCCTTGTCCGAGTAGTAAATAGCGCCTCATGGCCTGCATGTGCTCCAGTAAGTTGTATTTCTTATTGAGAACATCAAGCAAGTATTTGCTGGTCTCAAAATAAGCTGCATCAATTTTTTCTTGAAATGCATTTTCCAGATCTGTGAACAAATCAGCAGCTTAAAAAAAAAAAAAAAAAGTTAAGTAAGTATTTTTCACAAAGAAGGCAAGCACCAAGAAGGGAGATTGTCACTAACATTATCAGCTATATGTCTGGCACAGCTATAACCAAAGAGAAAACAAGTTTAAAGCAGTCCATATTTCAGGGTTATTACTTCCAGCCTGTGCCCAGCCTTTACCTTCCAGTAACAGCTTATATTATTTTATCATTCTTACAGAGAAAGTAAATTTCATTTTAACTTGCTGGAACCCTGCAAAACAAGAATCAAATAATTTGAAGGAGATTCAAAAGAACAGAGCTATGGATTTTTTTTTTTTCATGAGGATCTGAAAGAAAACAGAAGTCACTTCAAAGGGTGAAAAATAAAAGAATCAATTTGAAAGTTAAACAGAAAAGATTTCCTAAATATAATTTAGAATGCAAGAGGAATTCTTGTATTCTCTTTGGGCAGACAGCAACTTGCTCTTTTCTTCTACATCTTTAATCCCAGCAACTTGGGGGCAAAATGTGGAACATCACCGTAATATAGGTAGCTTTTTCATTCTTTTTCTTTTCATAATTCCAAGCATTTTAAGAAAGAGATGCAATAAGGCTATTACGAAATAGCAGGAAAACAAGTACGATCTCCCATGCAATATGGAGTAAACCCCATAACTGGACTGCTTAGGAAACTAGACCACTAATTACTGTAAGATTCATGCTTTTCTCAGCTTTAAAGAAAGAATATGCTCCCAGTTTCCATGGTTTTCAATTCCATTACTAATACTCTAATGGTAGAAACTGAATATCTAGTTCCCAAATCAGCCTAAATCAGTGTATTGCCTGCTCAAGGATAAGTTTCAAACTGTATTTTAAACAGAAATAAATAGAATGCTATTTCCTAAGTTTATGGCCAATTAATAATCCTTATTAAAAAAAGGAGTTCTAACAAAGAAGTTCCTGTTTAATGTGGGCAACCTTGCAAGCTAGAGGGTGGAGCTGGGATCACCTTAGTGGCCTTTAGAAGCATAAAAGGATGTTTTTAGAAGACTAGATAAAGATTCTGGAAACTTGACATGCTAGCATGACCTCACTATACTTTATAAACTATGTACAAAAAGAGAAATTACTTTGGTCACTTACGCCTTAACAAATAATACTGCTTTTGATATATTAAGCAAGCTATAAGAAGTTGTTAAGGTAAATATTTTGCCAGAAGAAAGCAAGTCGTCATTTTTCCCAGACGCAGCAGCACCTTAAACATTACCTCATCACCTTGCTAAGTATTTACACCCGAAGTCTCATCTTGCTGCATTCTAAAATCTCAAATTCATTAAAATTGAAATCTCTCTTACACAGTAATACTGCAATACTCAAGAATACTCAAAAAAGAAAAATCAAAAGAAGTTTGATAATGTCTGATTTCATTCAAAATTCCAGTATATTAACAGCCATCTAGCAAACTTATAAAATTTAAGACAGAAAACAGCACATGTTTCTCAATACAACTTTTGTAACATGCGAACATCTACTAAAATACCTATATTTTAAGACCTGCGGGACTTTTGTACTCTTTTCTACGATGCTATCCAAAATATCTGTCTGCAGTCCAAACCATGTATTGTAGAAGGTTCAGAGAAAAGTTGATCAGTTCTGATACTCTACCATCTTTGGGAGATTCTGCAGATTTTGCCACAGCAATCATCTTTGTGGATGGAGTCTGATCATGGCAAACTTGATGCAAGAAGTTTATGGACTTTCCTATTAAGAGGACCTGAACATAAGAAAATGAGTTTTTAAAAATGACTTTTGTGTAAAAGAAAACAAAGAAACACTCAAGATACCACAGCTTTAAGGACAACAGAGTTATGTCAGCTTTCAATCAGCTTTCAGCTTCACAGTCCCAACCACAGCAAACCAGAACCTCACTGTTCACAGAGAATGCCTTAAGTGCAAAATTGTTTTCTGCCTTCCCCCTTAAGCAAACATCGGTTGCAGAATGGAAAGCAGAAACAGTCTTATAGTTCTCCTCTGATGACAAATAATCCAATTAATTAACTATTCTAAAGACAAATACTTGAACTGTAGCTGCTTTCTGTTAAAGAAAGTCTAAATAACAGCATCAGGCCAAAAACTCTTCAAAAGATTTTTTTTTATTCATACCTTTTTTGATTGTTCCATTGTAATAAAAGAAGGGATCATTGATTTCCTCAAAGTATATTTGTCATGCCACAACCGATCAGTTTTAACTGTAGGATCTGAAGCTACAAAAAACTGTAGATTGATAAAAATATTAAAAACAAAAGAGAAACAGGCTCTTTCCCCTTGTATTTCATTTATGTATTGAGACACCTGAGAAGTATTTGAGTTGTGTTTTTAATTAGAAAAGCAAAAAAAAGGTCATATATATACACACGCACACGCATTATATTATTAATTTGTCCTGATGATTGACATGGAAAATTTATCTAGATCAATATGAACTCTGAAGGAAAATGTTGAAGAATAACACCACACAATCTCATTCTGTACGTTACAAAACCTCGACGACCTCAGGATACAGTAAGATGTATTATCTAGAAAATATCCATTAAAAAATACAGAAGTGCATTACTGACAGCTATTTATACAGCAATGGTACATCAAGGTCAGAATATAATTGCCATTCTCTTTTATTCACTGATTCTGTTTTTTTACCTGAAGCCTTTTAGATTTTCTGCTATTTTATCAGATGAAGAAAGAACTATAGAAAACAAGGAATGTTGCTTCAATTGAACTGGTGATCAAATGCCTCAAGGTCTCTCAACTCTATACAGAAGGATACCATTTTTTGTCATAAGCAATGTACATGATCAGTTTTGTTACAATAAGTTGTGGAAGGAGTTTGTGTCCATGCTGTCATGAAAGACATCCATTTTTGAACAGTAACTTTTTTACTCCCTCTAAACAACATTTCAGCAAAGAATAGTCAGTTGTCTTAGTGAAAAAACATGTCAAAAATGCAAAAACTGTAACTTGTTATACCACAGTGATTTCAGTATTAGAAACTTCTTAAAGTGCACAACATACTTCTAAACATGCGCACAGAGTTGAAAGCTAATAAATGTTCAAAAAAAAAAAAAAAAAAAAAGAGAGAGAGAGAAAAACAAGTTTAAGACGTACCAGGACAGAAAAGTGAAACTTATTTGAAACAAATGGGGAGGATGGCAACAGCGGGATATTGAAAAGGCAAGGGGAAAGTGGAGAGGGAGGAAAGAGAGGAAAGAGAGGAAAGGAAAGAGGAGGGAAGAGAAACAGATGAGAGAAAGAGGAAAGAGCAAGGGAGAAAAAGAGGAGGTAACCTTTTTTTTTCTTTCTTTCTTTTTTCCAGTAATAAACATCTATCACAAGGCCACTATCATGTCTCTACTAAATGGACCCAAGATGTGACCATAATGAGATATCATTAAAGACAACACAGGGCATCACTGCGGCCACCAAACACCTCACAGGTAGTGAATTCACAAAGTATTCACATTTCCTGTTACTACTGTAGACTTAACTCATATTCTATATGGTTCAGTCCCAGTTTACTTTCCTAATTCTTCTCCAGGCTTCCTACAAATCCCACTCCCAGCAAGGAAATTAACAGAGTACTGCATATGTACTACTACATATAAGTTACCTCATGGTATGTATCCTCCAGCTCTCCATCATAAATCCAGCGATACAGGAAATTCAGTACAGGATGGGATACTAGGCCAAGAATGTGCTGAACCAGAGATCTCATGTAAGGATCTCCAGTTTTAGTATAAGCATGAACTGCTGAAGCCAGTTCACCACCTTTTCTACCTGCAAGATCAAAGGGAAGCAGAGTAGAAGTATATGAAGGAAAACTACATATATCAGCCTGAAAAAAAAAATCTGTAACCATTGATTTAGCTAGTTATATGTCACTCTGAGGGCTTGCCAAACAGCAATTTTGAAGTACAGAAAAAATATATTATTTATGTCAACAGGAAGTGCTTAGATATTAATGCATGCATCATGAATCTCACTAAAGTTGTAGTAAACCACGTGTCCTGACAGTGGTCTGTCTACTTAATGCTAGATAGAAGAATACAAACTGTAAGGAATCAAACTACTCATGAAGGATGATTAACTTTTTTCCACCAGAAGGGCATTAAAAGAGCCTTAGTATTTGTGTTTTCTCTCTCTCTCTCTCTCCCGTCCTTGCTCTTCTCTCAGACCTTCTCTGTGCAGGCATGCACATGAACATTGTGCACACATCCACACAGATGCATCTTTTCTGCTTCTCAGTTATAGTCCCCCCACAGAGTCTTTTAGGTAGTTTATTCTGTCTTCTTTCAATTAGAAGGCAAGAGGCTTCCCTCACAAAAGAGGAGGAAAAAAAAAAAAAAGAAGCAGCAGATCTAGAAGTTGTTTTGCTGTTAACTTGCACAGCTGAAAGTTTATTTTTCCAGCACAAGCTTCAGCAGTCAAATTATCATTAATGTCCTGAAAGTAAAGCCTGCTTGTTTCAAATTATAGCAATTCCAGTAATTGAGCTACGGCCTTAAGATTTTCATTAAAGATGTTCTTTCCAAGTGGAGACAATCTCCACTTGTTTTCCAAAGCAGCAAAGCTGAAGTACCCTCAGGAAGAAGTACAGTTTATATGCTGGTTACTGGCCAAAATTTTGGTCAACTCCAACACTCGCCAGTTCCTTCTTGGGGGTCGCTAACACACCCACCCATTACTTGCAGATTTGTAAAGTTTTGTTGTTTCACATGAATCTAGAGACAAATTGCAAATCACTGTTATAGGCCAGCAGGAAAGGCAGGAGAATACTCATGCACAATGAAAAGGCTGATAGGTGCTAAGTATTTCGCAGTGTGTCCATAGAGTTTTCCACAATTAAATATGCTCTGCAAAATGAATAATACTGAGTAATTGATAAAGTGTGAAAGCTGTTTCCTTAAATTTAAAGAGATTTCCTAAGCACATCCTTGCCAAAAAATGGGAATATATGAAAACAGCATTATGATTGCTCAGTTTTCTTCTTAAACTGAGATACTCCTGTGCAGTAGCTACTTCAAAATTTCTAAAAATATACTAGTAATATTACAGATATTTACATTTGGCATGCTAAGTTATAAAGCTTTCTCCATAACATTAAATGAACTATAAACAGACCTTGACAGTGATCAACAAGTGCTGCAAGGGTCTTTAATCTTATTTTAGGATCATATGTCCACACCAGAAGACGACGAAGTGTTAAACTGCTTTCAAGTCCCAAATTCACGCCCTGATCATCTTCCAATTGCAGCTGATATTAGAAACACAGACAGACATATCAGGGAACAAAACTGGCAGCTACTGAAGCAGAACTGGTATTTCATAATTTTTCTTCTATAGTTAGCTTTTGCTAATACATTCAAAGTACCCAATATTATATGTCATCTCATAAAATCATTGAGCTAAAACCTGAGAAGCTCACAAGTGGGAACAGAGAATCTGTCTTCTAGAGATAGAAGAAAGACAAGCAGAAGTGTAATGATTCAGAACAAAGGAAGTTAAAGAAATAAAGGTGACTGCTAGTCAGTCACAACAGAAGGGCAGAGACAAACAAAGAAGAGATCCTAAAAGACAGCAAAAGGTGCCCAAAGAGATGTTCTGTAAAGAATAGTGGGAAAAAAAAAATCTGAAGAGTGCAGGAGGTAAAATTTCTAATATACAGTCAACTTATTTTAGCTCAACATGGGACAGAATCTGTTTAATGTCTTCCTCCAGAAGCCATCAGAACTCTAGCTAGCTAGACAAAGAGATTTAAGTATCTGCTACTATCAGCCCAAGTGTCACAGGACATGTATGAATTTTTTCAACAGCTTGAAGAATGAAACCCAATTATTTGCATTTGAGAGGTATATCACAGGTACAGATGCATTAAGCAACCTCGGATCCTCCTTATTCCTAAAAAGGGAACATACCCCATAACTAGCTAAGGCCATTTTACCTCTCCATAACCATTTTCCAACAATTGACAAGAGATAGGCAAAGAACCTTGAAAGCTGTTTTGGTTTTTAGGAAGTGCATGTAGCATTATAATATACCAGTGCAAGCGCTCATTAATGAATTCAGCAAGAAAGACACTCAGACTGCATAGGATACCTGCAGAAACAACAGCCACTGGAGATAACACAAGGAGAAAAGGAGGGGATCGTGTAGATAGCCCTACAAATGCTGGGAGCCTTAAGTTGTACAGGATCAGACAGACGCACCGTCAGGGCATGGCACACTGCACAGGTCTCATCCATGCTGAGGTTCCCTGGCATTATGGTCTTTAGAATTTTTAAAGGATGTTTGTGGAGGTAGACAACTCTAGTCATCATTTCTACTGTCAAGCAAAAGGGTGTTGACATGGGAACGTGCTGCTACTTCTAAAGATAAAGACACACTGGTGGCATAACTGCTCTGCCAAGGGGGAGCTGCCTGCAGGCCTCTCCATCACCACTAGCTGACTTGGTTTATCCTGTGGCCAAGTGTCTGCTCAGGTGAACCGCTACATACAGCACTACTTTTTAATGTGCAGTAGTCTTCTGGTCAGGACAAGTGCCTTCTTAAGCTGTGTCAGGATAAGAGCACAGCCTAAGAACACAGAACTTCTTGGAGAAGTCCAAACAGATAAACCCTTGGAAAAGATGTTTTCTTTCCTCCTGTATGTTAAAATCAACCTATCCATATCCCTAATTGTTTTCACATTTAGCATATTTTTCTCCCCAAAATACACTGTATTTTGTATTTGCACTTAAAATACTGGCGCACTTAAAGTACTGGTGCACTTATGGTGCGCCATGCTCAGGGAAGTCTACAGCCTTCCCTGATGCAGGGAATGCAGGGAATACTGACAAAATCAAACAATCACCAAATTCCATAACTTTGCATTCAGCTTATCCTTCATAATTTTAGAAATTGAAGCCACTATAGCCACTGTTCAGCCTCAAGACTCACGTCTGTCTCCCCTCCCCTCATATGGCAGTTGTCCCATACTCCTAATGATTGTAGTTGTCCTCCTTGCTTAGTCTCCACCTCCCCACTCTACTTCCTGCCAGACAGACACCTGCCCGGCACAAAGGGCTCCAGCTGGGAGCGAGCCACGGTCTTCTCCAGGGCCACTAACACCCACTACCTTCTTGTCCCACAAAAGACCAATGAACACGGAGCCCAGCAGCACAGGCAATGGCCTGATAGGACACTGAGGTCGCTCCAATTGGGCCTATCGGTGCCAAGTTCAGCACTGGGGAGGCATGCACAAAACTACAGAAAAACTGCACATCGTCACCACCAGGTTGGTTTATACCACACAAAAAGCAACACAACATTGAAATATCTCAATACAGTCTCTCAATACAGTGGAAAGGGCAAGGAAAACATAAAAACTGCACTTGACAGAGTAAGAAGATGAAACTGTCCTCATTGCTGAACCATGCATTGCTTGAAATACTGCTCAAATACTCCCTTTAGAAAAGATATGGCATGCTAATATGGGATATTTGAATGATAGTAAAGATATCACACAAGAGGAAACTGCTAGAAATGAAGCAAAAGGGCAAAAGCTTAGAAACAAGAATTCTATTCCTTACTTACATAAAACATCAAACTATATGTGAGTTTTTAAGGGGAAAATACTCATTGGTACATCTATCCAAAAAGTAATCTCAGTACGTTATCCATAGAAACTGTTGCACATCCTTTCCTTTCTAAGGGGACACCTTCTAGAGGCTGTTTGATTTATAATGTCTGAATAGGAAAGTTAAATAAGAAGTACCCAACTTACCTGAGAGTGTAAAACAGAGAGAAGTCGGTAGTATTCTTTGAGTTCCTGATGTAAGGCTGCACAAAAACTCTGCAAGAGGAAGAAAAAAAAAATCAGCAAAATTCCTTCTACTGTAATGCAGAACAGCTTTAATCAGAACTTCATGTTGTGAAGGTAGTTAAAAATTTCCTAAAAGGAACTGACCTGTAAGTTTTACCAAAAAAACACATCTTAAAAAAAATGGCCTATAGAGGCATACACAGAAGTGCCTTCTGAATAGGCAGTGTGGCCATTTTCCAAGAGGCTTCCTGTTGCTGCTGTCTGATTCTATCAACAGACGAAGCCAGGGTAAGTGTAGTTCTCCAAGAATACAGCACCTCAATTAAGACAGTAAAAATTACTACAGAGAAGCTTAAACCAAAATAAATATTCCATAAAAGACAGCATGTACTACAAGTTCCAGTTTCGTAAGGGTCTCTAATAACAGAACACAAAAGTTAGGCAATTATCATAGTATTTAGACTATAAACTGTAAGACGTGATCAAGAACACACAGCGCTTATTAAAGAATACTCCCTCTGTATCAAGTGATTTAAATTCTTGTCCTTTTAGCACTTGATGGTTGTGCACAATTCTTCACATGAAAGCTACAATCTTAAAAAAGACGTGAACTAAAGACAGGATTTCTCTTTGTAAAGCAATATTGAATAGAATTACTTGGCATTTTTTAAAAAAAAAAAAAAAAAAAGTAAAAACATTTCCCAAAAGACTATTTGTTTAGTAATGGATAGTTTCCTTCAACCACTTTCAAAGTCATCAAAGTAAACCAAACCAAAACAAAAGCACCTCGCAGAAAGAAAATATGAATTCCAACACGTACAAGTCAAAAATCATGACTATAAGTACTAGAAGAAAAAAAAAAATGCTTTTTCCTGTAAAGGTTTCTGTCTTCAGAAGTGATTTTTTAAGTCAGAAAAAAAAAAGAAAAAAAGAAAGTAATTAGTCCTGACATTATACCCTTTAAAAGGAAACAGAAGTATTTCCTTCTTCAACTTGATTTTATGTGTAAGAAAGACAAACGCAGAACTAGGAAATTCATTCTATTTCAGAGGATACTGAAGGGGGAAAAAAAAATCATCTGTAAACCCAGTTTTCATTTCATCTCACTTGCTTCTTCAGGACTGTTTTTAGCCTACAAAAGTGGTGCTTGTTAAGGGCAAATGAAATCCAAAGCTTTCAAGGGCACCATACATCTACACAAAATATGAAAAGGTATCACAGACTTCAGCATTCAGGAGGGCTGAACTGGCCATCCAACTTCTCCATCAACTTCTCCAAGAAACTTGAGAAGTTAAAACTTGCACTCAGTGCCAATTCCTTCATCACAGACAACAGTTTTGGAAACAACAATCTGTAATGGAAAACTGGACATTATCCTAGAATTTTGATCTGGTCTACAATGAAAATTTAGAAAGGAAACAGAATGATTGTTCCAAGGTCGGGGGGGAGAATAAAATGCCCACTACGTTAATACCTTAACTGAGTTGTTACCTTTTTTTAATTGGGCAAGTCATGGTAACTTGTATTTCACTGCTGATTATTCTTTTTACTTTCTGAGGACAGAATAAAACTTAAGACACTAGGTGGAACATTATGTCACAAAGTTACAGTGCAGTATATTGGGATATCCCTACTCCTAATAGTTATCGACAGCTGACTCTGGCTGCTAAAACCCACTGAGCAGCGCAGGATAGGGGGTGGTTTAACATCCCGCACATGCTGTACACAAGGGGAAACAGCAGTCTTTGAAAACAGCAAACAAAAACTTCACAATACATTCTTGTGCTAAATTCTTAATGCCAAATTTGCAGCAGCTGAAATTGTCAGTTCTAAAGGCAAAGAGCCATCGTGCATACATTCTTGCCCAAATACTGAAAACAGGAGCAGGATGCATATTTTTACTGGTACACTTACTACAAGGCTTGTTTTAAGGGAAATTAGCAGCATTAGAGCATTGCAGATTCAGCTGTCTACATGCAAAGCCTTTTGCTAGGATCCAAAAAATGCACTTAATTAGGTAAGTTACTGCACATTAAAATTCACTGAAGAATTAAAGTTCTCCCTCTTGCTGTAAACTTTAGGATTAAAGGTAGAGATAGAAAAAATAAGCATAAGCATGAAGCTACTAGATAACAAATAAGAAACTTCACCCCAAAATGAAGGTGAGTCTGAAGAAATACATATACAGTGACACTGCTATATAAAACATGGAATTCAATATTGTATCACTAGAAAAATAATTATTAATATGCAACTAAAAAGGCTACTTAGAATAAGAGAAAGAAGGGAGCAGAATAAAACATTAGAAGAGTTGAAAGCACTACAGTATCTCTACTGACCTCTTAAGAAAAATTATATTGAAGGGAGAAGCACTTCAATTTCTTTGCAGATTAGGTAGGATGTTATGGCTATAGCCAAGGATAACAACATTTCTGTCGACTCAGAAGGGATAATATCCAGTTTTACAGAAGGAGCAAGTGAGAGGAAACAAGAATGCCTTAGCAGTAAAAGTGGTTTTAGGTATTACAGCAGCGTGAAGTTACTGTAGACTACAGATCATGATGACGCAACCTATAAAAACAGAAATTAACATTCTTTTGATGTTGTATTCAAAAAAGGGCAGCAGATAACTGGGTATTTGCACTTCATGCAAGGTAGTGCACTATTAACATATGAACATTAACATCAGGTGACAAGTCAGGAGTGTCTCCTGCACAGCTTACTCTAACAGCTGTGGTGATTAATTACTTTTCTGATAAAACAGAACTGGTGATTAAATACCTCAGAGATGGCACCATTTAAGCACTGTTTGTGTTTTTAAACATGCACAAGTGCTTCCAAAAAAACAAAGAAAGAGAAAAATAGGGAAAAAGAGGGGGAGAAGAGGGGGGAGGAGAAGGAAAAGAAGAAAGAACCTATGTAGGAGACACTTCCAGCTATGAGTAACAGGGGATAACTTCTTAGGACCAGCAAAAATAAATGCTTTTCCTTTGTCTTCAGACTTTGACTCATACCAATAGCTGCAGTTAATAGCAGAGTAAATCAGAAGATGAACGATCCAAGCTATGAATTCTCCAAACCTACCGACCATTCTAGTGATGCATTTTCCTCAGTAGTTCCTAGGGGGAATAAGGCCATATACTGTAGCAAAATCATTATTTTAGTCATCTTACCTGACCCACAAGTCCAAACGCACGATCCAAGCTCCTCTGGTCCGTGTATTTTCTTATTTTATTATGTAACCATCCCAGCTCTGCAAGTCTACTTGTAGTATCTCTGAGAGATTTAGATAAGCTCACCTACAAAGTTAACAGAAACAACAATTCATAAGCCTTGTTTCTCCACCAAGCCTTTTTTTTTTTTTCCTCATAAAGGAAGCCAGTTCAGGACACACAATCATTTTACATCCCACAGCGAAGATGTTGCCAAAAAAGAATACCAATACGTTATCAGCATTATGCTACTAATAGCATAATGAAAAACACAGTTTTGAAAAAAAATAGCAACAAATACATTACTGACAACTCTGTCAGTGCTAAATAATTTCTTTAGGTTAAATTCTAGCCCAAAAAAGTATGATCGTAGCGAGATAGAAACTTTAGTCACAGATGACTAAAGAATTATTTTGAATTCTAAATTCTTGGCAAGTATTAAGTTATGCATCCTCTGTAACCAAAGGGCAACAAACAAAACGGGCTTAATGTAATCACATTTGTATCTGTTAGCCCATACCAGGAGCTGTTACTTTTACAGTGCTGAATATCACCAACTGGTCTTCCAAAAATAATTGTAGGCACCAAGTCTCACTTGGAAAAAAGCACTATTGGCTACAATTCACCTGAAACATCCAATTCCTCCTAACTTAACACAGTTAGGAATTCAAAGCAAAACAGTTTTTTCACTTCAAAGCAGCTCAATTGATACAAAACTTATGCAGAAAACCAACAAAACCTGCAATGTTAATTTTACTAGCATTCTTAACACTTTATCCACATTTTGGCAGAAAACCTATTAAGCTAGCATTCCTTTGCCATATATAAACTATTTTATAGAGACAAAAATTAAGATGCTTAACTTCTCTTCATTACCTTAAAAAACAGAGCTCTCCCTTGTTCCTCTGTCCCTAGTTCAACATTTTCTTCCTATCAGCTCGATCTGTTGCTAACGACAGAAGCTGACTTTACTCTCTTCAGCTCTATCATCTTTACCTGGGTGTTCTGTATAATCTCATCTGATTATTTATATGTTGTAATCAAATCCATAACATCAAGCGATTAACATCCATCAGAATATGAATTTCCACTCATAGAATCATATATGGTTGAGATTGGAATGTACCTTTAGACATCAAGTCCAACCCTACCGCTCAAGCATGGTCATCTGTCCAGACAGGCTTTGAGCATCTCCAGGGATGGAGACTCCACAACCTCTCTGGTCAACCTGTTCCAGTGCTCAAGTCAATCTCACAGTAAAAATGGTTTTCCTTTGATTCAGAGAGAATTTCCTGTGTTTCGGTTTGCATGCACGGCCTCTCATCCTGTCACTGAGCGCCTCTGAAAGGAGTATGGCCCTGGTTTCCTTGCACTCTCCTTTCAGATGTCTATATGCATTGGTAATATCTCTCCAGAGTCATCTTTTCTCCAGTTTAAACAGTCCCAGCTCTTTCAGCCTTTTCTCATACCAAAAAACAACAACAACAACAAAGAACACATAGGCTTTATGCTAGCTTAATAGTTAGAATTCTACCTTGGTAGCTAGAAAAAGTCAGCCTGGATACCACTGCCAGATAACTTCTGAAGTGGTGGAGTTTGTTTCTAGGACCCAAATTACCTTATTCATTTTAGACAAATATGTTACTCTACAGTATAGATATATACAAAGAATTCCAGTCCTTGTATGTACAGCTATGTATGTATAGCTATAAGAGCTATATCCAAATGTTGCTCATAGCAGTTAAGGTATTGATAGATAAACCAGGCAGAACTACTTCTGAGGTCTTCATTTCACTATACGCTGAATGTCTTCATTTTTGAGCTTTAAATTACCCTATCCTTTAATAATAATAGACTCAGTGTGTGTGTGAGCATGCATGTATGTGTTTGCATCTATATTTGTTAAAGCTTGAAATTTCTGAAGTCTGTTGCTGCTAGCATTTCACTAGCATACTTTTCAAATCCTCATAATCTCTTCAGCTATGATATAAAATATTAGAATTCCATATCTGTCACCAGAGGTTAAACAGAGTGGGCAAAGTACACACTGAATTCATCCATCAGTATTTCCTTCTCCTAAAAATAATGGCCATTTCATTCCACATTACTCCCGCCTTTCCCTGATGGCCACTTTCCTCCACCTTTCTCAACACACAAAACAAAATGTGGGTTTGGCTGCAGAAAATTGCCGAGCAACAAATAACTTAGCAATAGTTGAAATTACTTCACTCTATTTAAGGAAAGGCAACCAAAGACTTGTATTAATACTTCTAACTGTAACATTTTCACGGCTATTTCTCCCCTCCATACCTCTCTGCTCCAACTTCTTTCACAAATGAACACAAGTCACTATACAGTACCTTTCCCTCTACTTTATAGCAGTTTTCAGAATTGCACATTTTGATGGTTTTGCCATCTATTCCCTGGAAGACGTATAAAACATCTCTTACAAGATTTGCTTCAGTTATTTCAACAGAGCCTAGAGAAAAAAAAAGAGAGAGAAAAAGGAAAGTATTAAGATGTGCTGGGAAAATTAAGTTTGATTACAACCTGAAAAAGCTACACAGAAAATTAGTAAAAGTAAAAAAGAAAAAAAAAAAAAGAAAAAGAAACCTATATGCATAACCCCTAAAGAATCATTTTAAGACCTTCAACAAACTAAGAGCAAAGCCAAGAAGAATGTCCCATGCCTGGCTCTGCTGATACCTGGGATTGTTTCACACCAGGTCATGTGAGAGGGCACCTTATATTTTAACCAACATTGTAATTAGTTCTTCACCTTGTATCTTTCTTGAGTTAACCACCCATGCAAGTTCAGAGGCAAGCATTAGAGTTACTTCTCCTTCCTTCAACCAAACTACTGAAACTGTTAATTAAGGCTTACTAATTTAGCTAGGACAACAAGAGAGCGAATCCAGAATGAGAGTTACTTGTTTAAAAATGCCTTGCAAAGGTGTCATCACTTACACCACTGTTGAGGTTGGAAAGATTATTCAAAACTAGACTGTCCAGTTGCATAACAGCTGCACAGCCTGGCAAGCAGAAAAAGATAAGATACCATTTCTGAAAAAAAAGACATGCCTGTTGATTGAGCAGAGACGAAATACAGGATTGAAAAAGCTGCTCTGCAGGACACTTCAACTATTCCTAAACTTCTTTAGGCTAAATGGCATCATTTGCCTTTATGTCTTTAAGATACTAGGAACTAATCAATTTTAACAGTCCAGACCACCCACAAATTCTGATGCTACAACATGCTGCTACTTTTAATTCTACTCAGGTATTCCCAAAGTTTACAAAATTCTTACTCTCACCAGTTTGACTTCACAAATCCACCTTTCCAGAATAAAAACAAAAAAAGATGTTTTTATTTTGGCAAAAGCAGTCATCACCTCAAGTTGCTGTTTAAAAGTTAGATTCATCTCGTAAGTCCAAGATGTACACAAGGGTGACTAGTCCCTTTAAGAACTCTTTCTGAAATGGTAGAAGATTGAAGTTCGCACTCCTTTAGTTGGCAGACAGTACAACAGGTATTAAGATCAAGGAAACAATGCTCCTGACTATACAGTCTGTGAAGTATAACAATAAAAACTCCAATTAACAGCAAGCAGCTTTTTTTTAAAAAAAGCTCTTTAACTAGTTAGAAGAATTTGATATTCACAGAAATACATCTTCTTGATATAACTTTGTTATATTTTGAGTACAGTTCAACAAGTGATCATGGTTAAGAACACACACGAGTAGCACAGTAAAACTCCATTTGGCCTCTAAGTTGTTGCCTTCTGTGCACTGTTGCCAGTTAAGAATCTAGCTCAATTTCATAATATGTAGTAAGCTCTGCAGTGGCTGGCAGATAAGCTGTATTTTAGCTTTGTACTATCTGTGCGCCTTTACCTAGGTTGTTTTGAAAGTTTTTTTTATTTGCCAGAGAAAAACTGCACTGTAGGATGACAGTATCTATCATTACTTCTATTATTCTCTTCCACTTTTATGGGAACGAACCTTCCCCAACAATTGACAATGTTAAGTTGGGTATTTTTTTCCATAGTTATACTTGTGTAAATTCCGAATAGATCCTCTAGATATCAGTCTTAAGTTTACAAACACTTGATCAAAAGAAGAAATTAGAATTTAGTACAGTATCTGCTTTAAATATCACCATAATCTGGGTACTAATTTAAAAAAAATGACTTTAAGGACTCCATGTTCCAATACATATTTTCAAGTTGTACAAAAGAATTACAAATGAATTAACGCATCTTAGCATTGAGTTCCTTTTCAAAGCTTCTCAGATTCGTAGCATCTTTTAACCATCTAAGGAATGAGGATAACTCACAAACCACAGTTAGTTGATTTTGACATACACATCAATAGGTTCAGACTTTTAAAAGACAGAATACACGTTATCAAACTAATCCTTGCACAAAAAAAGAAGCTAAAAAACAACAAAATAAGTTGAAACCAAATACACTACTATCTTTACATACTTATTTCTATACATACAGGTTATTTCCTTTTCATTCTGTAGCAAAAAATAATCAACATGCTATAAAACTATTTAGTAAATATTTAGAAAAAAGAGAGGATGCAGACCACAAAACGTTTTCAGATGTAAGTTACGCCTAACAAACGCCTCTCTGCTTACCGCTTGTATCCCCTTCCCGCCTTGACCTTGACACGTTACGGGAGAGGGCATTGGGAAGGCCTTTTGAGGTAGCGCTTTGTAAGGAAGGCTGGCTTGCTGTGAGAGTCCACGCAAGGCGTGACCCCAACTGCTGACGGAGGCAATCTCCAACGCCCGGAGCTTGGTAGGATTGTCTAAAAAGGCAAAGGCAAGAAACGTTTTTTTAAAAACTTCACTCTAGACCTACCACCTTGTTTGGAAATGCAAATTATGGACAGTTCCCAAAGCTTAGGTTTGGCTTTCTTAAAGGCATTTTTAAATGGTGTAGAAAATACAAGCAAGTTATTGGTTCATATAAGTCCATGCTTTCAGAAAAAGAAAGGGCTAAGGAACCTGGACATATGTGAACTCATATCAGATAAAGAGGTATTTTGTTCACACTGAACTGTGTAGGCAGACTCACAATAATTGAACTGCTTTATCTCAAATTACTAAAAAAAAAAAAAAAAAAAAAAAAAAAGTTTAGTTATTATGCTATCCTGTAGCAAAACAGAATTAAAGGAAGTAGAAAAAGAGGGGAAAATTCACTTTCCTACTACTCCACTGTTGAGAATAGCTTGCATCAACTGTCTGCAGATGTGATTAGGGCCTAACTAGATGAGAAATTCTGATTTCCCTTCCTCTCAAATTTGTCAATTCTCCTCACAAAAAATACAGCTTTAAGCGCAGATAAGTTTAGAAGTTAACTTTCTGATTATTTCTGTATTATGATAATGAAAATAAAGTGGTAGAGATTAGCAAAGATCTTTTGATTTTTGCAGTTGACGGTATTCCTTCCAGTAATTAAATGCAAACATCTGGAAATATTCAGGTATTTATAAAATTTAACAAATTCCACAATCTGCAAGGTGAAGGTGAGCTCTGTCCCCTCATCTAGATAGATCACTAATGAAGAGGTCCTCTTGCTGCTATGCACGTTCAGAAGACCTTCTTGCTTGGGCAGTGACTCTGTATACCTCCTGGGTCACTTGTGCCCCCTTGCCTCTCAGACAAACTGGCCCCTTCTTCCAGTTCTCTGGAGAAGGCCTCCTGTACCTTTCCCTACCACGCAGTCCCCAGCAGACACTTGGCAAACACAACATCACCCATGTTGGTTTGCTCTCTGTTCTAACCCCATTAACCCTCAGTTAATGTCTCTCCCATCCCTAGGCAGAGCACACTCCCACTGTGCTCCCACATAAAGAGCAGCGCTCTCCAGTCTGCCCTGCCTAAATGGCAGTAGTCACCCACTGCAGCACTCCAGCAGCGTGAGCTTCCCCACCAGTCTCCAGGACACCAGGGGAGCACAGAGCACTGCTCTACCCTCACTGACTTCTAATGACTCCTGTCTGCTCTCCCTGCTGTGTGTGCACTAAGTGTACAGGCACTTCAGCACCTGTATGAGGTGTATTTCTTTTAAAACATTTATTTTTAATTACAAGTGTATCTATTTTGATTTCGTGCGTGTGAGGATTGCCTGGGAAGAAAAAAAAAAAAAAAAAAAAGGGAAAATTAAGGAAAGAGGAAAAGGCTTCTTTTTTCTTTTCCAACTGTGAAAGGAGAAACTACAAAAACTTTCAGTAAATCAGCCACGTACTGGGAATTTGGTCAAGCCATAACCAATTAACAATATTATTAATTCCTGCAGCCCTTAAAAAAAGCCTTTTCCCATTTTATTATGTTCCTATGTGCCTGACATGAACCAAATTTTCTTGAAAGCTAATGCCCTCATAGCTTTTGCATGAAGGCTCTATTTCCAGACTTGTTGGTTCAATGTTAAAACAACTATGTGAATAAGACTGAGGTCCTCACTTCTGTAAACTGCATAGCATCCCACTCACCTTTTCAAGCTCTACCTCTCTTAACTGAGGGTATTTCCCAGACAGCTATTACAGAATCATTGCTGAACCCACTGCCTCTTGCTGACCATGAGCGCCATGTTCCCTTTCTCTCCACTGAAGAGAGACTACGAGTACTCTACCTCTGGATGTGTAGAGCTGTAGTGACTATTCAGTATGTTAGGCCATAGTACAAAAAGGAACCAGATTTTGAACACGTGATTATCTGATCAGTTTATTCTGTTCAGTAACTATTCAGTTTATTTAACAAAGTCAATATTAAATTGATCCTGTTATAGCTTGCAAGGGCCAGCCTGTATTTACTGAAAAAGCTGAACCAGTCATTATTTGAATTTCACTTGCACATGCCGAACAGTAAAGTTTTTTGTTTTTTTAATAGGTGATTTTTACTAATTGTACACTACTTCAAAAAGAAAGTCTATTTTCAGTATTCACAATTCACAACTAATTGGCTGGTATCTCTAGAGGACCTTCCAACCTCAACCACTCTGTGATTCTGTTTGATGAGCCTACAGGATTTAGGAGTCAAGTGGAAGGCAGCTTAACACTGACAGCTCCCCTCCTTCCACACACACTATCTACAGAGGTGTTCCACTCATACTATTCAGCTTCTGAGTATTGTTTATGTGTTGCCACAAATAAATCTACTGCTAGGCAATTCCCAACTCCTAAACATCAGCAGTGTCACTCGGTCATGGAACATGGTAAAACTACACCAGCATACCTTAATAACGGCTTAGACTATCATAACCATATCAATTTCAGAGTCTAGAAAGTATCTGAATGAGGTTCTTCCTTATGTGTTTGTACACAGCGTATCTGACAAGTTACATGTGTTAATTCTAAATAAGCAAGCAGAAGAGCTTGAAGAGTTCAAATATGGATTTTAAACCTAGGATAATTAGATTCCTCTTGGGCTGTCTTACTCTTCGCACAGGTCAACTGCTTAGCCTAACATTGATAAATTTGTCACTCCTCTTACGAAAGAGCAGGATGGAGAAAGGGAAGCCCTTGACAGGGGGCATCTTTCAGTTCTCCCAACAATTGTTCCAATTAGCACTTATGTGTAATAAGAAGCTAGTGGCACATCCAGGCCTCACCCTGTTAGAAAGGGAATCAATTTATTAGAAGTCCAAGGAAGCTGAACATGAGCTCAACAATTAAAGGATCCCTGCTGACATAGAGATATGCTATATTTATGTCAATTCTCTCCAACAGAAATACATCTTTGTAAAGACAGCACTGCTATTACTATGGGGTACTACCCTATTCTAGCAACAATCCCAACTAATTAGGAAATGGCAGTGCCTTTTGTTTACTAAATTAACAGGCAAGGAAGTATCTTGTATTTGACATAGTAATGGGACATCACCACCATGAGACTAAGAAAATATTTAGTTTCTCAGGGTAGAATACAACTTTTTCTACTGTCTTTTCATCTTGAAAAGAAGAAAATACATAGAATAAAAAGCTTTTTGTTACGATGCAGAGGGATAGAGTTCAGTCCCCAACATCTCCTCCATCTAGGCATGTGGGAATCACCAAAAATGGTAAACAAAATTGGTTAGCATAGGGTAACTCAGAGCTGAACTGTACAGCACCTAAAGAAAATTTTCTAGAAATCTGATATCTGCTTTCAATTAAAAAAGAGAAAGATGTAAGTATATTTTTGTGACACTGTTGGCATCTGCATGCCAGTTTTTTTCATTGGTCATTTGGATGTGTTTATGTATAAAGTACACACACACACAGATTTTATTAGATCATAGCAAAACCCGAAGTGAAAGGCTCACTGTGTCTAGCATTTGAACTCCAAAGAAGCACTGTGTCCTTCATCTCCAACACTTTCTGGTCTCTGTGTATGCACACCTGCATGCAAGACAAACTTCTGGAATTTGCACCCTGCAGTTCAGAGATGTGTCTTTCAGTTTGCTTAATGTTACATCACTGCTTTGAGACATGAGCTGCCACAGCCTTTCAGGAGCAATTCTTTGCTCAGTACTGCTTTCCCTAAGGAAGTTACTAAACTCACTGGGCTGTGCAGCAATGTGTTGGATGTCCTTAAGTGTTAGGAATAATAAGCATATCTACATTATAAGCCTGAATTTCATTTGCAAGTGGACAAGAATGGCCCAAATCTGTCCACTCAAAATGCAAGATTCCTCTTAGCAAAACAGCCAGCCTGCTACTAATTTGCTTAATAGCAAATCAGACCATCAAAGAAAGGTCATATACTTGAAAACTGAGGATAAATTTACTATTTAGACACTGGCTAAGGAATACCATAAAAGGAGCTTCAGTGAAGACGACTAAATCAAGTGCATTTACAGAAGAAAGATAAAGGCTGTTTTGAAGGGTTTCAGAAAACTGAGAAGTTTGGAAGAGGGATCTGCTGATATTAGAATTCAACAGAATACATCCAATAAAGTATCAAATATTGAGCAGATACCAATCTCATAAACCTAATCTTAACTATGTTTAGCCAGCCATATACAGCTCCAGATAAGCACACTACAGCACCTGACACTAAGAACTGTTTGGCTAAAGAATAGTTTCTAAGAACCTACAGTATTACCCACAACAGTATAAAAATAAAAAACAAGCAGATCTTCTCTAGTCATCCACATATTATTAAGCAGGCCTTCCTCAAACCTATCTGTAAGGAAACAAGGTTTAATTTACCCTGGAAGAAGTGACTGCGGAGTTGGTGTTGGCCCGTTCAAGGCATACAGGCTGATGCTGCTGATCCCACTGCTCCCCATGCTCCCAGAACTCTGGGCAGGCTGAGCATTGCGGTCTTGGTAATTCAGCGGGAGGCTCTGAGGCCTGGCATAGTAGTAAGGGGTTGAATGAGCATCCCGTGGTAATGCCTGAGCAAAGAGTGTGGCATAATTGGATACCTGAGAAGGGACAAAGGGAAAGGAGGAATAAAATAAATAAATAGCAAATTGCATTAAGTTATGTCCTTAGTTAAGGAGAAATACTCAAAAATGTAAAGTAATTGAAGACCATAAATATGGATTTTTTTTTCGGGGTGGGGGGGGAAGATCTGTTGACACAACCATAGGGACAAAAGAAGCCAGTCTTCCACAGCCAGCAAGACTGCTTTTTTTTTTTTTTAGCAATATATTTTTTATTCCTCCCAAATAGTCATCAGAATTAGTTCTAAAAGCAGTATTTTGTTAGCACAGCTGCAATCAAAGTAGAAGTGTTGCTTTTTCTCCTGTTTCAAATTTATTAGTAGATTAGCAGACTCCACGAAGGAAAAAAATAAAATCCATCTTAAGCCACACAGGTTGGACAGCTCATAATTTTACATTCACTTAATATATATAAAGTACATAGCAAAAAAAATGCAAAAGGTTATGTCAATGTTTTATTCCTCTCAGCTTTCCTGAACTCTGCAAAGATTCCAGAAATACTGGTTAAGTTTGCATAGGGATTCTTAACAACATCTAAAATAGTTATCATTTGTGATTTTTCAATTAAAAATAACAAGTCTTATTGCCTACCTTGTTAGACTGTTTACGCGGATCTTCACTAAGGTTAAGCAGGAGGTAGAGTATTGACCATTTGTTTTTCAAAACGCCCTTTTAAGAGGGATAAAAAAAATTACAGCTTGCTCATTTTTATTTACCCAGTCTACTAATTTTTCTTCAATCTAAACATATGATTAACAACTTCCCATGCAAATAAAACCTCTCAGAGACACATTCTTGAGTAATTTAGAAACACTTCATCAATAGTTTTATGAATTTGCACCATTTTGTTCAAGTAACAGTCTCACTGATCTGAGAACAAGCATGCTCAATTTAAAGTTCACAGTTACTAACAAAAAAAGTTAATTAGCATTGAACTTTTACCAGCACTTCTGCCCTACTTCATTTAAAATATCTTGGGCTTAGATGCAACTCTATCCTAAAAGTGAAGAAGGAAAACTTTCGGTAGAATTGTAAATAAACATCTGTCTTTTCTCCACTTTTACTCTTGTTGTCCTTCTCAGGAATGCTTCAAGGAAGGAAGGGTTCAAATTTATATTACTGTAAATGCCATTTAAGAGAGCTACCAAATGTTTAATAGCTTAAGGTACAGAGACATTGTTAACAAAACTTGAGGTATACACAATATATTCTCTTCCAAGCAGATATAAACAGATACTTTTAGACTGTTAGAATAAGGCTCTTAAGAGCTTTAAATCTCAGCAGAAAGTTTTCAGCAGAAGACAAAAAACAAAGCAAAGCCCAAGTTTCAGCACACTCCCAACCTCCCGGACTGCTGTGCCCTGTGTCCCTCCAGCACATACCGGGCAGATTCAAGTCACCCTGGAAGACCAGGGCCTCTGTGTACAAGGCTTCTCTCCAATTCTCTGGAGAAGCCTCCTGTACTTTCCCCTGATCAGGCAGTCAACAGAAGACTAACACATCACCACCCCTGTTGGCCTGCTCTCCTATCCTAACCCATTAACTAATGGCTGCCCCATCCCTAGGGAGGGCTCCATGTATTCCAGTTGCACTCTCACATAAAGAGCGATTCCCCCTTGTCGCCCTCCTGCCCTGCCCTCTCCAAAGCAGCAGCATGCCCCTACTGCAGCACTCCAGCTTGAATGAGCTATCCCATCACAACTCCATGATCCCCCAGAGTTTACAACTCTGCAACTGCACAGACTTCTCATTTCTTCTGTTGGTTCCTTGTTCTGTGTGCATTAAGAAACTTAGAGAGGCACTCTCTTCCCAGGACGACTATGAGAGTTTCTCCCATGATGTAAACCCATAGGCACATCCTAATTTTCTTACATATGTTTGGGGTAACTCCATTTCAGCCTCGTTTTGTTGGTCAAGAGATGTGTTCTGCTTCTGTCACTCCAGACACTTTGGTTGCCAAACCATCCACTACTTGGACTACTGACCATCCTCCCCCACCTACTCCTAAGTGTCCCTCCTTAGCAGATAGGCACCAGGGTAAGGCAAGCTTTTGATACCTAACATGAAAGGTTCAGATCACTTATCACAATTAAACAAACAAAGAAAACCCCACACGAGAACTGTTTAACTTAGCTCCTACATAAACATATTTACAAGGCATTACCCTAAAATAAATGACAATCAGAAACTCTTTCAGTTTCATTAGCATTACCCAAAATAAGTCTATCACTTCAAAAGGGCAGCTATGCATGCTTTCTGTTGCTTTACTGATGGTAAATTTACTACTTTACCTGTGAACTGAGTTTTCTGTAGAGCTCTGAAAATAAAGCAGCATCTGCCTCTCTTCTCTGCCTTGCCACTGCAGAAGGGAAGAAGAGATTTGGAAATTGAAACAAAAAAGAGCAAAACAGTCACGATGGAATTGACATTTTGTGGTAATTTGGGGAATTTACTTATATAGTTTTGTCAGCTTTCACATTACCTGCATCCCTGGCCACGTAAGATGGGTAACAGTAGGTGGAAAAAAAAAAAAAGAAAGAAAGAAAAAACACACACACACAAAAACCATTCCAAGAGGTGGGTAATTATTCCCAAACAGCCAAACAGTAACATAAAAGAATCATAACTCGGAGATAATATTCTTTTTAACAATACGGAGAAATCATTAAACTGTATCTTGCACCCATGTCTTTTGCCTCTGCTCTTAGGTATTTAAAAAAAAAAAAAAAAAAAAAAAAAAAAAAAAAAAAGAGAGAGTAACTGTGGTAATCAACCTACACCAGAGCTTTTAAGCTTTTAATACAGACAGCCTAGTGAATAAGTTTATCACCCCAAAGGTCTTGCAAAAGAAGTCCCCTAATATAAGTACTTGCTTTTTGGTTTTTTTTCCCCTCTTTAATTATTGAAAGAGAAACATATGTGTGCGTATCTATACACACACACCTTCTAAATAAGAGCCCTTTTAAAGTCTAGAATGTCTTCGTATTGGTTTAAAAAATTAAAACATAACTGAAAGCAAATATGGATTACAGCATCCTATAAAGCACTTGACAAGTATGACTGGTTCTATATTACACAGTAGAAGCAAGAAGCAAAGCAGTGCCACTTGTCCAGGATTCCAAGGTCACTGAACAACTATATATTAAGGAAAACATTAACAACAATAACAACACTAAAAACATTGCCTTGATCTCTGCTAGTTACATAATAAAAGTCTTTGCTCAGATGATAGCTGTTTCCAAACTTCAAAGTGTCTCCAGAAAAGTCACATTACTTTAAAAAAGAACCTTAATAAAAGTACTATTACATGTAGAAAATGCTATTTAGAAGTCATTGCTAAGCACATTTTGTCATATAAGTGACTTCCTGAATAACTGTAAAGTCAGAACAATATATCCAGGTACTTGTTCCATGACCACTGACACCAACCTACAAGCTACAGTAGTGCAAAATGAATATAGAATCCTTAAGGTTGGAAGGGACCTCTAGACGTCATCTAGTCCAACCCCCCTGCACACGCAGGGTCACTTAGAGCACGTGGCACAGGCCTGCGTCCAAGCGGGTTTTGAAGATCTCCAGAGAAGGAGACTCCACAACCTCTCTGGGCAGCCTGTTCCAGCGCTCTGTCACCCTCACTGTTAAAATTTTTTTCCTTAAGTTCCTGTGGAACTTTAGGTGTTTCAGTTTGTGGTCATTACCTCTAGTTCTGTTGGTGGCCACCACTAAAAAGAGGCCGTCCCCATTCTCTTCACCTCCCTAGAGGTATTTATAGACACTGATCAGGTCCCCTCTCAGCCTTCTCTTCTCCAGGCTGGACAGGCCCAGCTCTCTGTGTTTCCTCCCTGGGCAGATGCTCCAGGCCCCTGATCATCCTTGTGGCCCTGCGCTGGACTCTCTCCAGCAGCTCCTCATCCCCCTTGTACTGGGGGATGCCCAGAACTGGACAGAATACTCCAGATGCGACCTCACCAGGGCTGAGTAGAGGGGCAGGATCACCTCCCTCGACCTGCGGGAGACGCTCTTCTTAATGCAGCCCAGGATCCCATTGGCCTTCTTGGCCACGAGGGCACACTGCTGCCTCATGGTCAGCTTGTCGTCCACCATGACACCCAGGTCTTTCTCTGCAGAGCTGCTCTCCAGGTCAGTCCCCAACCTGTACGGGTGTCTGCAGTTATTCCTCCCCAGGTGCAGGACCTTGCACCTGGCCTTGTTGAGTACAGGAGATCATCAGCTTCAAAACTCCTGTTAATTAGCCCAAACTTAATGAGCACACACGCTGTGCCTAATACATGCACCACAGAATGCTGTATTTTGAAGTTAGATGTACAGAAATGCTAATGGGCTTATTTGAAGCAGGCAATGGAAGCTCCGGATTAACAAAGAATAAACATGGTTCTTTAAAAAGACTACAACCACTGATTTCAGTTACCCCCGCTCAGTTTCACCAACAGAATATTCAAAGCTTGAGCACAAACAGGAAACTGATTTAGTTAACATACTGCAAGACACAGGCAGTAGAGAGCCTGCTGAAAGCTGCATTTAGCTTTTCCAGATTGTTGGATTCACACAGCACAACACTGCTGACTCAGAGCACAGCGGAATACAAGTATAGCATAATTATTATAATCTAATGTTTTGGGTTTGAGGTGGCTGCAGAGAAACTTGTAGAGAAAAATGAAGGCAAGAAACACCAGGTAAGTCATATGAGCAAATTCCTTCCATTACCAGGATGCTTATTTAACAAATTCCACACACTCAAACTCAAAGTTAATAGTGACAAAGTGTAATATTTTTAAAATACACCTCACAATATCAGTCTTCTAAGAAGTAATGTGAATTCATAAGACCTAAATAATATTAAAATGAGGCACGTCCCTATTTCTAGGGATGGAACTAAATCAAATGTACATACATTCTTTCTTGATTTTCTCAGCTACAAGAAATTCATCCCGTTCAACCGTGGGAGCAAAGTTGCTTCCAATAACTCTCACTGCATACTGAAACTGTTGGGCTGCATCAGCTGAAAGAAGGAAAAAAAAATACTCAGTTAAACAGACTTAAAAGGTCTATTAAAAGCAAATTTAACATAAATGTTCCTGGTTTAGCTCTGCTATTATTATATGATACTCCTTAGGCATATTTCTAACCTAAGGACAGTCAAATACAGTTTCCCACATGCAGATTAATGATGCTATACTTCAAAATACACCTACCTGTACAGACTGAAAAATGATTCTACTTATATTCGTGTACAAGTCTATCCACAAAAACAAGCCTAGAAGTTGTACCAAGTATGTGCTGCTGTAATGACATTAGAAACTCTGTACAGACTAATGAGACTTTTAGGCCTATGCAGTTATTAGAGCTCTACACACTTCAGTCGGCTCCGCAGCTATCCAGGACCCCAAACCCTACAGGACTCCACACAAATTCCACGATTCAGCTCCCACAAAGAAAAAACTCAGCCATGTTCACCAGACATATTCTCCCAGGACATAAGGCAGACATATCCACAGTCAGTAACTTCAACACCATTTTCATGCACTGGTTCTATCTTTAATACTTTTGAGTGCTTTGGAGCAAATATCTCTGCTTTGCTGGAAAAATCAGCACTAATTTAAGATGACAAAAATAGTTCAGTACATCTACAGCACATCTACAACATGGTCATGGTCCCATGTGCTGATCTGAAAGGCTACCAATAACACTAAAGTCATGCCTATTGCCATTACATGTGCAGAGTGCCGAGGGAAGGAGAAAAAAAAAAAAAAAAAAAAAGTTTCTCATATGTGAATCATTCTAGTAAAACAGTGGGAATGCTACTAGGCAAAAGTGCAAGTGTATGGTGCCACTTAAAAATCCAAAAGTGTTAAAAAAAAAAAAAATGTTTTGAATGTTTTGAATATAACTATTTTGCATGCAAATGCAGCAGGCTCCTCATGTGTTTTACTTAAGCAGTCAATCTTCAGTTGAAAACCTGTAGTCCTGCAGCAATGGTCCCAATGAGGAATAAGAAAGGACAATGCCTTAGACAAATGTGCACAAAACAAAAGGAACAGGGGGAAGGTCCATTAGATGCAGTGATTCTTAAAGTGTTGTATCACTTTTTAAAATTAATAATCAACATTTACAGCGGGGGGAGGAAAAAAATGGACAAAAGTCAACTATTGATAAAATCCATTAGGAACTCCGGATACTTATGGAAAGAAAAAAATGAAATCAGAATGAATTTTTGAATTTGAATGTCCACTTTGATACATAAACACCACACATTGGTATCAATCTGACAGGATACATCTGTAAATCAGCAAACACATTAACTAGTTAACCAAAATCAACACTTCACTCCAAGAAAAGTATCTGTTCAGATAAAACACTGATAGATGTTAATGGTTCTAAAATATCAGATTATTAAACAGGCATGCCTATCACTATTTTCAGGGAAAAAAAAAAAAATCAGGCAGTCTCAAAGCACTGTAAGGTCACAAATATGCATGATCTAAAAGCCTCTGAGAAAGCATAGATCTGCTGTTAGACTAGGCAATATTTCATTCACCGGATTTTTTTTTTTTTTGAGTTTAACATCAGTGATAGTTCATCAGTTAGTTCAAGCAATTCTATGTGAGGACAGCAAGCATGGAGAAGTGTTACTGCATAATTCTTAGTTATGGTGCATGTTATTACAAAATAACTCAAGGTTTACAAAAGTTTTATTAGTTAGCAAAGGTAACTAATGCACAAACATTGACAGTAAGTTATCCCAGACCATAAGAAGAGGTATTTTATCTTCTTAACTCCATAAACACACACCTAGCAGCAATGGGCAAGAGCTAGGCTTCTCTAATCATTCTTACATATTTTTGGCTTAAATGCTTTTATTGTCACTCAATATGGATTCCAATTTAAAAAGAAGATCACTAAGAGCTCCAGGTCAAAAATCTCAGGCGAACTGAAGTTAGGAAAGTGATCAGCAGTTGATTCCAGAGCACCATAACATTTATGACATGTATCTAGATTAAATTATTAGAGAAGAAAACATGAAATATCATCAACAAACTCGGTCAATGTAGATTTCAGAAAAATACAGGAAAACAATTAAAAATAACTGGATTTCTTATTTACAAAATGACAGAAACAACACAACACATACACAGAAAGCAGAGAGGGAGAAGAAGTTGTTAAAAACAAACAAACAAACAACAACAACAAAAACACACACACACACAACCACACACACACACACCACACTCGCATCCCACACTCCTGCAGTTTTTGCTTGAGACTGATGGCCTGTTTTTCTGTGGAAAGCAAAGCTTCTGAAATTACCCAATCCATCCGGCTGTACCACCCTCTCTGTTGCCTCCATTAATCTATCAGCAGTGTAAAAGTTAACAAATTTGACAGATCTTGGATGAAACTGAACAGGTTTCACAGGAATTTGCACCTGTCAGAACAAACATGCAAATAACACGCCCTGGCAGAAAGGCTACAGCCTAATGTCAGCGAACCCGTATCCCTTGGTCTGCCCGCCTGCAAGTACAGGAGGAGCAGGAGCACCTGGAGCCTCCTGCCCACACTGCAGCTTGGGGACACCAAGGAACAGGGACCTGGAAGGAGAAAGAAGAGCAGTTTTTAAGGGAGCTACCAGGGACAAAAGAAGCAGCTGGCAGTACTGGGGCTAGAGGCTGAAGGATGCAGTAGAATTTAACAGATTGAACACCTGGTACACAAACCCCTAGAAAATAAAGGCCCATTCATACCTTAGTGAAACCTAGGTCTCACATTTATGACCTTGTGGTACACTGCTGTATACTTATCTTTTTAAAGGATTTTTAATCTATTACATATTTTATTATTCAACATTCTGCTATGTCTGGACAATGGAGCATTATTTATTCAGCTGCTTGGTGTGACTTTTCAGTATATGCTATGGTTTATACTGAATATAAATAAGTCATATTTAATTCACAGAAAAAAATGTAAATAAGCTATACATAATGCTTTGATCTCCACTGAGCAACAACACACATTAATGTAAGCAGTTCTCCATTGTAGTAAGTTTTTTTTTTTTTTTTTTTTGGGGGGGGGGGAGGTAGGAAAGATCTCTAGCAGAAAGACTAAGAGTCCATTAAAAAATTCTAAATATTAAGCCTGCTACACTACTAGAGGACCCAAAGCTCCCTGATCTCCACACATACAGATTTGCACTGATGATTCACTGATATAGTAGTAAGACTGTATAAATAGAACATGAAAAAAAAGAAAACAAACAAACAAACATAACCTACAAATAAAGTCCACCTTCTTTAAAACCACTAGCTCCTTGCTATAGGAGTTTCTTCAACATCTGATTATGTCTTAGGAGCCTATAAGATAACTTCAGTCCATGAAGTGATTACATATACTTTAACAAGGACATCTCTCATTAGCAAAATAGAAACTCGTGTAGTTTGTAGTGAATGGACATGTTTAATTGTTCTCCCTTCTCAAAGAATAGCCATGAAGACATGAGGAGGGCTAAAAAAAAAAAATGGATGTAACCAGGCACAGGTGTCCCATGTTTTCATCAATAAGCAGTTACAGCATCTCTCTGTTACAACAGCAAGGACATGTACCCAACACATGAAATTGCTGCAGCTGGTTGAAGGGGGAGAGGAGAATCACACAGAAACACAGTTTAGTTCTCAGAGGTCTGATCAGACCATCGAATACAGAAGGAGGCAGTTGCTACCTCTCAAACTGTAAAACTAGAAGCCTCTCATGAGTACGCACACATACAAAATTAATGGTACTGGTAAAGAGCCATTCACTTTAACAAAGAAAGAGCATTTGCAAGATAAAAAAATGTTCCTTTGAGCACAGCAAGCTATTAATAATTCAAAGACTTACAGCTCACCCAACTATCTACACTCCTCTTAACAGTTCAGAATGAAAACCGAACTGCCTCCAAAGGCAGAAAATACCATTTTAAAATCACAAAAAGAGAGGGTATAAGCATAGTAAATACAGAGAACAGATGCAAAGCTTAGGGGGGATTTGGTTGCAATAAAACAAGGAAAAAATGGTACAAAACAGAAATTTAAAAAGAAAAGTTTAAGAAAGTTGAATCACTTGACCAACATATTTCCAAGCAGTCATGTGTCAGAGGGTGTTGAAAATTAGCAAGTCCTTTGCTTAAAATAAATAAATAAATACTGCACATTAAGTGTCAAGAGACCAGTAAGTAATAGTGTTCAAAAAAGAGAGACAACTAAAAATAAATTTTAAATAAAATTCTCGAAACAGACACAGTGACTGAAAGGATATTTTAAAACATTTGCACATCATATCATAAGTGCAAGAAACCTGGTTGTAGGAAAATTGTAGAACTGAAGAATCCCTCACATACAGTGCAGAATACAGTTACACCAGCATTACTGTGTTATCTCCTCTACACATTTCACCCACATAACAAGTTTTATAAGAACATGAATCACCACCATGAAAGCAAACAATTACACTAATATAATATGCTGGATGGGATCTCTGGAGACCACCTAGTCCAAGCCCCTACTCAACCAAGAACACCTAGAGCACGCAGCACAGGACCCCAGCCAGATGACCCTTGAACATCTCCAAAGACAGGGACTCCACCGCCCCTGAGCAACCTGTTCCAGTAAGTATACATATTACAAGCAAATCTACTTGTTTCTGTAAAACAAAACAAAAAAAGTTTAAGTAGTTGGTGGCAGCTCAATTAAGTATTCTTAATGAATCTTTCTTCTAATGCACACAACTATCTTTCCAACTACAAGTGCATTTCTTTCAGAATAACAGCAAAAATATAAACACAAAAACTCTATTTATGCAAGTTTTAAATGTTTTTTTTCCCCCCATAACTAACAGTCCAGTTTTTAGATTCTCCTCTGACCAAGGAAAAGAGAAGGCTTCAGACTCCCTTGCCTTTCCTTATCTGAAGGCCAAGTTCCTCCTGCTGCAAAACTGGAGGCATAGGACAGGAGACATAAGCATTTAATCATCATTGTGGATTCTTACCGAATTCTCTGTAAGCAAGTAGTTCTGCGAGAAGTTAGTCCTAACAATAACTTTTTAAAATGTTTACCTTACCATTTTTGCCTAACTTGTCAACTTGCATTTGCTTCCCTTGGCATATGTAAGAAATAAGAGTGTTTCACTTTTTGAATAAGCAACTATAGGACTCTACACATTCCTCTGCCATAAAAAAAATCCTGCCTAACTGCTAGAGTCCACAAGTTAAAAATATTAAAATAATAAATAATAAATATTAAAATATGAAAAATACTACAGACAAGTTATCTGAAAGTTCAGGTATTAGGGCAAGAACAATGCGGATAAACACAGAAAGACCGATAATGCAAAACTAACACACTAACTCTTGGACACTGCAAGTACACAAAAGAGGGAAAGCACTAACTGTAATCCCAAACTAGCTTGAAGACTTCAGACACACAGCAACAAGTGAAGGCAGCTTTACATAAGAACTGTCCAAAGCACAGAAACAGAAGTTTGCCAATCCTTAGTTCTAAGCCAAATAAACATTTTTAAGAACACCCAATTCCCATGTAACTCAGTAGATTTTGCAATTACCTTCTTAGGACAAAGAGCTCTTCACCAAAAGCAGTAACTAAGCCTATGCAGCTGACTGATGCTGCAGCTAATGCATCAGTCTGTTTAGTGAATACTCAGGAAAGCAGGGAAGAGCAGACCCTGTAGGGGCACCACAGGTACCGAGTATGGCAGATGGGAGCCAAAGAATTCACACCAGAAAGAGGTTCACTCGGATTTAATGAGCACTTCAGACATGGAGCTGTAGAATATAGACATGGGTGCAGAGCAAAGGCACTTGCATCCCATATCAGCTGTAGCGCATCACAGAGACATGATATAGACGGGATCTGCAGTTTCTCCTTGAGGGTACACTCTTCAGGAATATAGCAAAAGAGTGCTGAGAAGGAATGATACCAAACAAATCAAACCTTGCAAAGGATAGACAATTTCAAGGAAAGTATGGGCAGAAAGAATTAAACATCTAACCTGAACCCCCTTCTATTATGAGCCCATTACATTTCAACTTGTATTTTACTAGATCACTTATTCAGAAAAGTTATCAAGAACTAGAATTTTACTAAGATCACAGCAGGATTCCTGTGCAAACTGTTACAAATTGCTGTTTGTATGTA